>NC_044550.1:112459146-112775719 GCF_007565055.1 Rhinopithecus roxellana | reverse complement strand
ACACAGAATTAAGAGAGGACCTTGCTCTGGATTAGTCCTCGGCTTTAGGGAATGTTGAGGTTGGTTTGATCTTCTATCCTGACCAGTAAAACTTTCTCATCAGCAATAAAGGTGTTTCACTATATTATTCATATTTTCACTGGAGTAGTACTTTTATTTCAAATGTTTTTTTATTTACATTCACAACTTGGCTAACTGGCACAAGAAGCCTACCTTGCAAATTATCTGGCTTTTGACATGCCTTCCTTACTAAGCTTAATCATTTCAAGCTCTTGATTCAAAGTGAGACACATGCAACTTTTTCTTGTACTTAAACACTTAGAAGTCATTGTAGAGTTATTAAGTGGTTAATTTCTATGTATATAGATATAGATATATAGAAATATAGATATAGAAATATATATATATTTAGAGTCTCATTCTGTCACCGGGCTGGAGTGCAGTGGCATGATCTCGGCTCACCACAACCTCCACCTCCCGGGTTCAAGTGATTCTCCTGCCTCAGCCTCCTGAGTAGCTGGGACTACAGGTGCCCACCACCACACCTGGCTAATTATTGTATTTTTAGTAGAGATGGGGTTTCATCATGTTGGCCAGGATGGTCTTGGTCTCTTGACCTCGTGATCCATCTGCCTCGGCCTCCCAAAGTGCTGGGATTACAGGCTTGAGCCACTGTGTCTGGCCAATTTCAATATTATTGTGTCTCAGGAAATAGGAGTAGAGGGAGATGGCGGATTGGCCAGTCAGTAGGGCAGTCACAACACACACATTTGTTGATGAAGTTTGCTGTGTTATTTGGAAGCAGTTCATGATGCCTCATAACAATTACAATAGGAACATCAAAGATCACTGATCACAAACCACCGTAACAGACATAATAATAATGAAAACACTTGAAATAGTGCAAGAATTACCGAAATATAACAGAGATGCGGAGTGAGCACATGTTGTTGGAAAAGTGGCCCTGACTTACTGGATGCAAGATTGCCACAAAACTTCAATTTGTAAAAAACAGCGTATCTGCAAAGTGCAATAAAACAAGGTATGCCTGTGTTCATTTGTTTATGTAATAAGATGGCAATGATCACATATAGCCTGCTCTGTGATAATATGTTGTTTAGGTCATAAGTTTTTAATTGTACATTTTCAGTTTTAATATTCAATATTTATATTTAATATTAATAAATAGTAATAAAGTTTATTAATAAATATTAATACTTAATATTAAATAAATAATATATAAAATAAATAATATTACATAATCAATTGTCTGTTTACCTACACAACTTATTTCATGGTTTATGAATGTCCTAGTAGCTTGGGTATGAAGAGTGCCCACGCAAAGTAATAAGACTGGATTGTCTTGACAGCTCTGGCAAGTACTGACTGCGTGCAAGTGACTTAGCATTTTGCTTCAATGTTTTCACCTGTAAAATGCAGATGATATTCTTAACTTCATAATATTCTTGTGAGGATTGAAGGTCCTTCTACCTGTAAACATTTTGAAAAGTACTCATCGATTAAGTTCTCAAGCAATATTTTTCTGTATTTTGTGGAAATTTTAGAAGTAGTAGTTGTAGTAACAGTAACAGTATTAGTAACAACACTTTGGGCAATGTTTTGAAATATTAGAAACTGTCAGTGTTGAGCTGGTAAATGGACCATTGGCGTTTAAGAAGTAAGACAAAGACTCTCATATACCTGACATGTTATTAATGAGTTCCTTGAAATAATTTTGACCTTTTCTCCCAGAAAATAAGTTTATATGGTTCAAAAGAAACTACTGCCTAAAATATTAATTTTATGACAATTAATCGTCAAGCAAAACAAAAGCCAGCGTGGTGACCAAATTCAGCTCTGAGGTTTCATATAGAAGAAAGCAAACCTCAAACTGAAATGCTCTGCACAGGAAGCCCATCCTGTAGAAAACCTGTGATAGGGAGATCAGAAAATTCCTCTCCACAGAGCTGAGTCTGTAACAGCTACCGTAGCACAGTGATACCTTAGAGGAAAGGAAGTTTTATTTTTAGCTTTGGCAACACTTAATGAGAAGTTGGTGTTATTTTATATCAGATCAAACAGCATTTAATTGATTACTTTTACTCTGCAACATGAGCAGTGTCCGCAGTGGCTGGAGTGTTGGTAAGCAACACCTTCACACTTTGACTTGGATATTGCTCATTAAAAACTCTGTTGATGGCATTTCAGATGACAAAGGGACACCATCATGTAAGAAATTATCTTTGAAACCCCGCAGTTTAAATATTGTATTACTAGAATAGTCATCATCATTTTCCAAATTCTACATCGTGTCATTTTTTGGTAATTTCTTTCATATGTATTCATGAAACCTCTGAGAGCATCCTTGGGTTGTCTCAATGGGCTATTCAGCTGAGTGTCTATCGTGTGTAAAACTGTAATAATCTACAATTAAAGGAACTTCTTCAGTGTCACGGCTTTACCATGGTGTAACATAAAATTTTAAGCCTGGCAATACAGTGTTCACTAGCATACCTTAATGATCCAGCCTCTCCACGGTACACTCCATCAACAATTTATTCCCTATCCACATTTTATCTAGGCCAGGTGTGAAACTATTTTTGGAGTAAATCTAACACTTCCTACCTGCTTTTTCTTTTCTTCTCAAATCTAAGTAAATATACAAAGAATATTAACTTGGGTTGATGAAGTGACTCTGTGCATTATTGTCTAATAAACCAACGTTCTGAGAATTCAAATTAATGTTGTCATTAAAGCCAAGGTTGAAGGCAAAGGAATTTGTCCCCTTTCACTGAGAGATAATTGTAAGAGAGCCTGAAAAAGTTACTTTGCAGACAAATGGGTGCAGTATTCACCTGAATCAGAATGGGATCCAGTTCAGCCTTACTCCATCGACCACCTCCGTTAATTTCTAGGACTTTATTGCTGTTGAATTGCTTGTCTCTGTGGGTGTGTTTTATAGATTTTATGGTTAAATAAGCACATAGTCATTACTGAGATATACAGAGTTGTAAATTGGTTCATTTCATAGTTAGAAATAACTTTAGAACTGATGGTTAACAAAAATATTACTTCTCATCGGTTGCCTTGAGAGTTTAATGGATATAAATGTCTCCTAGATGAAAGAGGCCCTGTGAGTGTTTTCTGTCTGTATCAATATCCTCACCTTCACACACCACATAAGCATAATGTATCTTGCACCCAGCTCTCCATAGTTAAGTGTGATTATTTCTCACTTGGGCTCTTTAACAGCTTTGTTATTTAAAAAAAAAAAAAAAATCCACTTTCCATCTGGCTACAGATCAAGACTAAGAAAAATGTACAATTCAGCCTTAGTATGAAGAGTTTATCATTTCATTACATCTAAAATTATCTTCCAAAGTTAGTCTAGATTGACTAAGGAAAAGGAGCTACCTTTATTAAATACTCTCCTGTCATGTCTAGACGCTTGAATAATTTGTGGTATTCTAAGTGACACATCCAAGTGTGATCATTTCTGTCTAGGGGCCGTGTCTCTCTTGTGGGCCTAGGGATACTCCCAGCCCTCTCCAAGGACCCTTGTCCAAGTGCTGACAATACAGTAAAATACCACAAAGATCATGTCTCAAGAACTGTGCCACAAAGTATGGGTTTGGAAATGTTACCTAGAATGTTTCAATTGTATCCTTTGGTTATATTGTGTCATTTTAAAATATTTAGAAAAATTGCATGTCAGAATATAAAATATATAATACAATGATTTTTTCCTAACACGTGAAGTCTATCATATTAAAAATTATATTATATATTCATATTAATTTAATTATTTTATATGTATTTCAATTGACTAAATTATCATTAGTATATCACCAGTGACAACACATTTCATCAATTACCTGAACCATAATGATAATCATAATGATAATAATACTAATAGTAAATGTCCCTATTGTTTGGTAGAGTTTACTAGAGTCTGTGTGGGAATTACATTCTTTATCATGATGATCAGAGAGTATATTTAGACTACATCATTCTCTTTCACATTTGGAAACTTATTAATTTTTTTCAAAATCTATATGACATTTCTCATGTGACTGAGAAAATAACAATGTATTAGTATTTATTTCATTTGCAAACTCCCTGTAATTACAGTGAAAACATGCCAAATACATAAATAAGCTATAGTAAATGAAAAGAAATGCTTTTTTGTAGCACTCTTGATTTTATGAAAGCATACTAATTCCATCATATTTTAACCTTTATAAACAGCTCTTTCAGCAGGTGAAGGGAAGCAATTATCAGGCTGTAGAAAATGAAGCTGAGGCCTAGGAAAGTCAGTGCCTCAGATAACGTGCTGAACACCCCTGAGTCTAGACACAAACCCAGCATATGTCCAGTGCCACCATTAGCACTCTAAAGCAGGAGATACTATGGTAGTTTCCATATGTCCATCAAATATAAACACAGGTTCATGAAATGAACTAATAATTTCATCAATATCCAGGAAACTGAAGAAAGCACTCACAGCTAGAATAAATGAAATATACTACTCTTTCTCATTCAGACCTTCCTCAAATAAAATTAACATTATATCATGTGCAGAACAGTATTATCTATCTACCCATCTGTCCATCCATCCATCCATCCATCCATCCATCCATCCATCTACAAAAGCTTACATTTTTATCTCAATATGTGATTTGTAAGCTATTCTGAGTTCTTAATTAGGGCACATCGGTCAGACACTTTTGAAGGTAAAGTCATAGAGACAATCATTGAACATTTGGATAAAGTTCCAATCACACTCATACACTAAAATGAATGTCCTCTATGCATACCATTTAACACAAAGCAAGGCAAATTTATAAGAATTTTATTTATATGGTGGGCTAGATCTAGACCTAAATCTAGAAAATGTCCCTTCGGGTAAATGGAATTAGTTATACAGTGTTGATTACTACAAATACAAAACATAGATTAAATGACATGGATTTACTCAATGTATTATTTTTTACCATACTAACCATAAAGTACCTATTTATAGCATTTTCCAATGACTCACTCAATCTTTGAATCTCAACACTATTTTTTCTATTTTAACATAATGTTTCATACTTGTTTTGAATTTACTTCTCCTTTGGGTTTCATGCTTAAATTATTCTCTTAGAGAAATTGGATACTTTGAATACTATATGAACTTTTTCCTGCTTACTGTGGGGTCAGGTCAAAAGCCAGACATTTTCCTCCCTTTCTATTGACACAATGGGCCTACACAAAACCACCTCACAGTATTAGGCTTTATGATCAGAACCAGAAAAGAAAAATGGGAGGCTAAGTAAAAAGGAACATTGGCAAGAAAGAGAGAAATAAGAAAGAGAGAAGAAAAGAGAGAAAAAGAGAAAGCAGAATGAAATTGAGTAGATAACTGCACATAATGGTGAGCCAGGGGGTGCTATTAAAAAGTCTCCCTGATCTTCCTTCTTACCCCTTTCTGAATAGGTCATGTGTTCTTTTTGACACTAAATGGATCTTTATGGCTTCAGTGTGATCATAACCCACAACCCAGGATCACAAGAATGTAGAATTTTCAGGAAGAAAGAAGGAAAGAAACAGGGGAGGGAGGGAGGAAAGAGTGTGTAAGCAGTGCTTGTTCCACACATTTTGGGGGGCCTTTAGTCAGTTGAGGTCACCTGTGTCAATAGTGGCAAAAATAACAGGGGAAAGCTAGGAGAAGCCTGCCTTTGTAAGGTGGGGACCCCTCACACATCCTCAACAGGGCAGGTTTTGAGGGCCTGTATTCACAGGACATTGTAGCAGACTGTCTCCATCTCTGGGTGAAGGCCATTCCTCTGGTCCAGCTGGTTTTAAAAGTTGGAAAAAAGTGTCCATGTTTGGGATCTTAAGGGAATCGCTGGTGCCCTCTCTACCTAGAGGGGCCAGGTGTGGTACTGCATCCGAAATCCTAATGAAGGTCATCCATGCCTTTATCTTTATCTGAAATTAGGCTCATCTGCAGTCTTTTCAACAGAACATTTCAGGAACTTATAAACAGAGAACAAGAAAGCTTGAAGGACTCAACTTGTGGTTATACAAGTTGTCCTGGGGTTGTTGAATTGAGGGGGGCCACTCTTCTCTTCCCCAACTGTAAGGCCCTGCCCTGAGTATATATTTATAGGACACATGACTGTTAGGGCCACTGTGCTGACCGCAAGGCATTCCCCTTTTCCCTGAAATTAACATTCAAATGTATTTATTTCTAATAGTTCCTTTTCTCACACCACCAAAGATATTTGTGACTTTTTAATTAATTTTTCCAGTTTATTTTGTATTTTACATATTACCGTGTTATTGTTAGATGAAATATAAATGGATTTTTAACCCTGAAAAAGTGCTTTTATTGAATATATTTTTAAATCTTACTAATTGCATTATTTTGATTAACTGGAAGACAAGGACAATTTTAGTGTAGACAAACATATAATTCAAAATATTTCTAGAGCAAAATGGGTAGTCACTTAAATGAAATAGCCATATTATAAATGCAAATGATTCATTTTGCACTTATCAACTAAAAGCAACATTTGAACCTCACAATATGTATGAGGATTGTGTTTCCTGTGATTGAATTCAATGGCAAGAATAAAGTTGGAGAAAAAATACAGGGGAAAGAATTTCTAGAAATAAAACACGGCCTTTTGGAAATAATACACGTCGTAACCAATAGCATCTCAGCAAGTGTGTCATCTTTACTGACAAAATACAAAGTAATTTTAAATATTTAAGCAAATAGGCAAAAATGATTGATGAAAGCACATTTGCTAAATTGAAATAATGGCCATTACCAGTGACTGTGAAACAATGAATCTTTGCCTAAAGCAGTGAGAGCAATAAGGCTTTTCATAACTTTTTGTATGCATAGTAAAGACTAAATTTGTTGCAGCATCCACAGAGATTTAAATTAATTTCAGAAAGAAAATTATTACATTAATTTGTTTTCATCAAATATAATTTAGAATTAGTTATTCAGTAAGGGTTTTCCCAGTAGCCTTTAATAAAATGATAGAGATGGGCTTAGGGGGAGAGAATCTTAATTGTTCAGCATTCCATTTCAGTTTGACTCATTTTGGAACTTAGTTATTAGTATGCAGCAGCTTCAGTAAACTGGTGTTTGTAAACTAGTGTCTCTGATTCCCAATCCTGCTCTCGTATTGTTATTATTGTTATTACCTTTAAAGAAACACACACATGCAGATATTCTTTTAGTCTGCATTGTTTAAGGAACATTCTCCTTGTTCTCCAAAGTATAGTATAACCAGAAGAATGGATTTCTAATACCATCTCAGTCTGTTGAAATTTATAACTCACAACCCATAGGCACATCCTGTGGGTTCCCAAGCATCTCTACAAATGCACAGTGGACACCCGGGGAATGTCCATTAAGTCTTTACATTGCCTGACTTCTGTTCAGTAAGATATGACTTCCATAGACTAGATAAATGGTAGCCTTGAGCTTGATGGATTTCACACCAACAATGTGGGTCTGCATAAAACTGTTCAAAGGAAACTGACACTAGATGGAGAGTCTAATTATAGCAGGGTTGTATTTTAGGTTCTTCATTAGACTCTCCTCTCTTTTACTAGACTCTCCTTAAGTTCTTCACTGGAAGATTGGATCAAGCATATACCCTTGTTCCTTCTGATTTGTTGATGTAAATAAAATTTTTATTAAATAATACATGTAAAATCATTTGAAGAACATTAGGTTGTTATAGAATGACAGCACAGGTTGCAACAGATTTGCATCTGAATTCCAGTTTCTTATCTAAATTAGCTGGAAAGTTTGAGTCTCGTTTGGTCAACAATTAATGATGACTGTTAGCAGACAATTAGAGAATTGTGATCCACACTCTGTGCACAGGCTGAAGGCTGCTACTGCATCTCTCTCTCATATCTTTCTTTAGTAACTGTTGCCCTCATCCCTTCAAAACACTTACCTGCTTGCTACCACTTCTCCTTCCTCTCCTCTGCAACAGCAGGGTATGCCATACATTTCAGCAAGATTAACAGAAGACTAGAGCTTGAACACTAGCTGTGCCATTAAACTAAAGTGTGCTGACCCCTGGCAAAAGAAAATAGACGACAAATATTGGGTTTAACTCTCTCAAGGAATAAGTGATTGAATAAATAAATGAATAGTATAAGCAGCAGTCCACATTTATTAGGTGTCTGCTGTATATATGGTATCGTGTTTGAAGCCGTCCTCCCTTAAAAAAAATTAATGTTTCTGGTCTCAAAGAAGAGATGTGATTGGCAGAAGAAAGACATACAAATAAAGAGCTAGCAATAGTCAACATATATTCATGGATGATTGAGAGAAACAGTTAAGAGTAGTGATAAAGTGTGTAAGGACTAGTAGAATAAAGAGGAAGGAGAGAGCACCCCAAGCTTATATAATTAGTGAGGCTTCCTTAAATAGAGCTTGAGGAAAAGACACAGACCTGGTGAAACAGATGGGAACAAACCACCCATGCCAGGAAACATGGTGGGATTAGCAAAGGTGCAGAAGCTTGAAGAAGGCATAGGGTGTGGTCTCGGTTTACCAGAGCAGGGCTTTAGTGTGGGAGCCAGTGAATTAAAATACTAAGAACTGACTGGTTTGCCGATGTCTAGAGTTCCAGATTTGCAAATTTGTATTTGCTCCTACATGTGTGAAAGTCTTTGAAAATGAAGGAGCTGTATAAAGTAGCACTTTATATACATGAAGCTAGATGCGTACATGTTTGGTGACTTCAAGGGCTGCAGCATTGAAACAGATGTAGGAAAGGGTATTTCCGTGAACCACGTGTCACATGCTCAGGGTATGGATTCTGGGTGGCATCAAAGAAAGCAAAGACAAATAAGCCTTTTTCATGAGATAGGAAATGTCAGCAAGCCTTACAAACGGATTGTAGAGTTTTCAAAAATTATTTGTGAATTGTATTGCCTCAAATATTGAACTGTTAGCTGACAGATACTATATCTAGTCAAAAATTTGGGAATTGTGGTAAAACATATAATGTGAGCAGATTTTATGGGGGTTATTTATTTTCTTGTTTTGTTTGTTTTGTTTTAGGGATTTGTTTTGTTTTTATTGGCGGATTTCTCAGGACTCATGTTTTTGCCCTTATGAATCTACAAAAGAGGACTTAAATGACATCCTTTCTCTTAACACCACTGGACACTAACACATTTGATTACAAAAGAAATAAATTGTAAAGAATTAGTGTTTCGGCTGGACGCGGTGGCTCATGCCTGTAATCCCAGCACTTTGGGAGGCCGAGACAGGCGGATCACAAGGTCAGGAGATCGAGACCATCCTGGCTAACACGGTGAAACCCCGTCTCTACTAAAAATACAAAAAAATAACCGGGCGAGGTGGCGGCGCCTGTAGTCCCAGCTACTCGTGAGGCTGAGGCAGGAGAATGGCCTGAACCCGGGAGGCGGAGCTTGTAGTGAGTCCAGATCGTGCCACTGCACTCCAGCCTGGGCGACAGAGCGAGACTCCGTCTCAAAAAAAAAAAAAAAAAGAATTAGTGTTTCTTGGTAAACATAATAGTGGGATGCCCCCTGCTTGTTTCAGAAGAGCAGGTGTAGCCTAGGTGTTAGGAGGCACCAACAAAGCTTAATCAATCTTTATATTTACCTTGAAAATCTTCATTTATGTTTTGAGATATTATCTTTACATTTTAGGGTGATACTTAGCTTATAACCATTATGCCCAGTTAAAAATTTGAACCAATTCCACAAAACTGTTTAAAAGTAAATGGCAGCTATTTTAAAATGATAGAACTTCATTGGAAGCTGGTTTCATATTGGTTTGAATCCAATACTCACCTGGCAAACAAATACTGCATTTATGGTAAGGTTAGTCTTTGAGTTAGTATTTAGTCTGTGCTTTTTTCAGTTTTTTTTTTTTTTTTAAATACCGTAAGTGCTATATACACCTACCAAGATTTCTCTTGAAAAGGAGGCATTTTATATTGCAGAGAAAAACATTTAATTGTCCAGTTAAACATGTCAACTTAATCACAGGAAATTGTCAGGGTTTAAAAAATTAAGCTATTTGAAAATTACTGAATCAGAATAATTTGGTGTATCAGTGTACAGCCCCTATTCTTAAAAAGTCTTGTTGCTTCTCATTACTTAACCTGAAATTTAAAATCAATTTGGTGCTACTAAAAATAAATATGGAATCCCTTTCATTATTTATGTTGAAATTCTCTTTCATCAGCAGTTATACATATTTATACTAAATACTAAGAGATTACCTTGCAGCTACAAAGTTTTGAAGTGTTCTTTGATTTAAAAAATACTATGTCAATGTAGTTTGTGATAAAAATATTCTAATTTTAATGTTTAGTATGTTTATTTTATAGGTGGCACTATCCATTTACAGGATCCTTATCCATGTTTATCCATATCAATTCAGTTTTATGAATATTCATTAATTGTTCACAAAAAGTATTAAAGACGGCATGTAGCATTAGGCAGTATTAATAATGCATGCAGTATTAGAGTACCTATTAATATTTTTGAGACTAACTCAAACTCAGCTATTTCAAATGATTTTAGATACAGGCAGTGTTACAACTGACATAAAACTGGAATTCTCCCAATAAAAGAGAGACTGCAAATCTACTTAGCTAATTAAAGAAGCGTATGTTAAGCAGCAGGTTCAATTCAAAAGACTGAGGATCACACCAACATTTTAAAAATCATAATGGATAATTTAGAGGTCTACGTTATGTTTCCACACAAAATTTTCAGTCTCTAAATTGCTTTAGTTAGAATATTGCCACTTTAGACTTTGAGGTTATTAACTTTGTCATGCAAGGAAAAATTAGTAAAACTTTCAAAGTTACATATAATTGGATACTTTATCTACGTTCTGTTTCTTATATGTTTGAATTAAGTCTTTTCTTTTTTAACTATTCATCAAAGATCACCATGTCTCTATCTGTACTGTGATTACCATGAATTAGTTCAGAACCTTTAGCCAAATAGGGACTGGGGCTAACATAAGAAGGGCAGTAAATCACATGAGGGTGGTGCTTCAGTGTCTTTATTTAGGAGACTTCAAGAAAAGACAGAGAATAATTTCACCTTCCTAGGTACTTTGTAACAAGGTACAGATTTTCATGTCTGTCACATGTATATATTAATTTCTACCAAAGGATATGACACATACGCAAATTATCTATCATATTCACATATGTTTAAATCTCACGTTCGTATTTGCTGAAATAATTATGCTTACTTTTAGAATTTCAACCAGAGCTATTTACTTTGTAAACTGAGATAATTGAAAATCATGACAAAAATAACCTCAAATATTTTTATTACGTAAGCTAATTAAACCAGATATAAACTTAATTTGTTAAAAAATAAAGCAAACAAAAATATGCTTGCCTTTTACATCAAGTTATTCTCTCACTTGCTAATCTGGAAAATGTGAGCATCCACAAAAGGGCATTTTCCTCGTTATCACAGATCCACCAGGTGTACCACACAGGCCAGAGCACTTGGCTGGCACAGGATGGCCAAGCCTCTAAAGAGTCTTTTCCTGTTTTTCTGGTAGTGACGTAGGAAGGTTAATGGGTTTTCGTCAGAAGTACTTAAAGCAATTAAAAAATTACATTTCAAATGTCCCACTTGACCTATTAGTTGTCCTATTAGACCTGAAGTGATGAGAATAAAACCTGGAAGTCATAACCCAACTCCCAGCAGTTGCCAGGTGTGATGCTGTTCTAGAAAGAAATCTTTAAAAGCCTCCAGCATGAGACAATAATACCCCCTGCCTAGAAACTCTTAATGATGTAGAAACTGAAGCAGAAAAACAAGAGCGAAATTACAAAGGCATTTATTCCTGGTTCCATTGTTAAAAAGATAGTCTGTGGCTGATTTGGTGTGAGAACCCTTGTTAAATCTTCAATATCAACCCTGCTTTAAGTCTACGTTACAAACACATTAATGCGATGATGGGGAATCTATTCAGTTTCAAGAAGTAGACATTTTGTAATTGCATGCTCTAATTATGTTGAATTGTGTCTTTTAAAAGCTTGAGCCTTTTTATTAAAAACCATTTTTCTCATTACCTTCTTTGCAAGCTTTATTTGCAAAGTTAAGTCATCATTACCTGACTTAAAAAGCAACAGCAAGATGTAGCCTTTAAGTAATTAAGAGTCAATCGATCAGTTAAAACTAATAAATAACCCTAGATTCATGGCCCTGGACCAGAAGTGAGATAATCAATGGAAAGTGGGAAATGTATCAGGATAATTTATTTGTTGTCAAATCATATGTTTACATGTGTATATACCAATAGGAAATCATGGTGTCAAGTAAGTTCTCCAATGTAGACAAATCTACATCAAAATTTGTAGAAGGAATCTGTTTATAAGGCTGATGGCCATTTTATAATATTTTTCTATGTGACAATTTCTACATGGTATTAAATATGCAAGGTTCAGAAGTGATTTTATTACTTTTCAGTTCTGAAGAAAATACATGAGTAGTGTTCTAATACTCTCTTTTGGAAAACTCATTATTTTGATAAAAAAAGAGAAAGTAGAACAGTGTACTGTTGTGTCATGGCAACAGAAACATAACACAGAGTCACTAGAACATGCCCTTCCAACAAACACAATGAGGTCCATCCCCTTTGCAGTTGTAATGCTCCATGCTCTGTCACCAAGAGAGAGAAACGGTCACTATGTGGGACATGACTGTATACACATATGCTCACGCAAACATGTACTGATCTAATTTTTAATATGCTGTACAATGTATACTCTAATTGGCTTTTTTTCACTTTCCAATATATTGTGTATAGTGTTTCATCTAATTTGATCTTCCTTACTTCTGACATTCTTTTCAGTTACATATTTTACATGACTGTATTTTATTCAATGGTTCTTGTGGATATTTTACTATTTTAAAGTGTTCTTTAGTGGAAATCTGAGTATACATATCTTTATATATTTAGAATAATGATTAGATTTCTACAAGTGGAATTACCTGGTCAAAGAATATACACATTTTCAAGGTGATGTGGATGAGTAGTGTCAGATTGTTCTCCGAGTAGTTGTGACTCTTCTCATTGAAGTTCACACTTACAGTGGATGTGAGTGCTACTTTCCCCATATCTTTGACAGCACTCGATATTCAAAGATATTTTATATGTATAACAGATCTGGGCTATAGGACACTTGGCCCACTGTTGTTACTATCTGAATCATAGGCTTTGAAATTTTCTTGTTTCTGTTTATGTACATAGAATTGTTGCTCAATGCATTTTAATTAAAAAATAATACTTGAACATAATTGTATTTCTGCGAATATATTATTAATGACATATTCAGATATAAGGTGGAAGTTTCCCAAACACCAAAGAAATTTCTATATATTAAATAAATAGAATGGACACGGAGAAAATTTAAATATCTGGGAACAGTATAGCTTGTAAAGTCCAAACATAGAATGATGCAAAGACTCCAAAAGAGAGTGTAGGAGTGCTAAGTGGAGTCGGTGAAAGGAAAACACACAGGAAAGCTTTTTCAGAGAGACATATTCCATGTATTCTAAATAGTGTTTCCCTGTAGGAAATCACATTAAAATTTATGTGACTTTGAAAAGCAGAAAATGGGATTAGCTCTCGCTCTCTCCCTTTTGTAGATCCTGGATGCTGGGACCACAGAGATAATTAAATTAGCTCTCCTTGGTTTATTTATTTTTAATGCAAAAATATACACATGAAACATACATTAATTACCTTGAATTTGTACTGCGATCTTTTTTTCTACAAACTTAGACAACCTATAGATACTCATGTTTATTTCCCAGCAATTCACATGGCATAATTATCAGTGGAATATATGTTAGAAAGGTGTTGCCCCCTGTAAGGTGCCCACACAGAACCAAACCCTGGCCTCCTGAGAGACAGTTCTCTCTTCACTGGACTCCATTGAACTCCACTCTGCAAAATATTCTACCAGAAAAGCAGTGGTAGTGTGGAAAAATCGAAAAATTGATGAAGAGTGGATGTTGGTGTCAAACAGACTTGCTTTATGTTGTCTATTAAAAAATGTTCAGAAAGAAGTTCTTAACTGCCTGTGTGTGATATGTGTGTTCTAATCACCACATGACCCTGAGCAAGCCTCAGTTTCTTACGTGTAAAATGGGGAGAAAAACAGGCACAGTTCAAAGGTTTGCATAATGAAGAGGGTTGATTAATCCGCTTCACACAGCATCTTGCACATGGCAGTTTCTCACCTACTAATACATGTCTTAGTCCATTTAAGCTGCTATCACAAAATTGTCATTGACAGTGGCTTATATTTCTTATAGTTCTTGAATCTGCGCAGTCCAAGACCAAGGTGATAGCAGATTTGGTGTCTAGCGAAGGCCCATCTCCTGGTTCTCAGAGGTCCCTCTTCTGGCTGTGTTTTCACATGTCAGAAGGAACAAGAGAGCTCTCTGGGATCTCCTTTCTAAAGGCACTAATCCCATTCAGGAAGGCTATGCCCTTGCCAAAGGCCCTGCCTCCAAATACTTTCACATTGGGGATTAGGTTTCAACATATGAATCGCAGGGGACACAAACATTGAACACAAATTTTAAGTGCTTTTTCCAACTCTGACCTTTCTATAAACTTCAACTTTGTATTGCCACCTCACCATCTCAAAATCGGGACATAAATTTTCAGCTTTACCAGAAATCAGCTTACTTTGGTTTGCTGTTTATCTGGTACTTTCATTTTTTGCCATTTGACTAAAAGCAATTTAATTTTGCCCCCTTATCATTTTCCTCACATTGAGTTAATACACAAATGCTTTGGAGACTTTGATCGTTAGATATCCTTTTCTTGTTTTCATATTTATGTAGTTATAACTTCAATTTATTTTTGTAATTCATAAATTTCTATCAAATCTCATTCACTGACCCATCCATTAATTCTGCAAACATTTGTTAAACATATACTGTGCGTCAGATTGGTCCTTCTTCTTCATAAGTTGGTGCTATCATTTTGAGTGTAGGTGATAACTCTCAAATTTAAGGCCCGAATGAATACCTGTAGTTACCCCCAGTCTCCTTCAAATAAATTGCTACTTGCAAATGCACATAGGGAAAAGGGAGCTGTTTCATTGCGGAGAACTGTTCTTTTACTTCTATGAAAGTGTGGTTACCAGATGCAGTGAGATTGCACTTAGAATTTTGCTCATCACCCTGCACAAGAAAAGGAAAATTTCAGAAAAATAGAAAAGAAACATCAGTGGAATAACTTGATATGTTTTTGATTACACAATAATAAAACCTGGGCAAGGGAGAGAGGTAGAATTACAGGCAATATTCTCAGCAAGCGGCTCTGTGGCTCCGTCCTTCTTTAGATGATGGGGAATTTCACGCCATGACAGACAATGCCATTTGGTTTCAAGAGGCAGCTATCGTTCGAATTTCCATGTTTTAATCTTTTTGATGAAATAAGTGTGTGAAATTCAGTGTTTGATGCTGTATTCCCAAAATTTTAAGATAACTCTTGAGTTGGTTTTTACAAGATTTTTATTTTTACTATAATTCCACAAGTTCACTTTCTGTTTTTCTACAAGGGCTGGAATATAGAAAAATGTGATTTATGTAGAAATCTCCTTTGCATTGGCAGTATAATCCTCTCTTGAATTAATACATCAATCCTACTTTGTTTCTAGTGATTTATTACAGGGTCATTTTATCTGTCCAGTGGCATAGTCTAAATCAGTGGCTCCCAAATGTTGGTATGAAGCATCTCTTGGAAAAGTTGTTATAAAGATGGACTGATAGGCCCCTTTCCAAACTCTGTGAACATGACTTCACAGGCATGTACACTGATATTTTTAACTGGTGCTCTTAATGAACTCCAATTTTGAAAATGCTATGAAAGATTCATCAAGATCATTTTCCCAACAGAACAACCTACTTTGCTGATTGGTGTTTGCTGATATGGTGTTTACAGACTTGTTAAAAATGTCTAGGTCATTTCTAGGAAAGAAGGATATTTGAGTTATAATTTTTGAAAACTCTTAAAATATAAAAGCATAGTAATTTATGAGTTAATAAAATGGTTGATCTTGTTTCAGAATCTGTTCTTTATATTTCGCTTATTTAAATAGCTTTAAATGTTTGTGTAAGTAGAATCACCAGTCAAGTAAATAAACTTTTTTTTTTTTTTTTTTTTGAGATGGAGTCTTCCTCTGTTGCCCAGGCTGGAGTGCAGTGGCGTGATCTCAGCTCACTGCAACCTCCGCCTCCCGGGTTCAAGTGATTCTCCTGCCTCAGCCTCCCAAGTAGCTGGGACTACAGGCGTGTGCCACCATGTCCGGCTAATTTTTTGTATTTTTTTGTTTTAGTAGAGACAGGGTTTCACCTTTTAGCCAGGGTGGTCTCGATCTCCTGACATCGTGTTCTACCTGCCTTGGCCTATCAGAGTGCTGGGATTATAGGCATGAGCCACTGCGCCCGGCCGTAAATAAACTTTTTAAGTAAATACAGTTTATTAGGATTTCAGACAAATTACCAACCCCAAGGAACTGACTCATTCTTTCAGGAAAAAATCTGGAATATATTAAATACTTTTCAGGAAAAATGTCTGGGATATATTAAATATTACTGATTGGCTAGGAAACAAAAATTAGTCAATAAAAGACTTAGGGCGCTTGGCATATAAGCATATGAGAAATTTGAAATAAATATTGAAGACTGTTGCTAACATGCTTTTTCCTAGAGTGAGAAGAGAGGTGTCAGGTGCAGAATGTGAAACCAATCCCACTGTTTAAGTGATTTTAGCAGAAGACATCAAATGCATTTTATTGGGGGAAGTCTAACGTAATTACTCAATCAAGAATATGAAAATGAGGGACTATATGCTAACAGAGTAGCCATTCAATACATCCACCAAGAAAGTAAATGGCAAAAAAATATTTTGTGTGAATTATTGAACACTTGATGTCAGGGCTAGTCTCAGTAAAACAGATGAATAAAGGAAATGCAATTGAAAGAAAGTTAGAAATGTAATTGGTATTGAAAGAAGGGTTTTTTAAACTTAGTACCCAATTGACTAGAGCTCTTTCTGTTATCATTAAACAATAGAATTTAAAGAGTCTATTGGGGGCTAACAGCAAAAGTATTTCTGAAATCGATTATTAGTTATTCAAAAATGACTGTAACAGGACTTGCTTTAGATTTAGGCTGATTTAATGGCCACCCTATTGAGAATTGCATGGTCAGTAAAGAGAGAAAGAACTAGAAGGTGTAGTATGGAAGGCAAGGAACCTTGGAAAGCAGGAATAGAGAGAGTCAATGTATTCAAAGAGAACATTGCCTGGACTGACCTCTTGGAAGAGAATCAGGAAGAAGCTTCACCACAGACATAGCAACGCAAAAAAGTTTGATTATGGTCTCATAGGAAAAGTTCAGAAAGAAGTTGTCATTAGCATTGTTAACAATGGCTTACTGCTGATTCTAGAAGAATGGTAGAGTAAGGATCATAATAAATGTGTAGCCTATTTCTAATTAAAAAGTGTTTATATTGGACTAAAATTGTATGAGGAGTAGACGATGGCATATTCTTAGAAAATAGTTTAAGCCATTCTTGAGCTCACTTTCATGAGAACTTCTAATGTGATGTCCAGTCAATTCCATTTCCAAATTATTTGGTCCCAAATCCATCATTTTTTTTTTTTTTCTTCTCCATATCTACTGCCATGACCGCAAGCTAACCCACCACCCTCTCTTCCATGAACTATTGTGATTTTCTAATTCGGCTTCTCACTTCAGTTCTAGCCTCCCTCCAACCCGTTGTCCAACCCACTATGGAAGGATCTCTTTTAGCCAATCATGTTCCTGATTAAAATCTTTTCTTGACTTTTGATTGCACTTATAAGTTATAACCTGGTTGCAAGGCCTTCATAGGGGACCCCTGCTGACCTACCCTGTCATCCAGCCATACTTCCTTCCTTTTATACCTCACTCTTCCCAAACTCTTTCCAAGAGCCACTCTGCCTCTGTACCTTCACACACGCCCTAGTGCGTCGTTTGCTTGGACCAATCTGTCTTCCTTTTTGTTAATAGTTGGATATTTGTCAGGCATCCTCTAAATATCTAATATATAATAAATCACCATTATCCCTTTTCATAGTATTTTGTCTTTTTCCATTACTGAATATACCAATATGCACTTGGATACATGTATCTGATGATATAATATACTATATACCCCATGAAGAAAACATTCCTATTCTGTTCTTCTCTTCTCTTCTTCTATTCTACTCTATCCTATCCTATCCCATCCTATCCTATCCTATCCTATCCTATCCTATCCTATCCTATCCTATCCTATCCTGTTCTTTTCTTCTATACTATTCTATTCTATACTTTCTCTCTAGCATTTAGAATGGAGCTAGGCATAGAGCAGATACTCAATAAACATTGAATGGATTAAGAAATAAATAAATTAAAAGTAGAAGAGATTGGGTCAATAATTAACTATAGCAATAAGCTATCACTAAGTACACTGACTTACTCCAGGTATCTCTTTTGCAGAGAGAAAAGTGACTTACTATTTCACAGAGGAAAGTGTTAACCTCAAGTTTTGGGTTTGCCATAGACCTCTGTGCTATGGAAAACACATGTTCATTAGCAGAAAGGCACTACGAGTTTTAATGTGAAATTCATAATTCTTCACATCAACCAATTACATTGCTATAATATTTGCAGTGGCTGCAGGTTATGCCACTGCGTGGATTTTGTATGGGTCAGATGTTTTTTCACTTACTGATGCTGGCCTGTATTTAACATAACTGATTGCAGCAACACTGTGTATGAATATCTGACTTTTATTCTTGAAAAAATACCACATCAGTAGCAAAATGAAAAACTCATCCTCTAAACTGCAAACACATTTGATTTGTGCGTTCATTTGATAATTCGCACGTTTTACCTTTTCCTGTAGTTATTGTGCACTTATGTTATTCTAACTACTGGCTTAGCAGAAAAGAAACTGCTAAATCCCAATTAGGGATTGGGGACTACCTCTTATACATCTTTTTTTTTTTTCTTTAAAGAGATTTTGTTAAATTTATACATTAATTTTGGGAGAATCAACATGTTAACATATTACATTTTTTATCACATGACAAGGGATGTCTTCTCATTTACTAATAGCTTTTAAAATTTTACCCTGTATGTCTTCATAATTTTTATTAAATAAGCTATGTATATTTCTTATTAAATGTACTCTATTTAATTTTTTTATTCCTAAATAAAATATGTCTTTATTATATTGTCTCACTATCACATGGACACAGGGAGGGGAACATCACACACTGGGGCCTGTCGGGGGGCTGGGAACAAGGAAAGGGAGAGCATTAGGACAAATACCTAATGCATGCGGGACTTAAAACCTAGGTAACCGGTTCATAGGTTCAACAAATCACCATGGCACATGTATACCTATGTAATAAACCTGCACGTTCTGTGCATATATCCCAGAACTCAAAATATAAATAAATAATATGTAAGGAGTTTTCCTCTAGACCAGTAATAACTCTTATACATGTTTAAATATGGAACATGATTTAGTATTTGTTGAATTAAATGTATATTACCTATAATTTTGGTAAGATTCTGCTCTTTAAAAGCCAGGCAACCATCAGCTCTTATTGAATTTGATAGATTTCTGGATTGTTGAGCTTTTGACTTCTGCATGTCCCCTACCTTGTATTTGTTTGGGTGGTTGTCCTCATCCCAAGAAATATCCAAGATAAGAAAAAAGGATGTAATTCAAATGAATGATTCTTTTACTTGAAAATCTTTTGAGAAATGGTCAGGAGGTTTGAAGACACTTAAAACATTGACTTTAAGTGTCACTTGGGAACCATTGTTTAATTCCATTTAGTCAAGCTTCTTTGTTAGTACAGGTGACCAACTTTTGTTCCAAATAATTATAATCCCTACGATTTTTCATAAGTAGGAAGATTGAGGGAGAAAAATACCTTGTATGATTGCTTGAATCCTAAGTATATAAACTAATCTCTCAGCTTGGACACTCCTAAAGTTGCGGAAGAAATGGGAAGACATTTAACAAGCTATAATGAAATGAGTAGAAAAGGTATAAGCTTAGGATTTAAATATATCTAGGTGTGAATGCTTCCTCTGCCATTTACTAGCTATGTGACCTTGTGGAAATTATTTTACCCCTCTAAATTTCAGTAGACCTACCTGAAAAAATGAGAAATTTTTATTTTCGTCTGTAGATTGTAAGCCCTTGCTATGAATTGCCTGCTCATATCCTTTGCCAATATTTCTATGTCATGATTGGTTTTCCTGCTGATTTATATACTATCTTTTTTTCTGTGCTTATCATTTCTTAGTTACGTGTGTAGAAAATATCTTGTGTTTAGATTTTTTTACCTTTGTAATTTTTATATATATTTTCAATTATACTTATTTAATTTACAAATTTGACTAAGTTTATAAGTATTTCCTTTTATATCTAGTTAACAATTCCCTTCATATCTAGTTAACAAACTCATTCCCATCTACAATACTACATTTTGTCTTATTTCTTCAGAAAGTATTGTAACTCTTTAATCCACCTGTTTTAGGTTGGATTCTCCTAAAAGCAATGCCTGAGGTGATGATTAGATTAAAATAAGTTTATATGGGAGCTGAAGCCAGAAAACACTGATAGAGAACTGAGAATGCTAAACAAGGAAAGGAAAGAAACCAGCGGAAGAGGCATTATCAAGCCAGTTATCGCTGTGGGCCACTGAGGTTCAATCTCTCTGGGAAATCCTGGAAGAAAGTGTAGAATCAGAGTTATCTTTCCTGAGGGGCAGAAAATGGAATGCCTCGTGTCCATCTGTCGTTGACTGAGGGCTGCTCTCAGGGGTATTAACTTCCAGGCACTTCTGGTCTGGCCCAGTTAGGTGAACAAAAGCCCACAGGCAGAGACCAGGTGCTTGAATAGGATGCATTGGCATGGATTGAAATCTGATGCCAAGGGAATATGGATGGGGCACCCATGGCATCTGCTAAGATATTTGAAATTCATTTTTATGTATTTTGTGAAATGGGGATCAAATTTTACCGTTTTTATATGGATAAGTCAGGTTTTAGAGTTACTTACTGAATAGTTTTTCTTCTTCCCTGGCCATGCAGTTCCATTTCTGAAATAAACAAACTTTCCATACACATATATGGATATGTTTCTAAGCCCTTGGATCTGTTCTTTTGGTCTATTTTTTCTAATGTTTTACCAATTCCACAGATTTTAGTTAATATATTCTTACAATTGAAAGTTTAAATAATGAAACAATTCAAGCACAGAAAAAATCAGAAAATATATGTAAAGCTGACCACTGCTTTTCCTCCCTCTTTTACGGTATTTTCCTGATTATATTTTCCAAGGATGAATTTTAGGATCAGCTTGACCAGTCACATCTGTACACACATACACATTTAAATTTTTTATTCCACTTATGTTAATTATAAACAGTAAGGGCCCTCTCATCCAATATAAAAGTTTCCTTTTTTTATGTTTTTCATAATCATGTTTTGCTTTGTAACTATTGTTTACTTCTTATTTTAAAATTGATTCCTGCTTATTTTAGAAGGCTTTCCACTCTTGCTAATGAGATTTTCATAGTAAATTATCTATTGGGTTTTTCTTGGTCTAAAGGAGTGGTTTTATGCCTGACAACGGTACTAAACTCTATTATTAGTAGAGAGTGTAGATTTTCTTGGACTTTCATTAAAGATAATCATATGAACGGTAATTAATAAATGTTTTTCTTGCATTTTATCCTCATAGTATATATTTTCTTGGCTTACTATAAATATATATTATTTCTAACCCAATATTAAACAGAGAGTTAATAGTAGATATTTTAAAATCATCTCCATTTATTATGGTTTTCATATTGACCTTTGCTGGACTCCCTGTAACAAATTTTCAAAGCTTATTTATTTTCCTTGTTTACTAATAGTTACTATGGAAATCATTAATATTATAAACATTTTTATCTCCATTTCTTTAGATGATTGCATGTTTTTCTCCTTTTATCTGTTAATGTGTTTACATGCATTAATGTATTTTTGAATGTCAAAGAGTTCTTGACTTCCTGGGAAAATCTTTACTTTGTTGTAGCATAAGTTTAACATCTTTTTTATTTCGCTTGCTAATCAGAATTTTTAAAGCCATGACTAATAATTTTCCTTTGCTCGAATGTTCTTGGCTGATATATAACATTATTTTGGATTCAAAAACAGTTGAGTAATTCTGCCTTTTTATTTTCTGGAATAATGTGCAAAAGATGATGTATATCATTTGGTTTTTGAAATTTTTAAAATTATGTAAATATGCTTTTGGTTTCAAAATATTCAGAAATGGTTCAACTAAAGTAATAGTTGTAGTTCTTGAATATTATAGTTATTTTTAAAATTCATTAAACACAACATCTTTTTCTAAAACATTCTTTATTTTCTCTAAGTTTTAATTATTGGGATAAAATTATTTATACTATTTATTCAGTGTTTATTCATTTCTACCAAATCAATAATTTTGACCTCTTGGCATTTCCTAAGAAGACTGATTTTGTCTTATTTCTGTTTAGTTTCCATAAATATGTCAGAATGTTTCTCTAATAAAACAGTATTTTTATATCTGCAGTTTTTCCTTTTGCTTATTTACTGTCTATTTTTGTGTGCTTTCCCAAATTAAAAAAAAAGTAATTTATGATCTTATTGGTTGGTTTTCTCCTGTACTTTCCTGAGTTTATTTTGATGATCTACCTTCCTCTACACGTGAATTTGTGGCTTGGTCATTTTCAATCTATCATACTTTTATTGGGTGAATTATGAGCTATAAATTTTCTTTAGCTGCATTTATGTGATTTTTGATATGCAGCAATTCATTATTTTCATTTCTATATATTCTTTAATTTTCATGATAGTTGCTTCTTTGAACCATGAATTATATAGTAGGGATTTTTAAATTTCCATATAAATGATTATTTGGGTATTACTTTTTGGTATTGATTTCAAGTACCATCATATTGTAGCCCAGTAGTGTGATCTCTTTGTGGTTATTTGGTAAATATAGAGATTCTTTAAAATATATATATATATATAAATATATATATGTAGTATGTGAATGGTCTTTTGACAAATCTGTGAATAATCTAAATGTTGCTTGCAAGACTCTATGTATATTCAGTAGTTCAATTTGCCAACTTTTTTCAAACCTTCCATAGCTTCATGAGTTTCGCTTTTACTATGCTGTACTTATCGGCTGGAAATTCCTAAATTTTTATGTTTGTGGTTTAATCAATTTCTCTGTGTCAATTTCTTTGTGACAAATTTGGCTCTACAGACTTTGAGATGCTGCTTTTAAGATCTAGGTTGTTATATTTTCCCTGTGAACTGTTTTTTTAAATGATCAATAAAGACTTTCTCTAGTCTAAAAATGTATTTTTTCATAAGTCAGTTTGCCTTTTATTAATATCGTCACACCTTTTTCTTTTAGTTGGTGTTTCTCTCACATATTTTTGTGTATGTCTTTAGATTCATTTTGCCTGTGTCATTATTTTGCAGTTTGTTTCTTATAGGTAACATATATTTTAACTTTATCCTTGATGCTTTTTAAAAAATTCAACCTCAAAATACATGTTTCTTAAATAAGTGACATAATCTTCTTTCACTTGTTTCTATTACCGATTTTACCATTTTGTTACAGATTTTTATTTACTGAACTTTTTGTCTTTTCTGTTATGTATCAGTTATTTCATTGATTTAATTATTCAGTTCTCTTTTTCTAATTCTGGAAGTTATCAGTATTATCATTAATCTTTAGTGGTTTCTCTTAAAATTGTAGCATTCTCCCTTGACTTGAGTAAAGTGTTAACCATTATTTCTATTATTTTCCTCAACAAGGCAAAGGTCTTAAGATGCTTTGATTTTGATCCTATCCTTCTGTTTTATGGAGTTTTAAAAATATCTCAGTCTTTTGGAGATTGAATATCTTTGTCTTCTGGTCTCTGTAGTTGTTGTTGATAGGTCTACTGTCAGTTAATTTTTTATTCCTTTGTGTGTAGCCTCTTTAAACTTCGGTTGCTTTAAACATTTTCTCTTCATTTTAAACGATGTACAATTTTGTTAAAAAGGTCTAAGAATTAAGTTTAATCTAGATCAGTACCTAGAATCCAGTTTTCCCTTAGTTATAAGAAATTCTCAGTGAATATATCCTAGGATATTACTTCTCTGTAGACTGATAATAGTCTGTGTCTGGAACGCTTATTAGATACACATTGGACTCTTCCTTTCACTTACATGGCTCTAGCTCGTATTTTCCATTTCCTTATCAAAATGGGCTCCATTCTAAGGACTCTTATCAGAGCTGTCTTCGAATTCATTACTTTCTCCAAAGTTCTATTTTATGTCTTTAAAACTTATTCATTGAGTTGTGAATTTAAATATTTTTCCTATTTATAAATTTTCTTTTTCACATTTGCCTATTTAAATTTATAATTGTCATTATTGAATCTGTTCTATATATGCAGTCATTTTAAGCACAAATATTGTGCAAGTCTTAAAGAATTATGCTGCCATCTCAGGTTCACGTAGGGTTGAATTCGTTTGACTGTCTGTTGGTATACTGTACCCCACAGTGATTTGTTTACTTGTATGGTTAAATGGTTTTTGTGACCTAATCTTTAGTGAGGTTTTCTTCCCCCGTCTTGTGGAAGTCCCATACTTTTTCAGTTGTAAAAGTACATACAGAGAAATTCTGCACTTGTTGCTCTCAAGATCCCAGTGATTTCACCAATCTGGGACAAGTTTTATATGTTAATTTGTCAATTTAGCATCTATTACTCCATAGTTCCTATAAAGCAGATTTTTTTTTTTTTTTTTTGAGGCGGAGTCTCGCTAAAGCAGATTTTAATCTGTGCACAGCTGAGGTTTCAGTTTCCAGCCAGAGGCAGGGCAGATGAAAGTCCTCCCTGTTGCCTCCCAGAGTCTGATGGAGGAGAGCTTCTATTTCCCCCTTAAAAAGAGACCTCTAAGGATTTCAGGTCTGTACAGGGGTCTTTCTTCCAGCTCCCTGTCTGGTGCAGAGCGAGACCAGTTTTATCTCTGTGTGGACATTAACACCTAGCTCTCAGCTAGTAGGGGCCATATTGGAGTCTATATCATTTGTAGCCTTACCCCTGAAGCATCAGTTGATATGTTTACAGCTCTGCCTTAGAGTTTATTCCTTCATTTTCAGCACCTAGACATTTTTCATTCTTTCTTTGATTATATCTATGTATAGAAAATAAGCGTTTATTGTATTTTTTCTAACACGTCTATGTATTGTGAGTGAGTCGGCCTCAGCTCAGTCTGCCATGTTTCTGTAAGTTCTAAAACAATTTTTTAGGGCTGTCTGCCACATATCTGGAGGCCCTGCTGTGAAGAGAAAGGCAGAGGTTTTATTTTTTCTGGTAACTCAGGTAACAGAAGTTATGCTAGAATTTTCAGAATTTCTTTTCTCTCTTTACGGAGTTTTAAAAAGAGAGTGAGAATGGAAGCATCTTGTGTTTTTGCGATTCTGAAAAATCCTTAATTTCAGGGGCCAAATATGAGACACCAGCACCCTGGGTGAAAGAAATGAACCCAGGTCACAGACGCTGCATCCCTTTCTCTTGCTTCAACAAAAGAGCAATGTGGAAAATAAGCACACTCATCATATCTAATATAATATGTCCTAAAAGAAAATCTTCCTATTTTTCCCTGTGCTAATTAGCCTACATCTTTCAAATGGGGGAAACCTTTTCCTCTAAATGTGAGAAACAGTGATAAACATGTCCTGATCTACTGCTAAGCGGTGCAGGATGAATCCTCACTAGTTTAGAAGATTACTACGTATGGCTTATTCAATTGTTGGCTTTGGGGCATTTTTTACCTAGTCCCAGATTTTCCTCCCTCCAAAAAAGACTCCTCTAGTCTCTTCAAACTCACAGTAGCCTACATTCACGTACACACATGTAGACTTGGACATACAAGCAAGCACACACACAGTGAGAGAAGGAAAGAGCATTTCTATATTGTTGAAATGGGGGGAGTAATTTTGTTTTCATCTGAATTCTGGTATAAAATTGAGATTATAGGAGATGGGGGAGCATGAAGATAGGGAATGAAAGAGAGAAAGGGACAGACATAATTCTGGGTTGGACTCACAGTGTCTCATAGGGGGAAGCTCCTGGTAGAAAAGAATAGACCTGATGATGCATTGGGAAAAATACAGAAAATAAGTGATGTGCAATAAACTGACCCAGCTTTCGTTTTTCAAAGCATTTTGATAGGCTGTGCCACACACATGTCATGACCAAGGTCCACTATAATGTAGTGAACCCCTGAGTGTCCCCAGCATGTCATTACATACTGATTTTAGAAAAGTAAGGTAGCATATTGACAGAAGCTGTTTTTTTGTTTTTTTAATTCCTGAAGTGCATTTCCAGTGAACATGGCTTTGAGATACTGTCCAGTTAAAGATACAATTTTTTGTTTTTAATTTTTTGAGAGTCTCACTCTGTCACCTAGGCTGGAGTGCAATGGCACAATCTCAGTTCACCGCAACCTCTGCCTCCTGGGTTCAAGTGATTCTCCTACTCAGCCTCCCAAGTAGCTGGGATTACAGGTGCCAGCCACCACACCTGGCTAATTTTTTTCTTTTTTTGTAGAGATGGAGTTTTGCCATTTTGGCCAGGATGGTCTCGATCTCTTGACCTCTGTTGATCCACCTGCCTCAGCCTCCCAAAATGCAGGGATTACAGGTGTGAGCCACCACAGCCTGCCAAAGATAACATCTAACACAGGGTGATTGCATTATAAATGAAAATGCATAGTACAGAAAATGAAGAAACATTAATATACCCTCTAATTGTGACTGATGTGTAATTATTCACAAAGGGAAAAGGAAAATTGCATTTAATGTACAACTATTACGTGTAAGGCGTCACCCTAGGTCATTTATAGCAAGACAGGTCATTTATAACAAACTACCTTCTAAGTAGTACTTAGAAAGATAGAGTCTCCCCTGACAATCTGGCCTCAATGATCTGAAAAACGCTATGTTTTGGAGATTCCTGTCATCTTCTGTTGAAATACCCACTGGGTAAAAGTAAATCAAAGACATCTGATTATAGTAGATTTTGCACCCTTTTGCTTATTCACGTGTTTATTCATATGTGTCTAGCATATTATGTGCAGTAATTACACTTAAAATATTTGAAAAGAATGTCATAATTCCATCACACTAACACTACTATGAAAGAAGTTTGGTTTATCTACATGAGATATATCTTTCTAATATTAAAGACATGAACATATTTTAGTAGAACATGTATCAGATAGTCGGTTTTTTTTTTTAAGTCCACCTTTGTCTCTTGCTTTGATGTATGTGTGAAATCGACCAGTACAGCAGTCGTTTACAAGGTTCACATGTGGTTCTTGGAAAATCTAGGTCATCTCTCAATTTCAGGATGCTAAATTGCTTATAAAGCAGGTCAGCTATCCTGCACTGCTGATTTATAGCACCATGACAGCCTGCTATTTGCCTTTTAAGAGTTAAATTGTATCTGCTAATCCTAGCTTTTAAGCAGCTAAAACTGACATTGCTTAATTTACTTGTAACCCCTTATAACAGACTTTTAGCAGAGGGTATTGGTCTTTGTACTGGATTGAAAACTGGAAGTCCCATAGGAAATTGACTAAAACTATTATCATAGTTAAGGTTGCCTATCATTCTAATTATAATTCACATCCAATAATGAACACCTTGTTCAATAATATTTAATTCAAATCATGATGCCGAGTATAAAATTACATATCGAGAGAATTCATTAGAAGTTTCAAAAGTAAGCTGAGTAAATGTGCCTCGGAGAATGTATTTGATGAATTTGTAAAAGTATTTAAATTAGATCTGTAAAGTATTATGAAAAATCCACAAGGGATGCACAATTAGGCGAATAAGCTCTTCAAGGCCAGGAGCTGCTGGGCATTCACTGTAAAATGCTTTCTGATCTATTGTTTATGCAAAGCAGAGATATGGGAGGGGGAGCCATCATATACAGCGAAGCAGATACACAGCAGAGATGATACCAAAAGGAATTGAATAAAAAATAAAGAATTCCTTCATAATTAGTTCTTTACCCTTTGCCTACATATTATTCATATGTCACTAAAGTACTTTTAATATGGAACAAATGGTTATAATTTATGCATGCTTTATGAAGTCCATAATGTATGAGCTTCATGAAAAGCTCATTCATAACAAGGTCTCTTTCAAGCTGTAGTGTGTAGGTTACACAATGCTGAATGTACAATTATGTAATTTATAACACTTAAACTGCTTATATCTGTAGTGATTGTGTATTAATATTCTGACGATGGATGAAAATGTGATCCGCTTTATGTTGTGCTCATTACCATATAGCTAGGGTAATTTCCAAATTTAATAAATGTACCTATTGGTTCACTCATTCATTATTTTGCATATGTATTTACTTTGTTCATCGTTTGTCGAACGGTAACTAGATTCCAGATGTTGCGCTTGATTGGCGGTGAAGAACCAGTAAAGATCAAGAAGACACATGGTTCATCGTAGAGTGGAGCTTACATCCCAACAGGGGAGAGAGTCATTTCATAAATAGCCTCACACAGAGTGCAACATTGAAAAATAAATAATTATCTAAGCAGGAGACAACACATGTTTTCTGTAATGAGCCAGATAATAAATATTTTAGGTGATATCAGTCATACAATCTCTGCTGTGTCTATTCATCTCTGCAGTGGTAGGGCAAAAGCAGTCATAGACAACACATAAATGAACGAGTATGGCTGTGTTCTCATACAATTTTGTTTACCAAAAACGGGTGACAGTCTAGACTTGGTCCATAGGTTGTAGTTTGCCAGTCCCTGCTCTAAATAGGAGATAGAGAGTCCCAGGAAAGTATAAACAAATTTTCCTCTAGAATAAGCAAGGGGGTAGCTAGTGAAATTTTTACTGATGAGTGACATGTAGGGCAAGATTAGTGGAAAATATCTAGATGATAAGTGGGAAGTAGTTGGGGTAGAGGACAATTTTTAAGAAGATCTCGATAGCCCTATTGCCAGAAGTGAATGCCTAACCCTTGAGGTAATTAATGCTCAAGGAAACCAAGTGACTTACCCAGTGGTTCAGTTCAGATTCCAGTCAATGCAACTCTAATTCCAAAACCTTATCTCCTTTCAATCTTACCACACTGCCTCACTGTGAAACACAGAGACATATGGAAACATAATCTCTTTTCTCTTAGGAGTTTGCAATCCATCATAAACTCTTTTGGACTTACGTTTATAAGGTCAAATAAAAATTTAAACCTATCTTTGGCAAACCTTTATAATTTCTTGATGTAACAAAGACCAGGAATGGATTCATGAGGGAATGTTCACAGGAAACTTTCTAAAACACATTTGTTATATCCCAAACCACCAGCTTCTATACACGTAATATATCACAAAGCAAACTTCATGGAGGGACAGAATCCCGTTGGTTATTTTAGAATGGACCTTGAGCCCTAATGTCTGGGATGTGATTTATGGATTGCTATAAGGCAGAGCAATGAGCGATTTACAGGCTTGAGGTAAAAAGAGAAAAATAAGTATCTTATGGCTTGCAGCAGAGTTAATATACTAGAAAAAATATACTTTTTTCCCTCCATGAATAATTAAGTGTGTTTTATAAGCATAAAGATATGCAGGTGTAAGTGTGCTTGTTTCTGTTTAATTTTACTTTCTTTTAACTCTGAATCTAAAAGACGCCTTTATGTGCACTGATTGGTCCTACCCCTGAGAGACTAAATGCCTTTTTATAGCATCCAAATTCTCTGTGATCTCTTTTCCAACTGCTAGGTAAGATTTTATTTCAAAATATACGTAAATGAAATACAAAGCCTAAAAAATGCAATAAAGAACCAAGTGATTTGTAAATATTTATTTTCTGTAAGAGTTAGATGGTGTTTTAATATACTGTCTTCAGCTGACACACTGAAAAGGAAGCACTATTTCTTGACAGAATCAAGAAAAATCTGATTTCCATAATTAAAGAAATGGAAAAGAAGACAAGAAAATGCCTTTTTCCTTGTATAATGTACAAGCTGGCCTGAATACATGCCTTGAGTGAGTAAGATTGACTTTAAAGCACACGCTTTTATTCAATTTGATCAGAAATAACTTTGATGAGTTTGGATACAAACTAAGAAAAGAGCCATAAATTCTAAGAATTATCATTTTCCAGTTAATTCTATTCTGAAATGAGATTTTTCTTAGCTGTTAGGACAGAAAAGGGCTATTAACTAGGCATTAACAAGCAGTTTCCAGTTCAATTTTGCAGATAAAAATGTTTGATTAAAGATAGTGTCTGTAGATATTTAGAGGTGTTACTAAAACCAAATGTGAGACTTAAAGGGAATTTCCTGTTAGCAGTTTTTCCCTTGTCCTCCATACTTTATTATTTCACAATATAGTTAGAGCTTCTTTTAGACAGGTAATGAAGAAGAGAAACGAATTGGTAAAGTAATGAGTGTTGATTAATAAAAAGAAGTTGAAATCTACATTTCCATGATAAGTATTTTCCTTTCAGTTAAGAAGAGAATGTTCTCAAAGATCATATATGTGTAAAGTACAAACATATAATGAAATATCAACGCCACATTTGTTTCTATGACAGAAATGTATCTTATTCAATTTTTCACATATTTGCCACTTTAGATCAAATATTTGATTCAGACTGTTAACAAAGACACTTGTTTCAAACATAGTGTTTTCTTTACAAAGATTGTTTTATTAACCTATTGACTGTCCAGTAACCACCTTGAGATGTTTCTAGTTGTGACAATAGAATGCTAATAATTCTCTAAATGTCTCTACATTGTCCAGAAATTCTGACACACTCAAGAAGCCAAATTGGCTTTGGGAAAAAAAACAAAAAAAAACAAAAAAAACAAAAAACCAGAAAGTTACAAGTGGCATTTTTGGTCTTTAAGCATTTCCCCAGCAACTTGCAAGTTCCATAAAAATTGTGAGAAATAGAGCTAAATACCCATGATGAAATCTTTTATGACTTGAAATATATAAAGCATTTATCTAGCTGTTTTTAAAAAACCTCTCAATAGGTTTTATCTCCTCTATATTTTCATTCTTCATGCTTCTCTGATAGGTTTATTTAATTGTATAAGGTTGGATTCGAGACAAGTGTCAAAGAAGAATTAAAAGAGACAGTTCCTTGGAAAATGAGCCCATGACCTGCTCATCTGCAAGTAGGGCTCCGTGTCTCACACAAATGTGAGACTTGTTTCTCACTGTGCCGGGCACAAAACTAACATCAAACCACTTGCCACAGAGTGAATGAATGAAAGAACAACAGATAAGCATCCTTCGGCCGGGCGCGGTGGCTCAAGCCTGTAATCCCAGCACTTTGGGACGCCGAGACGGGCGGATCACGAGGTCAGGAGATCGAGACCATCCTGGCTAATACGGTGAAACCCCGTCTCTACTAAAAATACAAAAAACTAGCCGGGCGACGAGGCGGGCGCCTGTAGTCCCAGCTACTCGGGAGGCTGAGGCAGGAGAATGGCGTAAACCCGGGAGGCGGAGCTTGCAGTGAGCTGAGATCCGGCCACTGCACCCCAGCCTGGGCGTCAGAGCAAGACTCCGTCTCAAAAAAAAAAAAAAAAAAAACAGATAAGCATCCTTCGTGATATGTTGAGGCATTTAATTTTTTCTCAAGGAGGCTGAAACCCGAACTCGATTCCAGGAGAACTGCAGGGTTGTGTGTTTGCTTGTTTGTTTCTTTTTCTTTTTATTTTCTTTTTCTTTCTTTTTTCTTTTTTTTTTTCTTTTTTTTTTTGAGATGGAGTTTCACTTTTGTCACCCAGGCTGCAGTGCAGTGGCATGATCTTGGCTCACCAGGTTCAGGCTCAGACAGAACCTCTGTCTCCCGGGTTCAAGCGATTCTCCTGCCTCAGCCTCCCGAGTAGCTGGGATTACAGGCATGCACCACCAAGCCTGGCTAATGTTTTTTATATTTTTAGTAGAAACAGAGTTTCACCACATTGACCAGGCTGGTCTGGAACTCCTGATCTCAGGTGATCCGCCAGCCTCGGCCTCCCAAAGTCCTGGGATTACAGGCCTGAGCCACCGCCCCCAGCCGGTTTATTTTCCTTCTTATTGCACTGGTTGCTCTTGCTAACTGGCATGATAATAATAATGATGAAGACACCAATACCAATAATAATAATAATAATAATAATAATAATAATGATAATGATAATAATAATAATAATGATAATAATAATAATAATGATAATAATAATAATAATGATAATGATAATAATAATAATGATAATGGCATACCTTGTGTTTCCTAGAAATGGACACTGATCATCCCTCAATATTATGGTGAAGATTTTAATAGGTATAGTTGAAAATGTTTAAGAGACTATCTTTAATCAAACATTTTAGTCTTTGTTTAAATTGTAGTTGAAAACAGTCTAATAAACTTTCCTTTGGAAATGTGACCATTTGCTAATTATGTGGACAATGTCAATATCTCTAACTTTATAGATTTTGTAGAAACGTTGGTAAACAAAACAATAAAGTGACACATTTCTTCCCTTGAAATCAAATCTTTATTCCCTAAGATCAAAACACATGCTGTGATTATTGGATTTCCTTATCTTTTCTCTCCTGTATGGAAGCGATAATAAGTCCATAAATCAATTTCAAATTTGTTCCTATTACTTTCTGTATTGTCAGGCTAGGTAACCCTTCCAAACCCTTAAATAACAGCTAATTCCATTAGGGTGAACTGCAAGAATCAGGTACGTTGGTGACTCCAATGAGCCACACTTCTACATATCCACATCCTTGTATAGTCTCTACAACATGCCTTCACCAACTGAATAAGCCAGACATGACAGTGTACCACTTCTGATGCTAGCCTTAAAAAGTTCTGGTAGCTTCTGCTTTTGCCCTCTTGGGCTCCCTAAACTGGCATATCAAACGTCCTACTGTCTTGCTGGAGAGACCGCTTGGAGAAACCATGTGGAAGTAGCACATGGAAAGGCATAGGATAGAAAGGAAAAGGTTTCACATGCCAGCGGACTCATTAGCTAAATATGGACCCATGAGCTGTCACCTGCACGTTCAGCAGAAGAATCACCTGGCTGAGTTCAGCACAGATTAATGATTTGTAATGAAATAAATTGAATTTTGTTTTAAGCCACTAAGTTTTGGCATGGTTTGTTATGCATCAATAGATACTCCTAACGAGTCTTAAGAAAGACTTGACGGATGAGGAGATAGCTAAGGGGTTGTGGGAATTAAAGACAAGGACATTCCACTTTATTCAAAGGAAACAATTTATCCATCATTCCTGGGTAAGAAAAGATATCTGTGTGCTTCAATAAATGAGAAAGGAAGGGAGGGAGGGAGAGGGGGGAAGAATAAGGGAATGAGGGGAGAGAGAGAAGAAGGAAAAAGATAGAACACACCACAAGAACAAGCAAATTGTAGTGAGAAGCAGAGTGGCTCAAGATCAAGCTGGGGAAACAGGGGCTAGATCATGAAGGGTTCTGTAGACCGTGTGATGGATTTTGAATTCACGAGCAACTGAAGGGTCTTAAGCACAGGAAGGAATGTAATGCATTTTGCATTTTAAAGATATGACTTTAGTTCTTACTGTGTGGAGAATGGATGGAAGGGGGCCAAGGGTAAAAATAGACAAGTAAAAAGGATATTGCAGTATTTCAGGTGGGAGATGACAGTGCCTTGGCATAGGGTTAGAGCTGTTCAGGTGGAGTGAAGTAGACAGATGCGAAACAGATGTTTTGCAGAAGTAATCAAGTATGTGTTTTTCAAAAATAAATTGAATACAGGTGATGAGAGCAAGCGAGAAGTGTCAATGATGACTCCCTAATTTCTCATGTGAGCAAATAGTTGCCTAAAGGTAGCACTTATTGAAAGGCAAGGCCCTGAAATAGAATAGATTTGGGATAAGTTTTGTCAGGAGGATGATTCTGGGTTGAGCTGTAGACTTGCTACATTTATTTGAGATGTCGGTCAGATACCAAGTGGAGACGTCAAAAAGGCAGTAGGATGGATTTTTCTGTGGCTCAGGGAAGAGGTCTGGTGAAAATGGTATTTAAAGCTCCTGGAGCTGAAGTAATGCCCTAGTGGAGTGTGTAGAGTACAAATCAAAGAGAATTCAAGCTCAAGACCTGTAGAGCTCCATTTACTGTTGATTAAGTTGAGGAGGAGGAAGAAAAAAATAAGTGAACCCAGAAGTAATGATCTGAGAGGGCGAGAAGAACTAGAAGAGGATGATTTAGTGAAAGCCAAGGAAAAAATTTTCAGAAATATAGGAGTTGCTTCTGATGGGTCAAGTAAATTGAAAGCAGGCGTGTCCACCATATTTAGGAATATGAAGTTCATGGGAAACTTTTGAAAGAGCAGCTTTAGTAGGGTAATGGAGAAATTCTGACACATTCAATCATGTTTCAAGAAGCTAAACTGAATTTGGTAGAGAATGGAGTAGGTGAGAGACTGATGGTTGGGGAAGAAGCAGCAGCTTGAGAAGATACATCTTTGAGAAACCTAGCTATGAAAGAAGTAGAAGAGTTATGTCAGAAACTGGAAAAGGGAATAGGGTTGAAGGATAAACATTAGAACATTCAATATACTAGTTTTAACATCAATGGAAAGAATCCAGTTGAGAGGAAGAGGTTGAAGATGCCATATGGGGAAGGGAGAAAATGGAAATAAATAATGCAGAACACTTGCAGAGAGACTGACTTTAATCTGGTTGTTACCTGACTCAGGAAACTTCTATGACTTCCAAAGGCCGCATATGATCTTGCCTCAGACTTGTGTACTGATCATGTCTGTGACCTGGCAGGCTTTTCTCTCACAGACACCTGCAGGGCTAATTCTTTCCTCACCTTCCAATCCTTATCCAAACTTTTTCTTCTCAGGAAAGTCACCTTATGTAAAATTCCCAGCTGCTCTCCTCAAGATTTCCAGGCTCTCACCTTGATCGGTTTTTTAATCTTCTTTCTCATTGTATTTATGACAATCTGTGATATAATTAACTAGATATAATTCATAATAGTTATACTGTTTGATGCTTATGTAATATCTGCTCAACTAGAATCTAACCTCTACCAGTACAGGGAAGTTTGTCTGTTTTCTTCACCAATATGATCCTTTCAGTTTCTGACTTCTTCCTCTATTCCTTCCATGGCTTAGGAGACCCTTCTGCTGGGCATTCAGGTGTGTGTTTGTCTGGTGTGAGTTGAGGGAGGTAGTGACATGTTTACACATCACATGCTATTTAATGTGACTTGTTCAAACCCTTGCTCACTGTTCTCCACACAGCCCATGTTCCATTTCAGTTCTTTGACCTGATGCCTGTGATCCCTACCGAGCCCACACACCACACAGCTGGAGCAGCCTCCTTTATTCCCTCCACCCATCCTAATCCATCTCCACAGCCTGCCAAGGGTAACATAACCCACCTTACAGGTATCTTCTGTGGACCATTTTGCATAGAAATTGGAACCACAGTGTATTAGTCTGTTTTCACACTGCTATAAAAAATACTACCCAAGACTAGGTAATTTATGAACCAAGGAGATTTAATTGTCTCACAGTTTCCCATGGCTGGGGAGGATAGTCATGGTGGAAGGAGAAGAAGGCACTTTCTTCACAAGGCGGCAGGAAAGACAGCGGGAGCAAAGGGGGAAGAGCCCCTTATAAAACCATCACATCTCATGAGAACTCACAATCATGAGAACAGCATGGGGGAATGTTGGGGTGATCAGACCCAACACCAGGTCATGGGGGTGATGAAGTCCAGTGGAATCAAAGGAATGAGAAAAGACAGTTTGAGAGAGAAAGTGGGACCAGGGGGCCATCGCTAAATATGGAGGCATGAGCTCTGGAAGCCCAGACTATTTATTGGTGATCTAGCAAACAAACAAACAGGTGGTGAGAATGTGGGGGTCGAAGGGGAGCATTACATTAAGCACATAATTTACAGCTGTGACGGTTTAGCCTGTATATGGCCCATTCTAAGACACAATCAGTCTAGGAGTCTGGAAGGGCTAGAAGTAAGGAGCCAGCAAGTCTAGACACATTCCAGAGCCACGAGCCCTGGATTCCATCCAAGCCACGAGGGGTTTATGCCCTGCACTTAGATTATGGTGCGTCAGGGTGGCTTCCACCCTTTAGCGCAGAGCTTGGTGTTCCTAAGGCCATGAGGGGTTTTAGACCCTGGATCCCAGACATGTTCCAAGACTCTTTTACATTATGTCAGACATGCAAGCCCTGCCTCAGCTTCTCCCAACACTCAGCTTTTCCCAACAGGGGAAACTGTCCCTATGATCCAATCACCTCCCACTAGGTCTTTCCCTTAACATGTGGGGATTACAATTCGAGATGAGATTTGTGTGGGGACACAAAGCCAAACCATATCCCATCCGATGTATTGCCCCATTAGTCTCATGGGGCCTTGACATACTGTCCACATCTCATCTGCTACATCACTTGCTAGGGTGCCTTCATTTGGAGCAGAATCTTAAAATACAGGTCTTACCTATTATTCAGTACCTCAATAAAATGGTGTTAATTTGTTTAAAAGGCCCTTCTATTACAACCATAATAAGTGTTTATTAAGAGAGAGAGTGTGTGTCTGTGTGTGTGTGCATTTTAGAAAAACTGATTGTCCTGTTAACCAAGTTTTTAGTAGAATTCTGAGAAGCACCGAAAAGTATCATGAGACTCTCAAAAGCCACAGAAGTAATCATTTGTCTTCACTCACCTGAGAAAGAGACAGTTCCAAAAACCTCTCTCTCGACTCTGTTGATTTCCATAGGCCTTAAGTCTCTTGCTTATTTCTCTAATATATGCATTAGTTTATCTCCAAAATAACAAAAACTGAGGACATAATAATATTGGATCTTGGATCACATCACTTTCCTCATCTTGACTGACCTTGTTTTTTCTGACAGCGTAGGTTGGAAAGACAATAAGCAACCACTATTTCAGAGTTGCCCTAAAACTTGTGTGTGTGGCCAGAGGGAGGCAGAGAGAGACTAATTATTATAAAGACTCTCTCACAGTGCATGTAGCACAATCTAAAAGCAGATGATGTCTTTCCAGACAGTGGTCAAGAGAAGAACCAATGGACAGAAAGTCACAGCTGCTCCTATTAATTTTTTTAATGTTTAATTTTTTGGGTACATAGTAGGTATGTCTTGCTCTTGACCTAATGCTGTGGGGAATACACAGCAAGAACCTGGCCTCCCTTTGCCTGAGCCAAGCTGATAAACTGGAACAGGCATGCCTGCATTCATTTAAGCAAATTTGTTCAGAATTAAAGGAGTATAAGTAGGAATAATTTATTTTGAGCCTTTCTTCTGGGGAAAAAAAAGGCAAACTGTAATAAAAAGAAGGAAAGGGAAATGAACGGGGGTGGGGACAAACTTCTAGGGAATCATTTATAAAAATAAAAATGGAAATTAGAAAATATGTGTAAAGTGTGAAACTCTGTGGAGAGCTCCACAACCTAAAAGCAGAAGCTGGGGAGAGGCAAACCTAAAAGCGTCCTCACAGGCATGTGCGAGACGCTGAATGCACCCGTTTCCAAGGAGGGGCCGAAGAGTCATGGAGAAGGACAGCCTCTCTCTTCTGACTTGAGTAGATCTGTGGTCTAACGAAACCTTTTCGGCACCTTGTTAAGGAATACATTTTCTCTCAGTTGAGAATTTAACTTTTTTTTTTTTTTTTAAAAAGCACAATAACACAACATGGAAGCCTTTAGGGTGAATATGCTTTTTGCAGGAAGTGCTCCAATGGCAACCAGGGGCCATGGTGTTCTGTATCCCCAAGTGGGGTCTGGCTCTGTGTTGAGGGTTCAATGAAGGCATCTTCTGAAGGGCCAGAGGAAAGGGCTATTGATATTCTTTTGGCAATGGTGAAGTGCCATTTGGGAAGAGCATTCCTGGGAGAGGGGACTTGTGGTCCTCACATTAAGTAGAGCTAATGAAAAATAGACTCCACCCCAAAGAGAGTTCTGGGAGTGAGCTTTCAATAAATCCAGAGTGGCTAAGAGAGGGCCTCCTTGCCTGAGCGCTGGGGTAGGGAGAATTCAAAAGAAGATAAGGAGTGTCTGTTCCTTTCCTTTGACAGTCTTTGTTCTGTTGGTGAAATAAAATGATCAAATAATCCGTGAACATCTGTGCCTATTTTACTGGAAGAGCCAGACTTGGTAGGGTACAAAGCAGGAAATCCCTGAATTATACTCATCACTGACCCTGTAAACCCACTCTATTGACTCATTCTTCCTCATCCCTGGACAGAACCTGAGCCAAGTCTTTTGGTTCTTCTGGTCATATTTGGGTTATAAACAAACAGTGTTGTGCCCGATCTAAAGCAAAGTTTAACTTCTCCTTCAGTTTAAAATTTCTCCCATCCCCAGCTCTGGCCCAACTGAGGCTCTCAGGGATGTGTAGTGGACACAGGTACCACAGTGGAGTTTTCTCCATCACGTTCTTCAACCCTTTCTCCTCCTTCCTCTGCCTGGGACACTTTCTGGGCTGGAGGTGGGAGAGGAAAGAAGCAGTGGTGCCCTTCCACTGCGCTGTCCCCTGGTTTGGACAATGCCCACTCTGGCGGGCTGGCTGTGGCCCCTTCCTCAGTCTTTTGGCACGTGGCTCACCCCGTGTCAGCTCTTACCATTGGAGTCTCCAACTTCTGGAGGAGGGGGAGTCTTTTTGAACAGCTTCCTCTCAGGGCAGAACAAATCCAGCCTCCTCCCTTGGTATCCACTTGACCTTGACATATTTGGGGAACGTGAGCTGCTGCCACTCCGGTACTGTTTTCATTGTGCTAAGGTAGGGAACACCAGCACGCCCTTTGCCCATGCAAGCTTTTCTAGGAAGCACCAGCCCCTGGGCCCTGTAGACTTCTGGAAAAACAGGCCAGCATCTCCAATTGCTCTCTCCTGAGCTCTGAGTGGGGCTTTTTGAAGTGGGAAAGCAGAAAACGCATCCAGGGCAGCAAGGGTCCTGCAGGGGGAAGGAGCAACTTCCTCTTCTGACAAGTGCTCCTAGTCTCGAAGTCCCTCTCATTTGATGGGAGGTGAAGCCAGATATATAACATATTTCCCCAACCCCATCTTCTCTCCGTGTGTGAAGGGCAGTGATGCACACTCTAGCAACTCTCTGCAGAGAAGTCCCCTCCTCCTGCCATCTCCAGTCCCTCTACTGCTTTAGCCTGAAGTGAGAGGTGGACTGGGTCGCAGATCATTTCATACCCAGCTTTGGATCTTTAGCCAAAATTCCCGAGAACGAAAAGGCTGCCTCGACGTATTTTTCTGCTCTGTTGTCAAACACATATGGCGTGCACAGAAGGGAAAGATGAGCACAGCTCACAGCCTCCGAGGGCTTCGTGGAAGGGGCGAAACTTAAACTTACAAGTCGAATCATGGTACGTGGAGATGTGAAGGGAGGGTGTGTGGTGCGTGGGATCTAGCTTGAGAAATGGCACAGATACATGAATGGGCTGAGAAGATTGAATAGATGTAGTGAGGACAGAAGAAAGATAATTCTGGAAGGCCAAGACAGCATGGCTAGTGTCAAGGGAAGGGCTGCTGCACTTTGTTTGGCAGGAAAGTAACACAAGAGCAACAGTGGCTTAGGAAGATGATGGAAAGCTATGCAAGGGAAGATAGAGACTGATGTTTCTCACCCGGCACCTTATCACAATCACTTGTGCAATGTTTAAAAGCAGATATAAGGCCAGGCGTGGTGGCTCACGCCTGTAATCCCAGCACTTTGGGAGGTCGAGGCGGGTGGATCACAAGGTCAGGAGTTCGAGACCAGCCTGGCCAACATGGTGAAACCCCATCTCTACTAAAAGTACAAAAGTTAGCTGGGCATGGTGACATGTGCCTGAGCGACTGTAATCCCAACTACTTGTGAGGCTGAGGCAGGAGCATTGTTTGAACACAGGAGGCAGGGGTTGCAATGAGCCAAGATTGTGCCACAGCATTCCAGCAGACTCTTAAAAAAAAGCAGATATGAAAGAGGCTCCAAGTGAAAGAGCTTCAGGTGACTGCTGTGAGGTGCCCCCTTGATGAGAGGCATGGTATGGGACCAAGAGAGCCTTGAAGTGGGGACTTTGTCTGTCTTGTTTGCAGACGTCTCCCAGGGACCTTGAACCATGTATAGAAAATAATAGATATTCAATGAATATTGATTGTATTAAAGTGAATGGATTTCAGATCTGGAGGCTGGAGGCATGAACATTAATTAAAAGGCTATGACAGGATTCAAGGGGCAAGTGTTGAAGCTCTCAAAGCAAGATTGGAGGAATATTGGAGAAGCAATTGAAGCATAGAAATAGTTTCATTCTTCAAATACTTATGCTATTCAAAGAAAGTTGGGAAGGAAGATTAATGTAAGAGTTTATGACAGAAATAGAAATAGCACAGACAATATTGAAGCAGGTATGTTTTATAGGTAGAAACGTGATTAGATTATAAATGAGATAATTCAGGCTTAAATACGAAGACCGAGGAGACATGAATACAGAAGTCCTTGAAATCAGGATTTAAAAAAAATGTTATTAAAGATTGAGCCTAAAGAAAAAAGAACAAAAAGCTAAGAAAAAAGTCAGCTTTTATTTGTCTAGCTGTGTCCATCGAACATTCGCTGTGCATCAGTGTGTAATGCTCTTTAAATACACTGGCTAATTTTACCCTCATAATAAATGTGTAGTAATGATGAATATTATCCCCCGTGTTCAAATAAGGCAGTAGTTTTTCCAAGGTCATATGACTAGTAATGTTGGGCCCCAGCCGGTTTGACTGAACTTGGCCACACTTGGCAGGTGGAAGAAGTAAGGAAGAGGTGGAGAAGGCCCAGTCACAGCAGAAGGAAAACATGGAATAATTCAAATCATGTTCACTGGGAGTTGAAAGGAATAAATGATGAGAGGATTCAAGTCGCATGTTCAAAGAAGCTTAGAGAAAACGAGTAACAAGAAAAAGACCTGCTGTGTCAGGAAGGTCAGTCAGAAGAACCACGTCAGCAATTCTGGGAGAGAGGGTGGGATTTTTGAGACTGTGCCCTGTTCATCCTTGAAGAGAAGTAGGGAGATTGGAAGGTTCTGTCCAAAAGGCATGGCAGAATGAAGGGGGAATTTTTAGATTTGTGAAATAAAATATGTTTGAAATTTCCAGAAATGGGGTCTACAGGGAAGAAAAGATTCAAAATGCTAAAGGCGAAAAAAGTAGTTGAAGGGACGGGTCTTTGAAGGGACCCGTGGTCCCTATCTTGGTCTTATTAGTAGTAACACTGACATTTTAATGCCCAAATGGGACTTTTAATCCCAAAAGTCCCCAGAGGGACCTTTGAAGGGTGTGGTAGAATCCTAAGCATTGATGGACATTGGAAGAAACTGTGTAAAAACTCTTAGGATACATTAAAAACAAGTTCAATTGGTTCACACAAGGGTAACCTTAAGAAAAAAGCTATATCAAAAGCAAGTTCTCATGGAAAGAAAACCAAACTGGAACCACTGACTTCCACGTAAACAATACCCAGATATGAATAGCCTAGTCTGCCTGAGAGCCTCAGATGGAAGGTGCTGGATCTCAGGTAGCCCTGGATTTTACTATGCCAGCCAGTAATGCATCCATGTAAGTCCAGCAGAAACTCTCCTACGCAACCTCCACTTAAGCTCATTAAGTGAACAAGCACTGTCTATTTCCTCTGAAAATGCACAGTGACTGATGCTCATTCTTCTTGAATGTTCCGGGCTCGTAGGCGACCTTCAAGTACACCCTCTCACTGGAACTTCCACATGTTGGATGAAATATTTAGCAACAGTGAGTTATGAATTTCTCAAATCTGTCTCTATCAGACGTTCTCTACTGCAACTGTGTCATTTAGTTAACTATTATGTAACATACTAAGTATGCATGTGAAAACAATTGTTTCCAATAAAGTCAATTTGGAGGACTTGATAAAGATTATTGGAGTTGTGGATTCTTGACTTCCCAAATTAGGACACAGGAGTTAGGCAGATGGGGATTAAAATGTCAGTGTTACTACTAGTAAGACCGAGATAGGCGTATGGAATCCAGTGGTGACACCATTGGGTTCCATACACCTGTCTTGGTTTTATTTGTCATAACAGTGGTACTTCATTCCAGAATTTCAGAGGCATGCTTGTGGAATAATAGATAGCTCTGGGCAACTGGTCGCCTTCACCACAGAGTTGGAAAATGTATGCCTGTGAAGAGACAGGAGATGTGTCTATCCTGTGGACAGGTTGGGTTCACAAGAAAGAAAGAAATTATCTTGTCTGAGTCAGTTCAGCTGCTTCTCCCCAGTTCAGCCATGCCTTTCCTTCTGCTGCCTAGTGGTTAAAGTCATCAGTAGGGTTAACTATAACTTATTTCACATGGGAACATGGCCATGGAAATTGAGACCCTGCTGGTAAATCTAAGTCACATGCACAGACATATATAAACTCTAACATTAGGTATAGGCGAGAAAACTACCAAATACTTAGGGAAAACTATTGAAATCTGGATGGAATTGAGACTCAGACTGAAGTTCCAATTCAACTTTAAAGGAATCACAACCACAAATTACAGGCAACTTATGAGGAGTGTGTTTAATGCAGGAAAAGAAGAACACTGGAAGCCAATTCAGTGAACTCCACTCGGAGGAAAGCTCTTGACTCTATGAAACGTTGACAAATAGATGCATATGAATATGTTTTGAGTGGTAATAAAATATTAAGATGTGAATCACTTTTATGATTTATCCTTTTTAACTGACTTTCTAAAGTTAAACAGCCTCACTACTGGTTCCAATCACATTGGACAAGACAGCTTCTCAGTGATCAAAAAGTTCATCGCTTCTCAAGTTGTTTGCTGCATTCATAAAAAATTAGCATGGTTAATATATCACTTTGAACTACAAAGGGAAAACATTGTCACGTGATCAACACTAGGCTCATTTATTATTTTTGTCATTCTTCCAAAACCACGGGGCTATCTTGTTTTGCCAGGTACTGGGATAAAAAGGAGAATTAATAAGACAACTTTAATATCGAGTCGTCCAAAATTTTGTATTTATATAGGGAGTATTTATTTGATAAACCATACTATGCCAGTATAGTGGCACATGTCTTCTGAGAAGTAGATGCCAATATGCAGTGATATGTGCAAGGACTTTATTGGGGGAATACATGTGATTGAAAATGTGGAAGGAGCAGAGAGGTTGGGAGAGTTTCAGACTGTGGTATTTTGGTCTAACTCAAAGTGAAGAAGGGAGAGGAGACGGCATCTTGCAGTGTAAAGAAGGTACAGCGAGCCAGACATTGTGGCTCACGCCTGTAATCACAGCACTTTGGAAGGCTGAGGCAAGTGGATCACCTGAGGTCCGGAGTTCGAGACCAGCCTGACCAACATGGAGAAACCCCATCTCTACTAAAAATACAAAATTACTGGGTGTGGTAGCACATGCCTGTAATCCCAGCTACTCGGGAGACTGAGGCAGGAGAATTGTTTTACTTGGTAGGCAGAGGTTGCAGTGAACCAAGATCGTGCCATTGCACTCCAGCCTGGGCAACAAGAGCAAAAGCAGTCTCAAAAAAAAAAAAAAAAAAAAAAAAAAAAAAAAAAGCAGAGAGACTGCTGGGAGTTATGGTTCTCCAAGAGGGGAAGCTAGGGCTCCCAGGAACTGACTTGTCTCTGTATGCTGCCATGCTCAGTCATTGACTGGGAGTCACCAGTGGGAAGCCTGGCCTTGGAGCTGAGGCTGTGATGAATTTCAGAGCTCAGCAGCTGGAGCCCTTTGTCAATTACGTTGTAGTTGATCTAAGAGGTGCATTCTCACCGCCACTGCAACCAGGTCCTGAACATTAAAATTTAAAAAGTCTAGATAATGGATGCTCATTGTGGGAAATCAGAAACATACAAGTAAACAATATGTTTCCTTCATTTCTTCCTTCCCTCTCATCTATTCACCTCCGAATTATCTTTGTAGAATGCAAAGCTAATCATTTTTCAGATACCAACTGTCTTCAAGAAAAACTCCTGGATTGCTGCTTTCTCTCCTGCCTTTGGCTCTTCCCTTTGCCAGAAGTTGCCGTATCCAGTTCCTTTACTCTCCTATTTCCTGTATCAATGGGTTTCTCATCCTTGAAATGTCAAACGGTTTAAACAGCTGACACCTCCTTTAAGAAGGCTTCTGTTCTTCTCTGCAACCCCCACCTCCATTCTTCTCATTCTTCTTTTAATCAGGTTCTTTTCTATGCATTTCTGCATCACCCTGTAATTACTTCCCAGATGTGTCTGTTGGCTTAGCTGGTGTTCCCTCACCTAAGACTGTGAGCTACTTGACAGTAAAGATAGGTTGTATTTACCAGGATTTCCAGCACCCAGCAGTGTTTGAAACATGGTAGGCACTAAATTACTGGATGACGACTAAACGTAGGAATGAACATGTACATGCACACTCCTCTGCAGTTTGAGAAGACAAGACATTGTTGCAGGGAACGTAGGGAAAATATATCATTTAGTGATGGTGATGATTCCGATTTTGTCTGTGAAATAAGTTATTCTGGCTATTAATAGCTTATAGTAAGAGTGGTTCTTTCTTAAAAACAATGTGGATATACTATGCAGCACTTTATTTCTATAAAATGCTTTGCTGTAACATTCCATCCAAATCCTCCCAGCGTCCCTTTGATGACTTACACCTCTTCCAGCTGAGACCCTGTGAGTCCAAGCTCCCCTGTCATGATGAGTGGTGTCCTACTGTGCTGGGGAGGACACTGAGGCAGACGGCAGTTAGGTGACTTTCTGCATAAGCACCATCGTTGCAAACGGCAGAGTCAGTGGTGGAGTTCATGACCCCCAGTAGTCCTCCCTACTCTACCTGCTGGGTCATAATTTTCCTACAAGCCCTGGATGTTAGGCAATGAGAACTAATGATATGAATGTTTCCTACTGACCAGAATATTCCTGGTCCTCATACATCACCATCAGGTAAGAAAAAGATTGGGGGCGGGGGAGGTCAGACAGATCGAAGCACAGTTCTGTTAATGTGATTCTCACAGAAAGTCGGCTATATTTATGGAGGTTTGTATTTAGGACCTTTCAAGGAATTTTTAGTTACTTAATAAATAGAGCTGGTGGCTCACGCCTGTAATCCCAGAACTTTGGGAGGCTGAGGCGGGCAGACCACAAGGTGATGAGATCGAGACCATCCTGGCTAACATGGTGAAACCCCGTCTCTACTAAAAATAAAAAACATTAGCCGGGCATGGTGGCGGGCACCTGTGGTCCCAGCTACTCGGGAGGCTGAGGCAGGAGAATGGTGTGAACCTGGGAGGCAGAGCTTGCAGTGAGCCGCGATCCCACCACTGCACTGCAGACTGGGCGACAGAGTGAGACTCCATCTCAAAAAAAAAAAAAAAAAAAAGAGCACCTTATTTATTTATTTTAAATCTATTTGGCAAGTATTAATGGCTCTATTTGATTGCCTGAGTCCCCCACCCTGCTCCACCCCACCCTATTCCAAAATAGAGTATAGCCAATCATATCTCTGTGTTAAAAAAAGTACCTCCTTGATTCTTTAAAATATTGACTGCACGGGTAATTGTGGTATAAATGTATTCAATAGGCAAAGAATTTTCTTTAGGAGGGAAATTAATGATACAACATTGCGGTATGTTGTGTGAGTTTAATTTATTCATTCTATTACTTTCCTTCTTAACAGGGATAATTTAAAGTCAATAGTAGTTTCATTTTAAAACCTGTGAATTCTCAAATCTTCTAATTTAATTATGAAATTGAAAGAGATGTCAAATCATTTTGAGTTTACATTTGTATAAAGTAAATAATGTGCACATGACTTGGCTGATAAATGACATATCTCTCAAGTATTTCTAATTAAATTCATTCACACATTTTAATTCTTTATTCTCAAATTGTGCAATCATTAATATCATATTTCCAGGATAATAGTATCTGTGAGCTTACGTATATTTTCTCCACCTCTGCTCCTAAAGCCAGAAGAGCCAGGCTGTTCTGTTGTAAACTTTTATTGGCAGGGGTTCATAATTCAGCTGTAAAATTTCATGCTGGGCTGCAATTCACTGCACAAACCCTATGCCCTGAAGAGCTTATGTTACTGCAAAAACAATTGTAAAAATCCATTTTTTGTCTTTTTAGGTAGGCCAGAAAAATGGTACAGTAAGAAACATTATTCTTAAAAATAAAAAAGACACTTTCTAAAAATAAAAGTTGGTGAATGAAATGGTCTGTTTAGTACTGAGCTATCATCACCCCTCACCCGTCAAAATAACTTTTATATTGAAACAATGGAAAATTTACACTTAAACAGGTACAACTTGCTCCATGGTGCTCAGGGTGCATGAAAAGTCACCTTTTTCTTATTTTTCTAAGTCAGATTAAATCCAGCGTGAGGTCACTGTCATCAAGGTTGACAAGAAGTCCAATAACAGTCAATTTGGAGTGCCCTCTCTTGCCCTTGGGCTGTGGTAGCACGCTAGGGCTTATGCAGTCCAGAAAAAGAGTAAAGGGCGCAGAGCTAGGTGCATGCTTGCCTTTGATCCTTGCCCAGGCAGCTTGTTTTATTGGCAATATCACTGCCACCTTTGCCATCCGTGCCAAGCTTGGTAATGGGCTCTTTGAGAAGGCTCCATAGTTCACAATGCTTACAATGCCAACCACGTTGGAGGTCCCTGACCCTCAAGGATCCCAAAACACTAGCACGCACCCACACATCCATACACACCTCTTTCACATCCAAAACATCTCTCTTACCCCCTGCCCCTAATTTCCTCTTTACCCAGTTTCCAGTCTGCAAGAAACGAGCAATACTTTGATAGATGGTGAGTTTTGGAGTATATGAGTTTATTCCCCTCTGACTCTGAACCACAAAACCATTCTTCCCTCCCCCACCCCCACTGTTATTAAATGTGTTGAGAAGAAAGAGGTAGGAGATTATTTCAATCTTCCTATTTTTTTCTACTTCAGGAAAAAAACAAAAAACACCAATACATGTTTTGTATTAATAGAATCACCCTTGTACATAATTAAGTCCTATTTTACTTTAATATTCTCAGCACTGGGTGAGGACTCATGCTATGTGGCTTATGGTTTTAAATTTGCAACTACTTAGCCCCTGTCTTTGACTGTGTGATTGAATTCCTGATCTAATGTTCTTCATTTATAAAGTGCAAGGCATGAATGATCTAATTCTATAAAAATAGAATGATGTGTATTCTACAAAATTTCTTCCCACCTAAAAATCTCAAATTATGAAACACTTATAATATAGCCTAATAATTTCTGAGTTACTTCCCATGTTCAGTTTTGTTTTCATATATAGAGAGTTTTAATTATCACACAAAAATTTGAATGTGGCATAATCAATATTATTTGTTATTTTGATGGTAATCATGAATATTTGGTTTTCTTCTTAACAAAACCAAATCAGCAAGTAACAGATGAATAAAGGAATTTCATAAGACCTTTTGGAAAACTTAAAGATCTAGGGATAATGAATAGGATATGTGGTCTCTTCAAAGAAAGACCGTAATTAGGATAAAATTTCATTGTTCAGGTTACTGCACTGTATGTCAAAAATCGTGAGCTGCTCCAAGACATATGTGAAAGTCAACACAGACTTTCTCAAATGCTTTGAAGTGGCCCTTTCCTTCCACTTGGGCAAATTCCTGCAGATCCGTGTCAGCATATCTATGAAGACTGCATGTTAGTTTTGCAAATTCCCCTCACTTTGGGACTGATCTACCAACCTGCGTATGAAACCTCCCCCAAAGACCAGGCTGCTCATTGCTGTTTTGAACTTAAAGTTGTTGCTATGTTTCCCCTACTTAAATAGACAGTGAGTGCACGTTTCAAAGATATCCCAATTTCAAGAGACGGAGAGATGCAAGAGAGAGTGAGTTAGAGAGAAAGAATGTACTCAGTAAAGTCTGAGATGCCCTTCAAAAAAAAAAAAAAAAAAAAAAAAAAAAAGATGGGACATGAACATGGCAGATATTCATTAACATTAATTTATTATATTGAATCCTCAAGTTTCTGGTCCATGATAAGTGATAAATGACAATAGGTGCCTACTAGCAGAACCCGAAGCATAGATGCTGTTAACATACCCTTAGCACACCTTTAACCTAGACAAATGCTGAGGTAGAGCAGCACTGAATGAAGGTAGTAGAGGTAGCTAAGAATCGGTAGATAGCGATCTGAAAGGCAAGATAAGTCATAAATCTTGGAAAATTGTGATTTGTTCCATCATTTAGTCTTTTAATATAACGGTTTATCTCCCTATTTAATCTTTCAATCTTCTATCTATAAATGCATTATCATCCATGGATGCCCATGATGATGGGGGGAGGGGTTCAGGCTGGGGACAGTGGTGGATGCCTTCTGTTAGCCCACCCACACCTCCTGTCGATGCCTTTCTCTCCATGGCCCACGCCTCCATGGGCGAAGGGGACTGGCTTCCCTTGATCTCAGGTTTGCTGTTGGGATTGGCCAGTGAGGAATATCCACAGGAGATGGGAAGACCTGGACCCTCTACAGAGGTCACCTGCCTGTCAGACCACCCACTCCCCACAGCCCACTGTCCCTTTGCGCCTTCAGAACTAGGTAGTAGGGGCACTGGTTACTACTCTTGGAATTATTCAATATCATTTGTGGGTTCCTTCTATACTGCCCATACTTCTGTCAGTGCTTTTTAGAATTAAACTCTTGTCCAATAATCCAGTTTTAGTGTGCTATCTGTTTCTCTTGGGATCTTGAATGACACAAGACCAGGAAGGCTTTCTGAAGGAACTACACGAAGAGTTACATCTTGAAGGGGTTAGGAGTGTATGGGAGAATCCGCTGGAATAAGATGCAAAGGAAAAATGAGATTTCAGTCAGAAACAGCAAGGTGTGAAAAAAAGGGAAACGGCTGGATTTAGGTAACAATAAAAGGGAAGAATGTACTATTTACTGTTTTTAAGGTGTATTACAGGCTCCTGACTTATGGCAATTATTTCAAGACATGTTTGCCTATTAGGAAGTTCTTTGCGTGGTGAAAAAAAAAAATCCAACTCCCATCCTTCACTTTTATGTGATATTACATTGCGCAACCTACAAAGCTACCACCAGGTGGCGCTCACGCAGTAACTTTGGAGCTACAACAACCAGTGAATGTTAAAGACGCTAAATTGGAAATATTACTGTCGAAAGATGTTCTTGTCTTTGATGCTGTATCTAAGTTAAGGTAGGAATGATGAGGTCAAAAAGGCTAATAAATTTATTATGTGGTGGAAAAGTTATTTCTCCTTGCCCGTGAGACAGAAAAGCCATTATTTTTAAAGCATAATGCTAGCTGAGCTTTGTTCACTGTGACACAAAATTCTCCTAATCCTCCTTATACTTTTATTATTCTTTGTGTGATATGTGTCTTTGGTTTTGAGTAAAGAAGAAGAGATTATAGTAGTTGCTGTAAGCTGACTGCTTAAGAATTCAGTAAATTTAAATAAATCTGTTGCAGAAAAAAATATGCCTTGGACACTGATCATCCAACGGTGAAAAAGAAAAATGTAGACAGAGCATTTATGCAAAGAGGCAAATGATGTGCAAGAATGGCACTGCCTGTAAATAAAGCAGACAGTTTGACAAAAGTGTTTCCCCCCACTTTGATCAAATAGACTAGAGCATCTTTGCATCCAGCTTGTCAAAGTGCGGAATCTGTTTTCCATCTCTCTTTATTTCTACCTTCACCCAACCCCTACCATTCTTTCATCCAGGTCTCCTCCCTGCAATGAAATAGGCTGTTAGTAGACTGCAGTTGATAGCACCCAACTGCAGATAATGAGCAATGAGACAGAAATGTCTTAGGCCCTTGTTCTTTCTCCCACCTTCTTCCTCAGCGACAAGGTCTGCAGACGTTCATGGGTAAATTCTGTTATAGGGAGAGCGAGGAGGCCAGATAATTGTCCAAGCTGCCTCTTCCATAGATTGATATTAGGGACCTTGTCCTCAGTATTGCACACCTGGAGACCTGCTAACTTAGTATCAGAAGGAGGATTTATGCACACAACTATGAGCGTGGGGCATTCCCAGGAAGTGAATCGTTTACACCAGAAGATTCACACACAGGACATCAGCAAATATTACCCCAATTACTTTTGCACCAACCTAAAACTAATCAACCTCAGAGATGAAGTTTAGCATCCCCATTTTACAGATGACAAAAATGAAAGGACAGAGAGTTCAAGGGATTTACACAAGATGTACAGCTACAAGGAGGCAGAGACCAAATGTGCATGCGAATTAAAATCTCAAATGACTAATGTAGAAATTGAAAGAAGATTGAATAAAATTGAGCTCTTCTTTTCCAACAATCACCCTTCTGGTAAAAAGGTACCAGAGTTTGTGACCCATATGGATCTTATTTCAGAAAAGATTTATTGGGAAGAAGGATATTTTGTCCAGGTTTCCGATTAGGCCAGTGATCTAAATGAAGGTAGTAGAGGTAGCTAAGAATGGGTAGATAGCAGTCTGAGAGGCAAGATAAGTTATAAATCTTGGAAAATTGTGATTTGTTCCATCATTTAGTCTTTCAATATAATGGTTTATCTCTATATTTAATCTTTCAATCTTCTATCTATAAATGCATTATCAAGACAAGGGCTGACAAGAAGTAGTGACAATAATCACATCTGCTGGACAGAGCATCTCTAAGGGCATGAAACCTGGGCAGTTGCTGGACTTACAGGGGCCCTGTGCTTGGCTTAATGCTGTGCTGTCACTGTCTTGAAATTCTTAATAATTTTTAAACAAGAGACCCTATATTTTCTTATTGTACAGGGTGCTGCGAATTATGTAGCTGGTTCTGCTGAGGGTATTTTTCTCTTTTGACCATTGCTGGATAAACATAGATACTTCCTGTTCCTCCTTGACTCACTCTGGAACCTTTCAGACAGCCCCCAGAAAATTCTGTTAGCAAGTTATTTCCTCAGACAGATCGGCTGGAAGGCAACAATTAGGTTGTAGCTTACATTGCTGTTTTTGAAATAGCTGCTCCCTTTTTGCAACTGACAAATCCACACTGAGCACCCACTATGTGCCAGGCACTTGCCAAGTCGAAGGTGGTTTTCCAGTTGTTACTAGCACTGCTTTATTCATCCTTCTGTAATGGAAGAGAAGCTCTCATAGCTTACTACTCTAAGCCATGCTATGCTCCTACTAGATTTCCCTCTCAGAGAATGACCTTTCCTGATCTTGTTCCTCAGCGCTGAAGACATCCTATTAATTCCCCTTTGCACTGCCTACAATTACTACCAACGGCAGCTACTGCACAGCCATCTGAGAAATGAACCCCCATGGAAACTGCCATCCTTGCCCAAGGCTAACAGAGTTCTCTGGCAGGTCCTGGTGGACTTGTGAAATATTAAATATGTTCCATATTCTTTGTACATTAAAAAGTCAAATCTGAGAAATCTCCTTATGCATTAAGTATCTGTGTCTACATGATATTACACTCAGCACTGTAAGAAGAGATTTAGTTATAGTCTTATTTCTGTAGAATCATCAAAAGTAGACCATGCACCTAAACAAATCTGAATGTAAAGACAGTGTTTATAAGGGCAAAAGATGCAGACAACTGAGTCATGCAAAACATTGGTCAATGTAACTTGGTGTCCATTTCAAGAACAAGTGCATTAGCAGAGCAGTGAGGAGTGAGAGAGCCTTAAGTGGCTAATGCTCACACCGGATGGTGCAGAGGGAAGCTATAAGACCTTTTCCAAATAGTTCTGGAAGACTGTGTACAGGAGCTGGGATTTCATGAGCTATTTGGATGATAGAAGAGAGATAGCTTGGCAGACAGAAAGAGAGAGCATTCCAAGAATATGGCACAGTTTGGAAAAGGCTTGTGTGGAATGACTAGGTGATGGAAATATTAAGCCAATTGGCTTGAACTGAGTGGGGGCTCTTTCCAAGGAAGGATTTCAAATTTGATTCAAAACAAAATAATGGCTTTCTGTAGCATTATTATGACAACTAACAATATATTTTTGAATCCAGTGTGTGCTACACAAATCCAGACTCAGGTCATGGAGTTCTTAGAGAAAGAAGTCTCCCGAGTAATGATGGGGGAATAAGACATGGCAATTAACAGCATCTGCTACCCTCAGGCGTAAGCATGGCTGCCCCCAGTTCACATACTCCACTCCTTAGAGAACAAGAAGCAAAACAAGACAGCTACTATAGAAGGAGAAAAGTTTGTCCTCATCCCATTGCTGGGAGGAAAAAGAAACAGGGCCCCGGTCTTGGCATCCTTGCTGCTGTCTTTGGTGTTGTGTTCATGAGCGCTGAAGTTCTGAACACAGGGCTCAGGGACCCTGGGCCTTGGGAGGAAGGCCACGGTCTATACCTGCCTTGTGATTCACTTCAAAACCTAAGTAAGAACGTATTCATCGACTGCCATGCTTTTGAAAATTCTAAGAATATTCGTCACTTTGAAGAAGCTTATAAGCTAAATGAAGGGAGAACTCGTGTCCATTTGAGAAGTTACAGAAGGAAAATAAAATTAAGAACTGTCACAAAGAGACACTCTTGCCTGTCAAATGATGGGATCTGACAAGGGTGGAGGAAGGTGGTATTACTGTAGGTTGGAAAGACCACTAGGCAGAGTTAGGAGACGGGTGTGTCTTCAAGAATGAGTCAAATTTAAATAACCAGGTAGGGCAGAGCATTGTGGGAAGGGCAGAGCATTGTGGGAAGGCACAAAACCTCGGAGGAAAAACATGGTGGCCAGAAAGGCGGGTCAAGATGGAAGGGCACCAACGTGTTGTCCAAAGCAGAAGGGCCTAGAGAACGTCAGAGGGAGAGGAGGCAGGAGACGAGGTGAGGGCGTCATCGATGACAGGAAATTGCGCTCATTTCCTCTGTTGTTGCAAGGAATGAACTAATCAGAGATCAGCACGTTTTGCCCAAGTTCCGGGAAAAAAAGTTTATATTTTGAAAACTTTCAATAAGTTATTTTTTCCCTTTCCTAATACAATGTTGAATTGCCAGTGCATAGCGGAGGTAAATCATCTACCCTATACGATGATTTTGCTAGCACCATCTGAAGAGCTACCAGATAATTTGTCTTTGTGAAGGGCCGTAAGCATATTCTTGAGCTCCGCTACTGCTCCCAGAACAAGCACCTTGCGGAAGGGCTCTGGAGTGCAGCATTTGGCACGTCCCGCTGCTCCGGCCATCTGCTGCACCTTACAACGTGGTCTGGCAATTCAGGAGATGGCACGGGCAGCCGGCAATATATCCATATGTTATTCTCCTCCTCCTTGCTTGAGAAACAGAACAGCCATCTTGAAGACACCACCAGGAACTGCAAGTCACGTGACTTCCTTTGTCTCCTGCAGACCAAAGATACCAACATTTATTTTAAAAGGGCAAAAATACACAGCCAGTCAGTCTGAACAAAAACCCTGTGAAGGTGTTATTACCTTACTAGTTAGCCTCAGAGTATGGGAGAGGGAATTCCCGTTCTCCTCACCCCCCGCAAAAAATGCCAACTAATGTTGAGCACCCTTGGGTGACTTGGGAGGAGTGGTTCCCGGGTATAGTAAGGGTTTCTGTGAAGTTATGATCAGCATCAGTACTTTTTGTAGTTGTGTACAAGTGTGTACAAGATTGCGTCGCCTAAAGCCTTGAGACTCAACACTGGTCCATGGACCAGAAGATTCTGCGTCGCCTGGGAGCTTGTTAAAAATTCAGAATCTAAGACCCACTGAGATTCTCTGAATCGGAAGCCGTATTTTCACAATGCCCCCGAGTGATTCGCAGACACATTACAGCTTGTAATATACTGATCTGGAAGAGGATACTCAGAAAAACTTCTGCCCATGTCGTTTTGAAGATTCTGGGAAAAATGATCTTGATGTAATGAATGAAGTAGGATTACTATGCCATCTAGGAATTTGTATAGAATGCTTACAGAGACTTTTTTTACTCATAAACTTATTCCCCCAAAAAAGTTGTTTGTTGTTGTTGTTGTTAATAATAATAATAATGATAAGTGAGTCCACAGTATTTATCCTAGGAATCCATACCCGCAGGAGTAAAAGGACACCCCTGGGTTATGTTATCAGCCCCCCTCCCTCCTCAGGAAACACTGATTGGAACTTCTCCAGAGCCTTGCTTCAGTCTGAGATCTGCACTGAGCTGACCACTTCTTGATCCAGGACCCTGAAACCTCTTCATATGGGTTTATTTAGAGGAGAGGCTGCAAGCGCTGAAGATTTACTTGTTAACCTTATCAGCAGCTGCTGTGTGCTGTGGCCCAGTCCTCTAATCTGGATGTCAGGCCTGGGCACAGCGTCCTCCACGCTGGTGGCTGCCTTTTCTTCTCCTGCTGGCCCAGTCTGCTGTGGACTCTATTAATGAGGGGTTTGAAACCCCCTTTGACAGGGAAGAGTCTCTTCCTGCTTGCAGTTTGAATTGAAAATGAATTCCCTATTTGCACAGTACCATGACACTTCGCATAATATCATTTACTGTCCCCCAGGCAGGAGTATTTCTGGACAGTACTTCTTAAACACTTTATGCCCAATATCATGTGAGTTGCAGTCACTCATATGGAAAAGAAAAGGACAGTTTAAAGCTTGAACAAGAAGAACAAAAATGCCTCCTAGGCGTCCAAAATGTCCACCTAAGATTTAGCTTTTAAGGCAGAAAAATGACTAACAGAGACCATATTTTGAAATCATTAAAAATGGATGTGTTTAGCCAAGAAAATGAAAGAAGACGTAGGAAAAATTAATTCCATCTCTTATGGAGCGATTAAAAATAGAGATAACAAATTGTCAGTTAATGAAGCATACAGACTGGAGAGGTGATGTAGATAATAAAATGTGGATTATTCAGCATACTATTTTTAATTGAAATATATATAGGAAGAATGTTAGCATAAGTCATTTTCTACTAATATTGTTGCTAAAATGAAAAAACTAAGTGATTTGCTTTCTTTGAGTTGATCACACATGAGAGTCCTGAAGTATAACCCAAGGAGTACAACCCAAGGAGTAAATCCCTCTGGATTCAAACTTTGCACTTGATGGTCTACAGGTAGAAGCACGAACACTGACTTTTTTTTTTTATACCATCTAATCATCTATATATACGATTACCATCTAATCATAGATACATAATATATATGTATATATATATATATATTATGCCATCTAGGAATTTGTATAGAAGGCTTACAGAGATTTTTTACTCATAAACTTATTCCCCAAATAAAGTTTTTTTGGTTGTTGTTAATAATAAGTGAGTCCATAGCATTTATCCTAGGAATCCATACCCGCAGGAGTAAAAGGACACCCCGGGGTTATGTTATCAGCCCCCCTCCTTCCTCAGGAAGCACTGATTGGAACTTCTCTAGAGCCTTGCTTCAGTCTGAGATCTGCACTGAGCTGACCACTTCTTGATCCAGGACACTGAAACCTCTGCATTTGGGTTTATTTAGAGGAGAGGCTGCAAGCACTGAAGATTTACTTGTTAACCTTATCAGCAGCTGCTGTGTGCTGTGGCCCAGTCCTCTAATCTGGATGTCAGGCCTCGACATGGCATCCTCCATGCTGGTGGCTGGATATATATATATATATATATTATATATATAATATGATACTATGTTATACATAATATATAATATATAGTATATGATATGTCATATAATGTATAATGTGTATAATATAACATATATACAATATGTGTTATATTGTATATATAATTATATACTTTATATTTGTATATTTATATATAATATTTATTATATATAATGTGTATATAATATATATTTATATATAAACTGTATATATAAAATATATAGAACAATATTAGTACAAAATGACTTATGCTAACATTCTTCCTATATATATTTCAATTAAAAATAGTATGCTGGGCCGGGCGCGGTGGCTCAAGCCTGTAATCCCAGCACTTTGGGAGGCCGAGACGGGCGGATCACGAGACCAGGAGATCGAGACCATCCTGGCTAACACGGTGAAACCCCGTCTCTACTAAAAAATACAAAAAACTAGCCGGGCGAGGTGGCGGGCGCCTGTAGTCCCAGCTACTCGGGAGGCTGAGGCAGGAGAATGGCGTGAACCCGGGAGGCGGAGTTTGCAGTGAGCGGAGAGCCACTGCACTCCAGCCCGGGCGACAGAGCGAGACTCCGTCTCAAAAAAAAAAAAAAAAAATAGTATGCTGAATAATCCACGTTTTATTATCTACATCACCTCTCTAGTCTGTATGCTTCATTAACTGACAATTTGTTGTCTCTATTTTTATAGATATATATATTTGTATATATATACACAAATATATTGTATATAATATGTGTTACAATATATACAATATTATATATATTATATACAATATTATAGATATAACATATATATTTTAAGACAGGATCTTTCTCTGTCACCTAGGCTGTAGTGCAGTGGCGTGATCTCGGCTGACTACACCCTCCGCCTCCTGGGGTCAGGGGATCTTCTCACCTCAGCCTCCCAAGGAGCTGGGGCTACAGGCGCCTGCCACCATGCCCAGCTAATTTTTGTATTTTTTTTGTAGAGATGGGGTTTCACCTTATTGCCCAGGCTGTTCTCGAACTCCTGGGTTCAAGCCATCCACTTGCCTTGGCCTCCCAAAGTGCTCGGATTACAGGCGTTAGCCTCCATGCCCAGCCCATTCATAATCTTTTTAAGCATTCGGTTTTCATAGCCTCCATAAAACAAGAAAATTATAGGTATATTTTTTGCTTATTTATTCAAATGACAAGTATTTATTGGGCACACACCCACCTCAGGCACTGTTTTGGTGCTATGAATTTGTAATCACTGAACAAAAACACATTCCCTACCCTCGCAGAGCGTACCTTTTTAGTAAAATATACATACAAATAAATAACCAGAAATATAATTGCCTTACAATTCTGACAGAGATAATTGGCAAAAGAAAAATTAGCTGCACACAAAAATATGTTAACATCTGGAGAATAATGAAATTATGAGCAACAAGCATCAATGAAATCATGCCAAAATCAAATGATGGCAGTTCTTGGTAGGCTTCCAGAATTAACTATTAAAAGAAGATATTAGCCTTAAACCCAGTGTGTCTTCTGTGATGGCTGTGTGTGTGTGTGTGTGTGGGGCGGGGGGGTTGTGTCAGGCTGCATTCATGGAGGATGGACAGATGCCAGGATATTTCACAGGAACCTAATTGTTCTTCCCTGCCAGGAAATCGCTGTAGCGTGACAAGATCCCAAGGATCAAAGTGCCTGAAGACAAGAAGTCCTGGAGCAAGCTTGTATTGCTTTCAGGTGATGCTGTAGATCACCCAAATGCCCTGCAGTGGCCAGCGCCCCTGAACGAGGACTGGACCCCGCATTTACATGGCTTGATTCTGTGACTCGAGCAAATTACTAATGTCTTTGAACCTCAGTTTTCTCATTTGAAAACTGAAAATCATAATACCTCAACATAAGATTAGTGAAAAGAATAAATGATATCACATACATATATATACACACACACGTATAGTCAATATGTACAATGCTTGCTGCACAGTTAAGTGTGCAACAAATGTTTGTACCCTGCTCCAATCTTATAACTTCTCAGCAATAAGGTTTATAAAGGCCACACATATTTGACAAGACAATCCAAACTTTCACACTTCACCTTTCGAACACTTTTGCCCATTAGACCTTACAATTCTAAGCTGCATTTCTTGTGCATATTTGGGATTCGGTTCCTGAAATGATTAACAATCATTCCAAATACCACTTGCTTGTTCTTGCCAGCCACCAGTTCCATTTCATCAACACACCCATACTTAGCTATACAGCGGTTCCTGTTTGTAAAATTACTTGAAGATTGAGTTAGATTTTTGTCCTTATTTAAGAAGTAGGAGTGGAAAGCTGAAATAAGAAAGCAGAGACTAGCAACAGGAATGTCTGTTTTTATAAGCACAACACAATAAACAGAAATGTGTAGGTGTGTTTCTAGCAGGAAACTCTGAGTCAGCCTCTCATTGGACTAATGAGGGCTCAATGTGAATTACAGGTTGGGTGGAACTACATTGGAGAGAATATACAAGATACTAGATCAATATTGGAGTTAGATTTAAAAGTGAGATCAAATTAGGAAATAAGTGTGTGTGTGTGTGTGTTTCCATATTGGAATTAGATTTAAAGGAGAGATTGAATTGGGAAATAAATCTACTTGTGTGTGTGTGTGTGTGTGTGTTTAACTTTACTGAAAAAGAACTCCCTTTCTAGACTGTGAATCTATTGATCTATTGTTTATCTTTCATGTGTGTATTCTAGAAAGCATTATGTGGAAGTGTGGACTTGCCTCTATCTAGTTGCCTTTTTTATTTGTTTATTTCCAGCCTCCTGCAAAAAGGAGGTGATGAAGTAGCAATTTCTCTAATCTCAGTATTCTCCTCTAAGCAATCTGACCAGGAGACTACAAATATTTGTTGGTCACCTACTATGTTCCAGGCATCATGTCCCCAAGGGTATGTCCCCTGCTAGAGTTAGCAGAAAGATCTGGCATGGATTCAAACAGATTGAAAAATGAGTAAGACAGGAGATCACTGGATCTGCAAATCTGATGAGAAAGCTTCCTTTTTAAGCGCTTCAGCCTAATTCTCTCTTGAAATATGTATGGGCTTAGGCTTTCATAGCAGCATACGTAAAGGAACCAAGGCTCTGCTGCTCAAGGTAAAGCCGTGCAACTCTGTGTACACTGGCAGGGACTGCGAACCTTGGAAGGGAAGCGTACCCCAGTGCCACTGGAGACTCAGGCTCTTTCTAGTTGCCAGAGATAAACCCCTTTCCAGCTCCGGAAAGCCGACGCTGTGACAGGCTTCTCCTCTACAGCTGGGACCTAAATTAGATCCTTCTATACTCCAGCTACTTGATCCTCAAATCTTTAAGTCTTGGCCACCCTTAGACGTTCTCCTTCAGCCCTTTTCTATATGTCCTTTGAATATTTGCATACTGATTTCTTTTTTTTTAAAAAGTGCAAAGAGAAAAAAACTTTATTTGTAAAATGTTTTTCTACTTTTATTTTAGGTTCAATGGGTACATACGCAGGTTTGTTGCATGGTGTATTGGTCTGTTTTCACGCTGCTATAAAGAACTACCTGAGACTGGGTAATTTATAAAGGAAAGAGGTTTAATTGACTCACAGTTCTGCATGGCTGGGGAAGCCTCAGGAAACTTACAATCATGGTGGAAGGTGAAGAAGCAGCAAGCACTTTCCTCACAAGGTGGCAGGAGTGAGAGAGCCTGAAAGGGAAAGAACCCCTTATGAAACCATCACATCTCATGAGAACTCACTCACTATCATGAGAACAGCATGGGGGAAACTGCTATGATCCAATCACCTCCCACCAGCTCCCACCCTTGGCACTTGAGGATTACAATTGGAGATGAGATTTGGGTGGGGACAAAGCCAAACCATATCACATGGTACATCGCATGCTGCTGAGGCTTGGTGTACTAGGTAGTGAGCGTAGTGCCCAATGGGTAGCCTTCCAACCCTCTCCTTCCTCCCCTCTCAAGCAGTCCCCAGGATCTATTGTTCCCATCTTTGTGTCTAGGAGTACGCAGTGCTTAGCTCCCACTTATAAGTGAGAACCTGTGCTAATTGGTTTTCTGTTCCTGCATTAGTTTGCTCAGTATAATGGTTTCCAGCTGCATCCATGTTGCTACAAATGACATTTCATTCTTTTTTATGGCTATGCAGTATTTGATGATGTTTATGTACCATTTCTTAATGATACTTCAAACTTGGTAGGCTAAGACTAAAATTTTATTGTTAGAGCTGAAATCATGGGTTACTGCAGCTAAATGGGTCTCAGACTCTAATTCTTCGTTCTTTTGTGTGTGAATAAACTGAAGTCAAGAGTGAGGGTCAGAGAGAAGAGATAATGAATAAATGGCACAAACCTCCTTAGCAGCACAGGTCTGGCTATAACGTTCTGACCCCAAATTCATTGTTCATTGGGTCCTCTTTGCTGCATCGGTTAACGACATCACCAAAATCTCCACTCACCTTGGTTGCAAATGTCTTCCCATTTCCTACTGTATATCCAAGAAGTTAACAAATCCTCTCAAACCTCCAAAATACTTTGTTCCATCTTTGCTTTTTATGATTTATGTCAACAGCCAAGGCCTTAGTTCATCCTTTCTTTATCTCTCCCCTGAGCTGTTATGACAGCAACTCAGCTGGCTTCTCTGCAGTCATCCTCTCTTCTGAAACTCCAGCCAGTGAACTGGAACTAGAGATATCTTCCTGAGATCAGATGGTGTCACTATCCTGTTCTAAACTGTCCATACCATACCTCCACGTGCAGGAAAAACACCCAGACTCCATAGTGTGGCCTCCTCTCTCCCCCAGTGTTTCCACTCCTCCAAGGACACCTCTCCTTTTGTCATCTAACACCATTGCTCTAGGTGCTGTCCTTCATGCTAGCATATCTTGACCTTTCAACCAGTAATTTTTTTTTCTCAAAAAAATTCAATTCACTGGAAACACTGCTCCTTCTAGGACATCTACCTGTCAAAGTTCTGTTCAAAGCTTAGGACCAGTTTGGTCTCATCTCCTCTAAGAAGCCTTCCTTAGCCATCCTAGTAGGATGGCTAGGAGTATCAGAAGTAATATCAGAAGACATTTATCCCATCTCTGTCTCCAACTCCTATGCTTCCTTTTTCTATAGAACACAGGAAACACCAGATGTTGCTCCCACCCCTCCCCAGGCCTTTCTAAGCCAAGTCTCTAATAGCCATTTCTTTGCAAAATGGATTGTGCAACCCACAGTTCTCGCCTTACTCACTTTATGAGCAACTTTCGACACAGGTGATCAATTTCTCCTTCTCTCAGTATTTTCTGCACTTGGCATTTTGAGTGCCACTCATTCATGATTTTCCCCCTCTTACCTCATAGCCTCTTCTTCCCAGTCTACTTTGCTGTTTCTTCCTCATCTCCCTGATGTCTACACTGTAGATTGTCCCAGAGCTCAATCCATGGATTCCTTCTCTGTATTGCATGACTTTCCAGGTGACAGTGTCCAGTTTCATGGCTAAATTACATTTAAATTTGATGAGAACCAACATTACAGCTGTAGTCTGAAAGTCTTTCCTGAACTCCAGATTCTTATATCCAGTGGCCTATCTGACATATCCGATTGGAAGGCCAGTCGGCATCTCTTTGGCTGTTCTCACTCACATCCCAAATCCTTGTCACCAGCCAGTTCTGTTGCCCCTCCCTTCAAAATGAATCTAACGGCCGGGCGCTGGTGGCTCAAGCCTGTAATCCCAGCACTTTGGGAGGCCGAGACGGGCGGATCACAAGGTCAGGAGATCGAGACCATCCTGCCTAACATGGTGAAACCCTGTCTCTACTAAAAAATACAAAAATCTAGCCGGGCGAGGTGGCGGGCGCCTGTAGTCCCAGCTACTCGGGAGGCTGAGGCAGGAGAATGGCATAAACCCGGGAGGCGTAGTTTGCAGTGAGCTGAGATCTGGCCACTGCACTCCAGCCTGGGCGACACAGCGAGACTCCGTCTCAAAAAAAAAAAAAAAAAAATGAATCTAATACGCTACTACTGCTAAACATTGCCATCACTACCTCGCTGCCCCAAGCTACCATCAACTTTTGCCTGAATTGCAATAGCATTTTAATTAGATGTTGTCCTTCTTTGTTTGCATTTCTACAGTCTATCTCACCGTAGCCAGAGGGATACCTTTAAAATGTAGGTGTTATGGTTTGCATCTCTCCCCAGAAGCCCATGTGTTGCATGACTCGCTTACTTTTTCCTCCGTCATCTTCTTGGAGAGTCCCTACCACTGAAGCCTTTTCTGAGCACCCACAAAAAATAGCAACCCCACTCCTTAAGCTCCCTAATTCCCTGCCTGGCTTTATTTTTCTCCATAGAGTTGTCAAGTTACCACCATTTGACATTTTTAATCTCTCTATCATCTATCTCTATCTCTTATCTATCATCCATCTCTTCTCATCTCTGTTTCATCTAATTATCTATTATCTATCATCCATCTCTCTCTTATCTTTCATTATTTATTTTCTACCTATATACCTATTATCTATAAATCATCCATCTCTCACATCTATGTATATATGTATATATGTATGTATGTATGTATGTATCTCTCTCTTTCTCTGTTAGCTTGTGTACTGTCTGTCTCTCCCTGTGAAAATGTCAAATCCATGAAGACAGTGTTCTTGTCCATTGCTATATGCCTGATATTTAGAACAGTGTCTGGTAAACAATAGGTGATCAATAAATATTTATTGAAAGAATGATTAAATGGATACTTGAAATCAAAATCTGGTTACCAGCCTTGCCACAGACACCGTCCTGTGACAGGTCCCCCCCGCCCCCACCAAGTCTTGCAGTGGGGAGTCCAGTTGTGAAGCATACATGACAAAGAACCCTCCGAGGAAAATCTGTGGGGCTCTAATGGCACACAGTGTGGCCTGGCCTGTTTCTTGTAGTAATAAACATTGAAAGCCCTTGAGAACGCGAGGCTATCAGATGATGTGGTATAAAAGAAAGAACAATGCACCAGCAAGCAGAAGATACGTATTTGGATTCTGAGTCTTATTACCTGTGGAGTCCTGAGCAAGTTGCTAATCCTATTTGGCCTCCATTTCTTATCTGTACAGTAACAGTGATGGATTCACTTGTCTGAGATCCTTTCCACACCTTCGATTTCTGTTAATTTCTGTGGGTGTCTGAGGAAAGATGGAGATAGGGAGGGAGGTAAAAGGGAGGAAGACAGTCTTTTGATTATTCATATACCTGCTAAGAGATAGAAAGAAGGAGATAACTTGCAGTATAAAGAACATTGCATGGAAGAGATCATTTTGGCATGACTGCACTACATAGAACTTAGTTTTGTGATTGGGCATCTAAGCATTCCAAAAGAATACTCGATTTACACTAAGTTCCACATTTTCTGTGTTTTGGGCCCTGATGCTTGCTTACATCTTTAGTCCAGACCTGGAGCTCTGTTTTCTGTACATCATAGTTGGAGCTTGGGGTCTTTACAGGCCATATTGAATGTAATTATTCATTTGTAGGTAATTACTAAAATAAAAACTGATCTGAGTTTTCTTAAAATGACACAATACCTTTCTCCTCTAAACATTTTAATGTATTATTTGAACAAGATTTATTCATTTTTGTATAGCACTTATGGAGATTTTAATTTAGTGATTAGTAAAATTATTTAAGAAACACAAACTCATGCTCAGCAATATTTTCCAATATGTTGAAATATTTCAACATACTGGAGATGGTGGGTTTCTTTTGTATTATGTCTTTGAAATTTAATATAAAGATATGATGTTCCATGCCAAGTGTGTGTTGCATTTTAGTTTATTTTAAATGAGTTCTCATGAAAGGTCGCACTCTTTATGACCATAGAAAGTTCATCATTATACTTAACTAGCCATTCTGTGCACAGTGTTTTATCAGGCAAAAACAAACAAAAGAAACATTTGATGTTTTACTAAGGCAGAATATGAATTGCTAACTTTAACTAAATGGAACATGACATTGTGTTTCTTTATTCTTATTTTTATTTTTTTGAGATGGAGTCTCGCTCTGTCACCCAGGCTGGAGTGCAGTGACGTGATCTTGGCTTACTGCAAGCTCCGCCTCCCGGGTTCACACCTTTCTTCTGCCTCAGCCTCCTGAGTAGCTGGGACTACAGGCACCCGCCACCATGCCTGGCTAATTTTTTTGTATTTTTAGTAGAGACAGGGTTTCACCATGTTAGCCAGGATGGTCTCGATCTCCTGACCTCTTGATCTGCCCGCCTCGGCCTCCCAAAGTGCTGGGATTACAGGCATGAGCCACCATGCCTGGCTGACATTGTTTCTTAAAAGCACAACCCCTTACGGGGTCAAGCCAGCAGCTCAAAACTATGTTCCAATTAATTGAGGACACTGCCAAGGAGGTCAAAGATCCCATAAAAAGTTAGTAAAGACATTAGATTTTAGACAATCAAAATAATCTGGAGAAATGATCTGTGGTCATAATGATTACCTCCAGGGCTGAAGAGAGCACTCAAGAGGATAATTACTGGGCACAGTGGCTCATGCCTGTAATCCCAACACTATGGGAGGCCGAGGCGGGTGGATCACCTGAGGTCAGGAGTTCGAGATCAGCCTGGCCAACATGGAGAAACCCTGTTTCTACTAAAAATACAAAACTTAGCTGGGCATGGTGACGCATGCCTGTAGTTGCAGCTACTCAGGAGGCAGAGATTGCGATGAACCAAGATCATGCCACTGCATTCCCACCTGGGTGATACAATGACACTCTTTCAAAAAAAAACAAAACAAAAAACAAAAAACGAAAAGGAAGGAATAAGCCAAAGTTTAAATTGTCGTGTATAAAGCATCTCACCCAGTCTAGTTACAAAGAAGAATTTAGACTTGTAAAATCTACCACAACATTTTGTTCTTTATCTGTAGGAAATATTTCTTTTTTCAGAAGCCAGGTAAATGGGAGTTTCAGATGGCGTGTTTCTGTTGGTTATCTTCTGAAATTGGAAAACAGAGATTGTAGTTCTTTTTTCAGTTGCTTTAAAGTGAACCCACATGCAACTACAGCCATTCCGTTTAAATGAAAGCTGAACCATTCAATACACCATAGTAAAGGTAATACCTAAAGTACATTCAGCAAAAAGGTTGTGGATGGAATATGAGACACATGGCTGAAACTACTATTAATACCTTGAGGTTAAAAATTGCTGAATGGATAAGCTGCATTGCTGTGGTTCACTAAAGGACAGAGACCTGTATTTGAACTGAGGGCTCATTTCTCTTGACCTAAATGTGTCATGGCAACAAACAACTTGCAGGGAAGTGGTAAATCATAGTCATTAAACAAACAAATCATTGCGGACTGTCACTTCCTACTTTGAAGAACTGAAGCCATCTTCAGTATTATATAGCCAAAAAGCATCCATCCCTTTGAAAAACTGCACAGGCTCCCCGCTTCCAAGTCATCTATTTCTCAGAGGCTTTACTTTTATAAGTGATTTTAAAATTTTTTGTAAAATTTATGTTTTTATTCTGTGCTACTCTGCCTCTCTTTTCTAACACCTAATTCTTAGATTATAATCAGTTTCAAAAGTACACTAAAAACATCATCACAGATTTTCACTCCATCTTCAGGAATCTGATGTGGCCCCCCATTTTCCCAGGGGCAATGTCATGCAAAACGCCTCTACTTCAGTTTGTTCCTCTATTTCTGTTCCGAGTGACCTGCAGCAAGAATTGCACTGCCCTCGCTATGGAAAGTGGCAGTCCCCCACTGCTTATGATTATTGAGGTTCTTTGAGGCAGGGCTCACAATCTCAGATAAACTGTGCCCCTCAATTATAAGGGCTAGCTGAAAATGATTCTTGCCTTACAAGTACCTTATTTTCCAATAAGCAGTGTCTACATTCAATTATCAGACATTATTGGAAACACAAAGGTCACTACTTACATCTCAAAAGCTCTTAAAGCAAACATGTTATTGCCTCCTGTACATTTGGGCTTTAAAACCTCAGAATTCACTTCAGGAGGCTATTACCCTCATCTCTGTTCTTTTTGAACATCGTAGCATGATGGAAAATGTCCTGGTCCAAACACCGAATCAGCCAACAAAGCAATTCAAAAGGAAAAATGCCAAGCTTTAAAAAATGTGATACAAAATGATTGCTTTCGTTCTCCGTCGCCTTTGTCCCCACCCTTCACTCCAATGTCAAAGCGAAAGCATCCCTTTGCTAGCATGACAATTTGAGCTAAGAATAAGAAGCCAGTCATTATTTTATCATTTAATATTAATTATAATAGTATTAGTCATGATGAACTCCTGTTGCATTATGTAGCTTTCAAATATATTCCCAAAGGACTTTGATTATAATTTGCCATTTTATTCATGTTCAATTATTTTAAAGTGTTGCTGAATTAACAAGATCCACTTAGCCTTAATCACTACTTACCTCATCAGTTTATAGCACTGACATGTCTGGCTTATAAAGACGATCTGTGACAGAAAGAGACGGAGCCATCATGGCCACGGCTGACACCCAGGCTCAGTTCTGAGGGGTGATGGTTCTGTGGGACAGGCACTACTTCAGCCTTGGTAGCTAGATGAAAGCCTGCAGACAGAAGGAGGAGGGCATGGGAGGTTGTAGCTACTGAAAACTCTTGGTTGCTTCATTAAATACCTTGTCAATCTCTGGAATTATAAATGGAGTGTTCTGTATGTTTTCCTTCTGATGCACACGAATAGTCCTGACTCTACCTGCCTTATGTCTTGAAAACATAGCTGCATTGAGATTGTGATATTGGTGGTGATGTTTTAAATGGAATACAACTCTGCCTGACTGCTAATTGGCTCTGGTTCATTTTTCATGACATTATTACATACTATTTCCATGAGTTCCTTTGTTCATTTTTCCCAAGTTTTGTTTTCTTTCCACATTCTCTTTGGGCTGTCTTTTAGATTCTACCAATATACTTCATTTCTCCACTTGAGATTTACAAGATCTCTTACAATTCACATTAAGTTTTCTCATCTCGTTTTGTTGTGTCTTATATAATTATGGCAAATCATCTACCAGGTAATGAAAAATTACCAAGATTCCTGGAGTGGCTATTTACCTTGCCATGGCACGGGTTAGTACTATGTAAGTATTATGCCCCTACTCATGTGTCCAGCACCAATATCAGATACTACAGTAGATCCAGAAAATTAATATCAACAGCTTCTGACAATTCACTGAACAGGGCTATATAAGGTCACTAGGAAAGTAGTTATGTTCAAAATAAAATAGATGCTAGCCATCAGAAACCCCTAGATTTTATCAAACACCACCTCAGCACATGAAATGACTTTAATCAGAGTTCTAGGAACCAGTCTGGGGGAGCATTGATAAAGATTTCTACAGTTTCAGGTGGGAATTCTATATGTGAGCCTTTTAACTCATTGACATTATAACTGAGAATTTCCCAACCATTCCATCTTCTACTCTCTGACTCAAGGATTTAATTCAAAGGAAAAAGTGAATTAAGATGGCCTGTGGCAATGTTCTCCCTTTTATCTAGCCTATCCACATTGTGCTATTTAAATTTACTATTCTCATACCTAGAACTTGCTTAGCGACTGGGACTGTGGCCTTTAATATTGTTCTGAAAACTGATAATGAGCAACTTGAACAGGGGTTTTTAGATTTTTTGTAATTAAAAGAAAAGTATGATACATTCAATCATGACATGAAAATACACGTGCAAGCCCCAATCAAAGCATGGCATTTTTAAAAAAGCTGTCAGAATAAGAGTTTTATACATTATCAATGTACATTTTATTGCTATGCTGTATGCATGTACACACAACATATATATACACACGTGCTAACTTTCTTCATTGTTGCTGCTAATAGGAATAAATATCAGAGTTGATGCTGAATCGTGGTTTGAATGACAAAGTTATTAATGACTAATAGATGATATTAAGTGTTACTATGAGCTGAGTGCAACTCCAAGGGTTTTGTTGGTATTAACTTCTTTAATTCTCATAATGACTAAATAATGCAGAATACTATCCTCATTTTACAACTGAACAACTGAAGCAGTGAGTAATTTAAGTGGCTTCAAGCCACCAACTAGAAATCGATGGGGCCAAAATTTACCTCCAACTTTAGGGTGGTCCATGCTCTGAACTTTGACACTCTGCTGCCTGGTTCTGCCTCAAAAATTATAAGCTGAATTGGCCTTGATGTAGCCAAAACCATGTCCTGCGTTTTGTTTTCTTTTCTCCTTTAATCAGAAGTTTCTTAAAAAATATTTTTTACAAATTATTTTTTGAGAAACACTGAAAGAAAAAGATATCCCCATGATCTTTTTTTTCATAGTTCTAAAGCTGAGGGAGGTGTTCCTTTGAAATATTCTGTTCATGAATTTGTAACACATTCAATCTGTGGGTTAAACTTCCTGCCAAGGCTCATGATAAAATTTGCGTCCATCCAGAAGGAATTTGGAAATACTCTATAAATAAAAAGAAACCACGAAATTTCCAGGCTCCGGTGGCACACCCCATGTTGCTTCCACTTTAGTGAATTCTTCCTTGTAAGAATTGTTGAATGGCAGTTGGATACGGATCTTACCTGCTCCCTGGCTTCCCCTTCCATCATCTCGCTCCAGGATGTGGCTGCTGCGATGATTTTCTGTTCTTGCTTTCCTAATGCTGCCTTTCCACCTCCTTGAATCTCTTCATTGCTTGTCCTTTTTGATATGACCTTCTTGTACCTTGAAACATCTCCTCTGGTTCAAAAACCTCCGTTAATTCTATTTTCCCTTGCTCTGTCCAGGCTGCCAGTCGGATTCTCCCTTTCCTTATCTTCATCGTGAGGGCATCTCTCTCACCGGCCCTGCGGCTTGAACAGCATGTCTCTTAGCAAATATGAAGCTCTTCATTTCATTAAAAAACAAAAGCCAGAGATGCGTTTTCAGGAGTGTTCTTGAGTTGCTGTGATGAAGTAGCATAAATAGGATCCTCGTTAATTTTAACTCTAAATGCGGCAGCCCTCTCAATAGTGTTCAAATTGATCCCACATCTTCTACCCCACTTATCACAGCTTAACCTTGGAAAAACTGCACTGAACAGAAATATTTTGAACGAGGCTTTGACTGGTGTTATAATTACAGTCTTACAAAGAGCAAATGCCACTGGTAATAAGATTACGCATGTTTGTACTACAGGAGGGAGAATAACACATTAAGGAGAGTCACCATTAGTCATTGAAAGGCTCCAGGAAGTAACGTCAACACCAAGTCTTGTGCAGACATGAGTGGTCTATGTTATGGATGAAAGTCAGCACAGTTAGAGAACATAGTCTTTTAAATGGGCCCATACACTATCAAATTAATGCATAAGCATTATTCACAAAAGTGGATTGTTTTCAAAATATCAAATCCCTGAGGTTTCACAGGGTACAACTGAAAAATTATTACTTACACCGATCACAATTGTTCCTTTGATTTAATGTATTTAGTTTGTTTTCAATTACTGGAAACTTAACTGACATTCTTTGATGGCTAGGATGCAGAAGCAATATTACATTTTAAAATAAACTTTAAGGACCATATTTATGAATTGAACATCTCCAACATAGTTCTTACGCTATTTGCATGCTCATCTATGCAATGATACAGTTTTCTCTGTATCATTGCAATGGTAGGTATACCTGCCTCACTTTCTGTATCAATCAACCTCTGATGGGGCCAATTTTTAAAGTCAAGTATTAAAAGCATCCTTTACCAATTGCGTATGTGATAGAAGTTTTTCAAGGTGCAATTATGTCATTAGCAAATGACCCATTTAACAAGCTGACTCGTCAAGATAATAAGGAGGAAGACTCAATGCTGATTCTTTTTAGGGAAAGAAGCTAGTATTAGATGAAAGATATTTTCATAATTTAAGTGAACCTTATAAACATATCCTTTGCAACTATAGTCATATAATTTTGTATTTCTAATCATTTAACATAAATGAAAAAAATGAGAAGCAGTAGAATTAATGTTCATCGTGATCAAAACGTTTCCAACAGAAGTGGAGATTATATTAAAGAAAGTCCACATGGTATAGTGATGCAAGCCTTCCAGATTATTAGCATTTTTCGTGAAAGTAATGTCACCGTCATGCTGTTCGTATTAACTGTGGTAGCATTCAGGGCAATACGCTTCCCCGAGCTTCCTCTGCAGCCTCTAGTCCCTGGCCATCTGGAATCTCTTAGCAAGGGCTGACTTGGTGCTATGTTAAGCTGTGCTGACCTTTCAGATATGGTAAGCGATTGTTTTATTTTGTTCTGGTATAAACACAAATAATAATTATTAACTTGAAGGGACTTTGGCTCAACATAAAGATTCCTGGACTCTGTTTTGCCCTGTCGAAAAACAAAGTTAGTTTCCACACATCCCAAAGTGTAAAGTGCAGACTCCAGGGTAAAAAGAATCATATGCCAGCCTTTTCCCAATTTGTATCTTAAAATTACAAAAGAGCATATTCAAGTAAGAATTAGAAGTAAAACTTAACTTTAAGTCCATCTTCCTTCTAATTTAGCAATTAGTCTTGTGAGTTTTATTGTCTTTGCTGATGTCTCCAAATTAAAGTCTTAATGAATGACTATAAAATGCCTTAAACCATGCAAAAGCATGCTGTAACTATTTACTATGGTTATCCTTTTTGGTCATAGGTGAAAGAAATATGTACACATACACACACACACACATAAACATACACACATTTACAGACTCCTGTGTTAAGTTGTCATAGTAATATGCACAGGGATCTGGGCTCCAGGGCATCGGAAAAAAATGACCTCTCATCCTGGAAATGCTCATAAACCTGGTTTATAGGAGAATTCACTGAGCCTCAGTTATCTCATCTATGAAATGGGGTGCCCTGTCTTCCTCCTTACCTCAAAAGACTTTGCCAAGATTAAATACACTAATGCCCAAGAATGCACTTTGTAAACTGAAAAGTAGTATAGCAGTATACAGTATTATTCCTAGGTTTATTATGTTAGTCAGCTGAGAAAGTTTTACAGGTAAAGCATTAACACAAAAGTACTTGTGAGTCAAGTTCAGGCTAACGTATTTGGTCTTGAAATTAATTTTTGCATAGAATTAATATAAAGATATTGATGATTTCGGGTCTTGCTTATTTCTTATCAACACAGACCAAATTATAAAAATTATCATAAAAGTTATGATGCCGGGCACAGTGGCTCACACCTGTAATCCCAGCACTTTGGGAGGCCGAGGTGGGCAGATCACCTGAGGTCAGGAGTTCGAGACCAGCTTGGCCAACATGGTGAAACCCTGTCCCTACTAAAAATACAAAATTAGCCAGGCGTGATGGTGCGCTCCTGTAATCCCAGCTACTCAGGAGGCTAAGGCAGGAGAATCACTTGAACCCAGGAGGTAGAGGTTGCAGTGAGCCAAGATCTAGCCATTGCACTCCAGCCTGGGCAACAAGAGTGAAACTCCATTAAAAAAAAGACAAAAAAGAAAAACTTAAGGCCAAACCAAGCAGATTTAAGGAAAGCTGTAATCACACTGAATAATTAAAGTGATAATAATATTGATCCACACTGCATCTAATAATAACATCATCAAACATTTTGTAAAAATTAATTAAGTCTCACATGTTCCTTATTTGAAAATAAATTAATAATTTATGGCATAATGAGACCTGAACAATCAGCACCATTAACTGGTTCTTAGGATGAGTTTAATCCCTTAGTCATTTAAATTAATCACTAAAAGTACTTTCATCTTTTATTGACTTGTATTTCAACTGTCCCTGTTTCAATTTTTAGAAATACATCTTGCTTAGTCTTTAACAGTTGATAATATAAACTTTAAAAATAATCTGACTTCTATGAGTCTCTGAAATTAAAAGGGAGAGGATTAGATTAGTGTCTTTCCACAAGAAATCACATAAACAAGGAATTTTATTTGGTTTATTTTGAAGTAGGTAGAATTATTTCTAAAAAGTTGAGATTTAAAAAAACCTTTTAGGTGACATAAAATCAGAATCTAAAATATTTCATTACTTTCATGAAAGCTTTCAGGTATCACCTCTTATTATGTAAAACTCTAACTAGGTTCACCTTTTTTGGAAGATATGAAATGGACCTATGAAAGGAAACCTTTTTTTCCGAGGTAGAATGGTACAAAGTTTTCCAGAAAGTTAGCAGATTATTTTTGACTTAGTTATCAATGTAGATGAAAAATGAAAAGATGGTGAAAATGTTACTTGTTTGCAAATATCTCTATTTCTTTAAAAATAATATACTTTTGCCAGGTTAATTAGCAATGATTACTTTTAATAAATAACCAGGACTGGGCACAGTGGCTCACATCTGTCATCCCAGCACTTTGCGAGTTTGAGACCAGGCTGGGCAACATAGCAAGACCCTATCTCTACAAATAATGAAATGTTTGAAGAATATGTCAGGCCTGATGGTCTGTACCTGTAGTCCTAGCTATTCAGGAGGCTGAGTCAGGAGGCTTGACTCAGGAGGCTTGAGCCCAGAAGTTTGAGGCTACAGGGAACTAGGATTGTGCCACTGCACTCCAGCCTGGGAAACAGAGTGAGACCCTGTCTCAGAAATCTCTCTCTCTATATATCCATATATATGCACATATATAATCCAAATATATACACATATATATCATATATATGTTTTGTGTGTGTGTGTGTGTGTGAGTGTGTATATATAGCCAGTTCCTCAACTCCTTGTATTACTTCTGAACCTTCAAAAACGATAATACTCAAATAAACAATTTTTCTCAATGGACAAAGCAGAAAGCTGCCCGCCTCTTGTGATATTAGGGATGTCTTGTGGTATCAGGAAAGTACTCTGCCCTAAAACATCTGTTCCCCTAACCTCAAAGTATAGCACAATCACTACCACAATTGTAAGAGCAACAATAACACGATAATACATATAGCCTCATTTATGAGTACTTACTGTGTGCCAGGCACTCTACTAAGCATTCAAAACAGACAGAATTGTCCATTTGATTTCAATTCTTGTATCAACACTGTCATCTAGGTATTGTTATCTCTGTTGCAAAGATGAGAATGCTGAGGTAGAGAGTGGTTGAGAAGCTTGTCCAAAGTCACACAGCTAGTAAGTGGTAGGACTGGTTTTTAAAACAAAGTCTGCTTAAATTCAAATCTTTTGAAATTCATTTCTGAGGATTTTTGAAGACTTATTATTCCCTATAAGAATGCAAATATCCTATCACTATGACCTCACTGCTGGAAAAAAGGAAGCAGTGAATTTCTTAGTAATTTTCCTGTCCAATACTTATAATTGGGAGACAATTGGGAGACTGTGGTGTTCTTTGGAGAGTGGATTTTAGGATAGGTTTGTTTTACTATACTTTGCTTTTGGGTGGAGGGTGAAGAGATAAGTACAGAGGATGAAGTCTTGTCAATACAGACAGTGCTTTAATAATACCCTACCTTGAGAGAGTACCTGATAACAAACGGGTAGGCAATGGAAGACAGAGACAGAAGAATGATATGGGTACATCCAAAAAAGCTTTACCCACTTTACAAATTTGCTCAGAGGGAACCTTGGCAGAAAGCCAATTCTCTGCTTGTTTTCTGGATCCAGTCTCATTACATTAAATGTATACACATCCTTCTGCTCATAGTCCATTGGTCAAAGCAAGCCATGTGGACACATCCATTTCCAAAGAGCTCTCCTCTCATGGGTCCAGAGAGAAGAGAACGAGAGGAGTGATGAACAATCGTAGTAACTACCGTCATAGTAACTACCATAGTTACACATCTGGAAAAATGAAATAAGCCTAGCTCCTTTTTTCAAATATAAAAGTTATATTTTTGATGAATTAAAGATACAAATATGAAAAATCAAATTTTAATATATTTAGAAAATATAGCAGAATGTCTTATGACATTGAGGTAAGTGATAATTTCCTTAAAAATGAAGAATACAGGCTCATAACAAACAATATTAGTAACTATCATTGCATTGAAATAAAATACCTTTTGCAAGACAACGGTATGTTTTTAAAAAGGAAAAAATATAAGCCACACACAGAGACAAAAGCAACCCATATGGGCAACAATAAATTAATTTCCAGAGCACATAAAACATCTGAAAATCAATATGAAAAAGCTAACTTAATATACAAATAGACAATAAATACAAACAGATAAGCCATGAGAGAGAAATGAGGAGAGACCATCATTACACAGTGAATGTTCAACCTCACCTATAATCAACAAAATGCAAATGCCACTGAAGTACCATCACAGAGCCATCCGGAGGAAAAGGTTCAGAGGTTTGACAAGACCCCTGTTGGGGGAGTGTGGATAGGTGGGAGCTCCCTTATATCCCAAGTGGGTGTGTAAATTTAGCTTACTCACTTTGTATTATGAGTTGTCCTCACCGACAAACTCGGTATCCCACTTCTTTTATTTCCCCTCTTAAATAATACACAAGTAATTATGTTTAAGGTTGTTTATGGTAGCGCTGTTTGTAATGATAAAAACTTGAAAGCATCTACAGAAGAACAGATGCATCCATTGAAATCTACTCCCTGAGAAGTAAGCTTTCCAATAGCAGCCATTTTGTCTGTTTTACTGGCTATTATGTCTTCATCACCTAGAAGAATGCCTGGAATGTAGTAGTTGCTCAATAAATATTTAATTAACTGAAGAAACAAATGATGAGATGATTGAAATACTATAAAGAATCTAAAATGAATAAACCAGAGTTACATGTATCAATATTGATATATTGATAATCCCCAAATTAATGTTGAGTGAGAAAAGCAAGTTGAAGGATGTGTAACGAAGAAATCATTTCTATAAATTATAAAACACATAAAATACTCTCTGTTGCTTATAGAGAAGATAAAAATATATACAAATATCAAACCCTGACAAGAAGGACAAATTCAGGAAAGCAGTTACCCCTGGGGTCAAGCGGAGGGTTTATGAGATCAGAGAACCTAAAGGCAACCATAATCTTATCCATATTTCTTTTTTCTACTAAAGCTGATACGACAAATGTTAGTGTTTTTTAAACCTGCATATTGCAAAGTATCTCAAGTTTTTAAAATATGGTTTCTGTACCTCTTTTTGCATAAAATGTGCAATGACAACTTTATTTACTGAGAGTACTCAACATACCCATATTAAATTCATGAAGCAACTGAGTAGGCAAATTTGTTTCTTAACAAAGTATGATAATTTATTACACTTTGATTTTCAGTAGCGGATAACTTACTTTAATAATTTACTAATTTTGACTATTCTGTTCAAATTTTACCAATTTAAAATATCAGCATAATTTTGTGGCTAGAGAGCACTGAACTATGTCACAGAAGTGCATTCCTGTCTTCTAAATCTCATACAGACTGTTACATTTATATCTAACAGTAATTCATTAATAAGTGCCCATGAGTAAATTACAGTATTCTGGCTAGAGTACAAAATTCTTCGAGTCCTGTCCCTGCCTTTTAGAAGCTTACCATTGAAAAAGTCTGTAAATGTAGAAAAGGCTTTGTAATACACGAAAGAAAGCTACATTAGTTCAAGATATTATTTCTCATCATTTCTGTGGCTTGATATTTGGTCTTTGTTCTTCTGCATTTATAGCTCAATTCTTCTGGGCAAAGATGGAACCCTCTTAAATATTTTCTGCATTCCCAAGCATACTGTTCACACTTCATAAATAATAAAAAATAATCACGATATCTAACCTTGCATTACAGTTGCTCTTAGCTATTTCATTCGTCTCTTTATGATTTGCCTCTGATTTATCTTAATGTCTTTAATGACCATTTTAATTAAATGAAACAATTCTGCATGGCTATAGTTATGGATTATGCTAAGAGGAATATACATGTATAGCAAAATTACATATTTTTGTGACCTTACGATAATCAAGGCTGTTTAATCCTTATCAGTGACACCAGTGTGGACCCAATTAGCACAGTTTGCAGCCACTTCATAATTCAAAAGAATGTGATCATTCAGCTGGAAGCACATTTGACAGAAACTCCATAGTCATGAAGGGAAAAGCTTGCAAGATCACCCACTAGGATGGAGAAGCTGTCATTCTTTCATCAGTGCTGTTGAATACTAATGTCAAGGTCAGAATGGTGTAATTTTAGGCTGCCAAAATATTGCTGGAATTGATATACCAGAAGATGTTTAAGAAAGTAAAGAAACAGAACTGTGGAAAACTTTCCCAAGGTAGAGTTTGATACGACTCCTTGCTGCCTGGAGACAATTCTCCATTTTATCATTGTTTTCCAAGAAAATCTTCTGCTAGTCCTCCTGCATAATGATTCCAATATTCTTCCCTTCCTTTGTCCCTTATATTATTAAATTTATATCTTGGCTAAGAATTGTAACTATTGTAAAAATCTATTCCTTTGAGATTCTAATTTTAAAAGAAAGCCTGCTTTTGTTAAGCTTACCGTTCACCCCTCCACCCTCCTTCTACCCCAAGTGGAGTGAGAATATAAGATACATTAAATTCAAGTAGGATTTTCCAAAAAATGTCGTTTCAAATAAGTGTTTCTCTTCTCTTCAGAGTGTAGAAAATAAGAAATATAATACATTGAAAAAAAAAGTTCAAGTTACATGGAATTTCCAAGACAATAGCTTGTTCTAATTAAATAACAATAATTGTTTTACATTGTTAACCTTAACACGGTTTATCTATGGAACTCTTGTGATGGTGGTTGTAGTGTTTTCCAATGCTTTTATATATGTTATGTGTGTTATAGGATCCTCATGACTGTTCTGAGAAGCAGAGAACTGTGTTTCTTGCCATCATTTTAGAAGAGACATGTGAGGGAGGGTCTAATAGCTGTTGACTTTCTGAAATTCACAGCATGTAGGATGAAAGTCTGGTCCTGGAACCAGCTTCTGGGGTATGCCTCAGTATCCTTATATTGTTACACTTTGGCCATTTATTACAGTATCTTTGGATCCCTAAATTATTCTCTGATTTTCTCACTTTTTCTGTCTTTTTTTTTTTTTTTTTTAATTTTAAGGGCAAAATAATAGGCAAAATGCATCACACATTTCTTTTATTTTTACCTTTACTGAAATTTTCCAGACTCTGTTCTCTCAAACAAGAAAAAAACAAAAGCCCAGAAACTCATAGTTGCCCTGATGTGATTGATTTTGCAAACATAAATATGTCAATGAGCTATGCCAAACAATAGCTCGGTGGGACTGTTTTCCATATTGCAGATACATTTTGAAAGATGTCTAAAATGACATGTTTGCAGTAAAATATACATGGCCGGGTGAACTTTCCTACTCTTATCTTGCGCCTCAGTAACTCTAAAGAGAAAGCGAAATCTTCTCTTCTGCATCAGACATGTTTTTAAGATATTTAAATATTGCTTTCAAATATCCCTTACCCTTCATAAACATACTGCATACTTTTAACAAATTCTAATTTTAACCTACCACTCAGGGCTGCTACTTAGGGCTTAGGGGCAGAAAGCCATCACCTTTTTAAGTGTTTCCTGGTGGATGTTTTAACTGAATTGATTCAGTTGACATTAGACCATGCTTATGCTTAGCTTTAAACACAATTTATCAGCTTCCTCTGGTGCCTTAAATCTTCTGAGATGATTATGGAGACAGCACTGCAAGCCTTCTCAATGTTAAGCAATCTTTTATGATGTGGGTATAAAATAAAAATGGATGCCCTATTTTAAGTGACTAACAACTTGGCCTTGGAAATCACGGAACAAATGCCAATGAGCCCAGCTAGCCCCTGAAATACACAATGCCATGGCGTCAAAGACAGATCTTACTCAAAGGTCACCCTCTTACAGTTGGAGTTTGAAGAATAGGAAGCAGCATGTGGAAGGTTGAAGAAAGGTTGTGAAAAGCTCAGCTGGCCGGGCCCAGTGGTTCACACCTGTAATCCCAGCACTTTGGGAGGCTGAGGTGGGCAGATCACTTGAGGTCAGGAGTTCAAGACCAGCATGGCCAACTTGGTGAAACTCTGTCTTTACTAAAAATAAAAAAACTCAGCCGGGCTTGGTGGCACATGCCTGTAATCCCAGCTACTTGGCAGGCTGAGGTGGGAGAATCCCTTGAACCCAGGGGGCAGAGGTTGCAGTGAGCCAAGATCATACTGCTTCACTCTAGCCTGGGCGACAGAGCAAGATTCCATCACACACACACACACACAAAAGTTCAGCCCAAGGCATTCACTGAAATATATGCAGAAACAGCAGCGTATATATATATTTTTCTAGCCCATCTCATCTCTTAGTCTGGTGGCTATCCTCTGTCTTTTCATATACAGCATTTGTGTTCAACCTGAATGGTGTTAATAATCCAACAAATATTTATACAGGGTCAACAAGTTCTGTGAACAGTCCTGGGGATTCATTAATAAATAAAGGAAGTCCCTTCTCTCAAGAAGCTCAAAGTCCAGAGGCAACGCAGTTTTTTCTTTAAGGAAAATAGAGGCATTGTCAATGCTAAGATGGGTACTACAATGACCGCGTGAGAAAAACACAGCAAACAGAGGCAAAGGAAGGGGAGAGGACATGTGCCTGAGAGTCCACATGGTATTGGCCCTCTCTAATGTGTGGGTGGGATGAAGGAGCTGAGTGCCAAAGCTTTGTAAAACCAGTGGGCTGGCTCCTGTGGAGTGAGCTGCCATAGGTCGTGTCTATGGCTGTCCTCTCCTGGGCATGCCATACCCCAGCAGGCAAAAGTGCTTTCAACATTTAAACGTCCATCCTCTTCCTGTTGCTCCTCTCCAGCATAGGGTCTTATGACATCAGCTACACTTCCTGTCTTCGAGGAAAGTCCTTGGCTCAGCCTATTCCCACCAGTGCCAGGCAATGGCAATGAGGGTCTGCCAGGCCTGTGAACTCAGGGAGTTGCACATAGGATGCTATTGTTTGACAATTCACTTGCAGGTCATAGAGACTTGGTGGAATTATGTAACCTTAGCATGCTTCTAAACACACCACCCTTAAAGGTTACAATGAGAATTAAGAGAAATGAAGCCTGGGTCTTCCCTCCTAGAAGGCAGTTGATAAAGCAGTTTATCTTTCTTCTTTCTTCCCTCCTTCCCTCTTCTTTCTTTTATTTCTTCTTCATCTTGTTCTTAGCCATCTTGTTTGCAAATTGCATCTCAGTACGAACCAGACCTCCATGATGTGGAGAAGTATATACAAGGGACCGTGTTCTCCCAAAAAATCACAAAGAACTAAAATCATCTGTGATTACAAGACCAGAGGGTTGGAGTGAAGATTAAATGAGATAATGCAAGGAATGCATTTAGCACATAGTAAATGCTCAATATATATCAGCTGCTGATAGCCGTAATATAGCCTAGTTTCACTGTGGCAATGGAGTGGAATTGCTAATTGTGCAAGAGTTGGATGAAATAATCCAAGCAAGCACTTAGCATATAGTAAGCACTCAATAACTATTAGCTACTATTAGCTGCTACTAGCTGAGTTTTTACTGCATGAGTGGGAGTGGAATTTACAAAATTATCCTAGGATGAGGCTTCTGCTGTTATTCTACACCCTGCAGATAGCCTTTGATGGTAGCTGAGGAAATTGCTTTATTTTGTACCTGCTATGAAGCAAGCTACTGGTGTTATCATAATACTGGCAGAGAAACGGGAGCTGGTAGAGAAAAGAGAAGATGAACTCCTTTTTTTTTTCCTCTTAGCCCAACAGAGCGATTATCCTAGTCCCCAGAACCAGAAAGAGAAAACAAGACAAAACAGTACTTAAATTCTATCCTATATTCAAGTCTTAATGAGAATGATTTTCTCTCGAAGTCTCTTCTAATCCACTGGTTTGACCAGAGTTTCAAAGAGTTGCATGATTGAACATTAAAATATTACAGTTAATATTTTAAAACTTCATAATGCCTTCCAAAATATTGTTGCATGTATCACCTTCTACATTACGTAAACATTTATTTGGGACATTATGTATGTAACATTATAGCTTTCAAAAATTGTATACGAAATTGCAAGGAAAATGTCAAATATGATGGGAGAAAAAGTCTGATTTTAAATGTTTGCTTCTAGGGCTTTGACTTAAAAATATTAACCTTAAATTTGAAAGACCAAGGTTCATACCAAGTTTTCCAGAAACACATTAAAATCGTCACTGTGAATATCAATAAACTAAACATCACTTTGAGTTTCGGCTTTCATCTTCGACTCAAACCTTAAGCACACATTTCAAGGTTGCTTATGTATGTGAAAATATTCCATAGAAAAGTGTGCAAAAAGCCTGTGTGTGAGCCTAAAAGTCCTGGTTATCGTCTTAACAAAGACCTTCAGTTGAACAGCTCAGCACAAAAGCAAGCCTTTCCAAGGCAACAAAAAAGGACTGCTAAGTCCAAAAACAGGAAAAAAGGCTCTAATACTACATAATTTGATTTGGGATCCAAATAATAAGAACAAGGCCCTCTTTCATTAAAGCGGTGACCCATTTTATGGCGGTGGATTGCGGCTTGTTCACCTCTTTATTCGAATGTGACTTATGCTAACTAATGGAATTCAGACCCCACCATTTCTAATGGGGGCACAATTGTGGCAGTTGGAAGATGGAGCTGGTTTTTTTCCATTCAAGCCTGATGTTTCCTCCTTGTATCACAAAACTTGAGAAATACATGTTGACGTTCTGTATTTGCACTGTGGGCATTGGCTGGGCATCACCGTAATTGTCAGTGACAGACATTCTTTTACAAAGATAAGTTCTCACCTAATTTGTGTGAAGCAGTCCCCAAAGAAAGTCACAGTAACAGCCAGCACATGTGCAATATTGCTTTCAAATAACAGGCATGTGCCAAATGCCAAAATGAAAATTTGTGGAAATGACATCTGCAATTGCAGAAAAAAAACTGTCTCAAAGAAATCATGGGAGATTTTGTGTTTCTGGAAGTTGCTTTGGTCAGTGCTCCTTTAATAAAAAATGACTGCTTTCTCACTCTTCTTGTGAGCTTCCTTCCCTGGGAACTTTCTCTGCAAGGGGCAGGAAAAGGGTTGGGTCATTCAAGGGGCATCGCCAAAGCAGCAAGTTCAGAGTCATAACTACAGTACAGTGTAAAGGATGGGTACGAAAACTTGTGGTTTCTCAAAAATTCCCATGTCTAATGTCTAATTTGATTTATTTATATATGTCAAGCAAGGTTTAGCAAATCCAATGACAAGGCTTCTTTTAAGAAATAATAGCAATAGCTACATTTTATGTGATGCTTGCTGTGTGCCAGGCACCCTTCTAAGCTCTTTATTTATATTAACTCATTAAATTCTCAACAGCCCCATGAGGTCTGTATAGTCGCTATTCCAATTTTACAGATGAAGAGGTTGAGGCATAAAGATTAAGGAAGAGGCTGGATGATGGCTTATGCCTGTAATCCCAACACATTTGGAGGCTGAGGCCGGTGGATGACTTGAGGACAGGAGTTTGAGATCAGCTTGGGGAACACAGCAAGACCCTGTTTCTACAAAAAAATAAAATAGCCAAGTGGGGTGGTGCATGCCTGTAGTCTCAGTTACTCAGGAGGTTGAGGTAGGAGGATCTCTTGAGCCCAGAAGTTAAAGGCTGCAGTGAGCTATGATTAAGTAAAGGTTAAAGTTGGAAAGTAAACACTGCCTGGTTCCAGGCTCTGTGCATTTAACTACTAGATTATACAAGAAAGGAATGCTTATTTAATTAAATAATGAAGTTAAATCACTTGACATAGTGCACATTCAAGCAGTATAATCTATTATTTTTATGATCATTCTCATTATATTTGCACTGTAGACTCTCTAGCCAATACTCTCGTAAAGCCATTGTCTGGATAATTTGATCAGTATACATAGCAGCTCTGGTCTTCAGAGCACCCAAACAGAAATCATTCTCCATTTCAAGGCATTCAGAGATAAATTGTATGAACAATTTCTTTAGAAACCAACTTACTTTTTCCCATGCCCATTATTATTTGGTAAAAATGTTTGTGGTTATACAATTATATTAATGACACAGATAGTTGTTTATTTGTAACCTTCATCTCAAAAACATTGCTTCCCTTCCCCTACTAGGCTTAATTCATTTTGACAGCTTTACTGAAAATGTAAAACTCACAAATGCCCCCTTTTCCGACTTTGCCTCTCAGGGAGTAGGAGGTGTGGAAACTCCCCTTGACCGTATCAGCATCTGTGCAGCTGATGAAAATTCATGAACTGCCTCTTTCCTTGAAAGTGAGCAGGATCTTCCAACTCCTTTATGAGAGTAACAGTGAGAAGAAACCTTCCCTGGAGTCTGGGGTAGAGGACACAGCCACCTGTGTAAGGCAGGAGAGCAGTGATGCTCTGCTCACAGGAGAGGCAGCACCTGATCTCCAGCGGCCCTGGGCAGGCCCCGTTCTGGGTGCTGGTTACATTGTCTGCACCATAGGATCTCCAAAAGAGCCACTGAAATGCTTATGAGGTCTCCCGAGTTCAGCTACCTCTCGTTAATCATACCCAAAATGATTTTCTTTTCAGTCTCATACTTTAAAAAATTTAATATTTTCATTAAGAAAATCTAGAACCCCACTTTGAAATGAACTGATAATTGTAACTGTGATATAAATATAGTCAAGAAACAGAATAACATAAAGGAATAATGGTAGAATTGCTCTGATGTGGATGAAAAAAAGTTTTTTCTTCAAAAACTATTGATTGAAACTCTAAGATAATCCAAGGCATAGGTTATCTTTTAAAAAAATAATTTATTGAGATGAAATCCACATGATATAACATTAACCACTTTGAAGTGAACAACTGAGGGCCATTTTGCATATTCACAACGTGCAAGACCAACTTCTATTTAGTTCCAAAACGTGCCCATCACACCAAAGTGAAACCCATTACTTATTGAACAGTTTCTCCCCATTTCCCCCAGCCCCTAGATACCACCAATTGGCATTATTTTCCTTTGGATGCATCTATTCTGAGTCTGTCACATAAATGAAATAATATAATGGGTGACCTTTGATGTTGGGCATATTTCACTCAGCATAATGTTTTTAAGATTCATTCACATGGTAACATTTGTCAGCACTTTATTCCTTTTCATGGCTAAATATTATTCCCTTGTATATGTATGGAATATACCACATGGAACTACCATGGTTTGTTTCTCCATTGCTCCATGGATGGGCATTTGAGTTGTTTCCACCTTTCGGCTCTTGTGACTGAGGTGGCGCTGAAAACACATGTGCATGGGTTTATTTGAATATCTCTTTTCAATGTTTGAGGGTATATACACAAAGGTAGACTTGTGGAGTCATTAGATTATCTGTTTACTTAATTATTCAGGTTCTAGGTCATCCTTGCATCAACTGGTATAAACCTTGCTGGTCCACATCCCATGCATGAGTAATTTTTATGGTTATCTTTCCATCTCCCTTCCTACCCATTCTTTCAAATTCAGCTTCTCACTTCATAAGCCTCAGAATGTTCTGGGTATGCTCTGCACTCTCATAGTCTCTTATGATGCCATTCTGCAGAACAAAGAGAGACAAGATGCTTCCAATGAGAAATGTTGCATTAAAAAGTCTGACATTAACTCAGTCATTCAGCAAACATTTCTAAGTCCCTGTGACCTGGACTTCCTGTTACATGCTGGTAATATAGATGGAATAAACATGGGCCCTGACCTCACAGAGTTTTCCATTTTAAAAGCAAACAAAGGGTGTGAGTGTCTATTAATACGATTTAGATCACAATTGGATGTCCAAAAGCTATAAATGATATGGCAGCATTTTTCGAAGAAGAAATGTTTGTTTCCAATTTTGAATCATTAGCACATCTTTTCTTGCTCTATCTTGCTCATTCTCTGATTAGTTCCAATGTCCGGTCATGGCCTCGTAGTAGACAGAACATCCCTTTGAGATGATTCGTGGTTTCATACCTGTCCTATGACACACTGGCAGACTGAATGTCAAAAATGCCCTCCTGAAAAGCTAAATTTCAGTCACACAATGAATCCGTGTGTGTACTTCTGGCATCTCCATATTTCCCCAAAACTTTAGCAAGAGTGCATTTCAGTTTTAAAAACGATAGAGCATTCATTAGCATGTGAAGGGCATAAGACTGTAAAAAAATATAACAAATTTAACAATTCATGTAAATGCTTCAAAATTAATTTATTTTTTATTTTATTTATTTATTTATTTTTGTGACAGAGTCTTACTCTGTTGCCCAGGCTGGAGTGCAGTGGTGTGATCTCGGTTCACTGCAACCTCCACCTCCCAGGTTCAAGCGATTCTCCTGCCTCAGCTTCCCAAGTAGCTGGGACTACAGGCATGCTCCACCATGCCAGGTTAATTTTTGTATTTTTTAGTAGAGATGGCGTTTCACTATACGTTGGCCAGGCTGGTCTTGAACTCCTGAACTCGTGTGATCCACCCATCTCAGCCTTCCTAAGTTCTGGGATTACCGGCATGAGCCACCATGCCCGGCCATCAAAATTCATTCCTAATCAAAGTGATAATTTCATAAATTATAAAATAAAGAGTGGGATTTTTGAAGTCAGGAACATCTGAGAGAGCTAGATGTAGATACAGAGGGATATATTAGAATATAGACTAAATGGATCCCCAAATTGAGTGGATTTAAAAAGTAGAAATTTATCAGTCTCTCATGTAACAGCCATGTGCTACAAGGAAAAAGAGGCTTTCACCTCTAGGTTCAAGATGGCAGCAGCGGCTCCAGACATGACATCTGCATCCCAGCCAGTGGGAAGGAGCCAGTGCAGGACAGCCGGTTCGTGTTAGGAGTGCACCCTGTGAGTAGCACACACATCATTTCCGCTCGGATAGTCCTAGTCATCACTTTGTCATATGGTCACATTTCCAAGGGAGGTTTAGAAAGGTAATCATATAGTTTAAAACTTTGTTGCTCTAATATAAAGGAGAAAAGAAAAGAATGTGTCTGAAGAGATCCAAAAAGCTTTGCCAGATAGTGAATTCTCTAATGTGAAGAATGTTCCATTTGATTCAAGTAGAGTCCAAGCTAATAAAGATGTAATCTAGCTGAGATTCTAGGTTCTAGAATGAATTCTTAACTATTTTTCAGTAATAAAGTCAGTGGGATTTAGAGTAGCCATCTAGAAATAAGAACCTTGTAACCATGGTTTTAGTCAGTACTTATATCTCTATTGATTTTGATATGATTTCAACAATATAAAAAATATAGCAAAGTTTGGTGAAAACTCAACATTACTTCAGTAACAAAGCTCTTCTCATTTTTACTGTATGGCCTGTTGTAGGTAGAAAACACCAAATACATATGGACATCTATTCTCCATTGATGGGTCACCTCGTAATTTTGCTTAACAAATGATACATCGACACATTTGTGTGTGTGTTGTAAATTATTTAAAAATCTGATTCAATAAACAAATCTAAATTAATATGAAAGGACAGAATCTGTTTCTATGAGAAATCTGCCAGAAAGACACATTTTACACTTGAAGTTAAACTTTTCAATAATTTATTCTCTCTCTAGGCTGCCTGAAATTCTAAATTGCTCAAATTACTGCTTGGGTGCATGGATGACCTAGTACCACGGTACACCTGATGGCAATTGTTTATATATAGAACACAATCCTGATCAATCTCTGACACTTACCACTGACTTCCTGCTGCTCAAAAATGTGTACTCTAATAGCATTTGTATGTTTTCTTTTCCCTCAAGGTTTCAGATTCCTCTCTACAAGAACATGGAAAATTAGAATGAACACTACAGACACCATAATAGAAGTAGTCCAAGCAATTTCACCGTATTCTAAGATACCATATGGTACTTGCTAAATAAAAATATAGTATCTATGTATGAAGATATATCTATATAGATATACGTGTGTACAAAGACTGATTTAAACATTTATCTTTTGCAGATTTCAAACTTAAGAATTTCAAGCATCATTAACCCCTAATATGCAACATCTCTAATATTTCAACTTAGAATAACTTTTAAAAAGAGATAAATGAGTAACTAAAAACAAATTTCTAAAAATTGTCAGAATTATAAGTTTAAAACTATAACCCTTTTAAAAATGACTTCTCCAGACAGTTGGTATTCCCATAAAATAACTCTAATACTACTAAGGTGTTCACATCATTATATTAATCAGCAATTCAATGTATGCTAAACTGTTAATTGATTTTTTTTTAAAGAAAATAGATTGTAAAGTTTTTATCAGTTTTAACACGAATCTGTTTAAACAAACAGCTTTTAAAAGGATTTGTGTGGTGGAGATTGAGATGAGTTTGTGTTTTTCTTTTTTAATTTTTTCAAGGCTGATAGGAGTCCCTTCTGCCCCTGAGGTGACAGGAAGCAAAATGTCCTATGATCCCTGGTGGTTTCACTGCTATGGCACAGAGGAGTTAAATGTAGAGAGACTCCTGAGAACATAGACAAGTGTGGAAAAAAAATTTTTTTTTGAGGCCTGAAAAAAAAAGAAAGAGAGAGAGATCAGCAAGACGATAAGGAGATTGGTAGGAAATCTAACTTGAAGATGAGAGGATCTCTGTGCACCCCCAAATGGCTGACTTCCTGCCGCTCAGGTGACTCAGGTGTGGGACATGCCTTTCCTAACCACCTGATTGGAAGTGGTGTCTTGCTGCTCCACCTCTCGGCACTCTCTGAAATCATCCTGTCCTATTTGCTTATTGCCTGTCCACCAGGATATAAACATAGATTTATATTATATTGCTTATTGCCTGTCCACCAGAATATAAATATAAATATAAATTCCATTATATCTGGCTTCAGCTGTGTCCTCAGCGCCTTGGCCACATTTAGTTGACTAATAATTGGTACTCACTAAATATTTGTTGAAAGGGTCGAGGAATCACTGAACATCCTAATTATAATTATTTACATGTTTTGACAAATATTAGTAAATATTTAAATATGTAGTAGGCGTTTACACTTTCTATTTTATCTTCTAAGTCTCTTTCAAATCTGTCCATCTCTCTTCAACTTCACTGCCATCCCCGACTTCAAGCTACCCTCTCCAGCTGATTGAACAAGTGCCCTAGACTCCTGTCCTACCATCCACTGAAGTCCCAACCCCCAGTCCGCAGCCTTTCATGGGGCAGAGTAATTTTTATTTTGAAATGGGAACCCTTTCATAGTAAACTCCTACTTAACCCACTTCAAATTGTCTCATCTCTGTTAGATCTCTGTCTTTGACTTGTTCTCCACAGTATTGCAAGGCCTGGCCACTGCCTCTTTGGTCTAGAGCCACTACAACTGTATTTCCCTTATTCTCTGCAGTTCAGCCACCAGGACCACTTTGCAAGGTCTCTTTCTCCGAGAATCCTTTTTATTCTGCTGTTTTGACTACCTGGCATGCCCCACCCATTCCTTCCACTTTAGCTAGTTATTAACCATCTGGCTACAAATTGAGGGTTTACATCATTGGCATTCAGCTTCCCATTAGCACAGAAAGAGGTTACAGGTGCTAAGTTAAGTAATGTGAAGGTTGTAATTCCTTTGCAGTACCCTCCTCATTACTCCTCAAAAAGGAAAAAAAGTGAGCTTTTGTTAGAGGACCTCTACCTCCACACCAATGATGGTCACCACAGCAGAGGGACTCAAGCTAAAAATCCCTGGAAGTAGCGTGCAATCAGCCACAACAAGATTTCCCTCTTCTGACACCTAAACACCCACACTTTGAGATGTGAGAGATTGCAGACGTCTTCAAACGCATATTCATTCACTCATTCAAAGACACTTATTAGAGTTAATCATGTGCCAGGGACTGAGCCTTGAACTTTCTTGAACCCTTGTTCATGCTGATCCTTCTACTTGTGATATACTTTCCCTCTTTCCCTTCCATCCTTTCAATGTCCTTAAGTCCCTGGTGAAGTCCCCCTCTTCTTTCACGGCCCAGTTGAAATGTGACCTCTTATCTGAAGCTTCCCTGAATGACTTCAGGCTGAATTAATTGCTCCTCTATCTCTTTCCCAAAGGAGTTAGTTCATACATTTGTAAAAGCACTTATCACATTGCATTATAACTATTTGCATATCTGTGTCCTTTCTGGACTTTCTTCTTTGTAGCAAGCAAGGACCACATCTTACTCGTCCTTAAGTCTCTCATCTTATACTCAGATCTCACACTTATATCCCTGGCTCTCATCACAGGGCTTGGCAGGTGACAGGCACTATTTAAATATTAGTTTTTGCTTAAATGCTGAGGGTTCTGCAGACATTCTTGGACACTGCCATGAATGTTGAGATGCAAATAGTCATAGGATATATTTTGCAATCTTTCTGGATGATTTGTTAAATAAATTCTCTCGGCATTGTTGCTTTTCGAGGGAAACTTTTATGATAGCCCAAATTCCCAATGCATAGAAAAGACTAAGACAATAGAAAAATACAAACTTTGCAAAAATCAGGGCAATAAGAATTCTGAAAAGCAAGTGGGAATGCAACTATCCTTGGAAATGAGGCTAGGTCACTGAGGAAAGGATCCAAAGAAATAGCACAAGAGTGTAGGGACATATTCAGAGGGACAAAACACAAAAGAAACAGAAATATGTTATTATAGAAAGGCAACATAAAAATATTCCTAAATAATATCTATCAAGTAGACTTTTTTCCGCAATGAAAAAACACAGGAATATGTGTAAAATAACATTGAAGAGGGAGGATTTGGAAACCATCCCCAACCACATTGTGTTACTGTACCTCCCTTGATGTTAGTCACATTACCTTTGAGGTTTAGTTAAATTTGTGGCTTGCTCGTACCTGAGGGATAGTTAAGAATAGACAGGTTTAAGTCTACTACCAAATATCAGCTCTCTCAGGGGAACATTGTAATTATCTAGCTTGATCTGAGAACCTTAAATGGTGAGAAACCTCTTTGTCACTCTCAGATTTAGACATCCTGCTGCCTACACCTGGAAAAATGGATCCAACCTAACTTGGAACCATCAGATAGCTTGAATCAGCTATGGCCTGGAGCGGGATGACTAGTTTTGAGTTGTGCAATGGAGGCAGCTTTGATTACACTCTCCAGGCCCCCTGACATTTCTGTTTCAGGATAGTCCTTGGCATAAATCCATGCTGTGGGTGTACGGAGTTGGCTATGAATGTTCCCAAACCTGGACTCTGTAAAGGGAGTCTGATGAAGCAGGCTGGAGGCAGCAGTTTATTGACAGTCTGAATGGATAATCATGGGCTTAAGTCTTGCTCCTCATTCTCCCTATTCTGCTTTTGATTCACCTTCACATACTCCTCACCCAGACTGGAGAATATTGTCCCTTCATATGAAAAGCAAACAAAAATGGATTGCATTCAGTCAACCCCTTCCTTGATGGTGGCCTGATGGGAGGTTTAGAACTCAAAGTAGGCCACTGAAGGAGATGAATACTTTGAAAATAGCCTATGCACATCAATAGGATTAGAGGATGGAAACCTTTGTTGACTTAAGGAGGAGGCTGATTGTATTTCAAGACTATTTCTAGTTATTACATTATTCAGCCCTTGTGAATAATGAAAAGATTGTTTGAACTCTAAACAAGAAAAATTACTGTATTCGGCTTTAAAGAGAGAGAAAACAATGAAACCTTTGAATAGATCAGCTGGTTTAACCTTAGTATGTGGCTAGGTATGGAAATGTGATATTAATCTGTGAAAACCTCCAGGAGAGTGGCAGATGTGAGAAAGAGCACTACAACTAGGAATGTCAGACCAGTTTGCTTATTTGGCAGATTGTATATTTAACAAGGAAGCAATGGATGAAAAACTTTGACTCTATTTTGTGTAAGCCTCACTCTACCTGGAAGCCATCCTTTCTCCCTTCCCTAACACATACGCAATCTGTGTGGAAATCTCCTTATCATACAAGATACCACCAACATCATCTCATGTGAAGTCTTCTTGGGCCACCTTAAGTTCCTCTGGTTCTGTGGTAGAAAGAGTAGTGTCCCCTTCCCCAAGATGTCCCCATCCTAAATCCCGGAACCCATGAATATACCACCTTGCACTGCAAAAGGAAGACACTTTGCAGGTGTGAATAAAGATCTTGACATGGGAAGGTTTTCTGGGATTCGCTTCTTGGACCCAAGTACTCAAAAGGGTCCTCATGAGTGAAAAAGGAGGCAGGAGGCTCCAATTCAGAGCAATGTGGAATAAAAAAGACTCAATTTGTCATTGCTGGCTTTGAAGACAGAGGAGGTCTATGAGGCAAGGGAGGCAGGCACCCTCTGGAAGCTGGAAAAGTCATTGAAACCGATCCTTACCCAGAGTCTCTGGCAGGAACACAGCTCTGCCAACATATTGGTTTTAGCCCGGGAAGACCCGTTCCTGACCCCTCACCCAGAACTGTAAATGTGTGTTCTTTTCGGCTTCTAAGTTTGTTACAGTAGCAATAGGAAGTTGGCACAGATGTCTTGGCACAATTTTCCACTCCTTTCCTCCGCATCCGTGTCATTTTTCACACATCAAGGAGTGCCTTCCTCAGTGTGTCCCCGCTACTTGTTTGTGGGTTGTCTTCCCACATGTTTCTTCCTCAAACACTAAACTGAAACCAGTGTCTTATTCATCCTTGTTTCCCTTGTGGCCAGTAGTTGGAGTCTTTAAATGGATCAGGTGCTCCACCAACCTACTCAAGAAACGTGGAAAAGATTCACCGCAGGTTCATTTGTATCAAGGATTTGCTCAGACATCCTTCTATGCGCAAGCCAATCTTAATTTTTCAGCCTCTTGGTTCCTGACTCGTTCTCTGAATTCCAGCATGTTATTCTAATGAAACATGGGACACAAGTCTCTGGCTCTGACATTGACACCGTCTCATCCTTCCCAGCCCAAGCCACTCCCTTGACATCCCTATTAGCAAGGACAGCTCTCCTGGCTCTACCAGTCACTGCCCTAATTCTCCATTTCCTGGCAGTAAACCCAGCACAACAAATGCTAAATGAATCCTCATTAAATACATAGGCAAATGCAAAATAGTACACAAATGACTTATTTTACCAGGTGGGAGGGAAAATAGCCACAGGGATCAAGGTAGGAGGCTAACAACATACAAGGGGCAGCTCCAGGATTGTCTCTGGTTTCCTACTCCTAATGATTTTGTCAATGACATGGATGGGACTTGGTGGTAAGCAAGTTTGTAAATCAAGTATCTTTACTAAAACTTGTAAGGAATTATGCATAGTGATCATAATACTATATTCTTTGTGGTTTTCAGTAAATGTTAATAGAGAATATCTATTTTCTTTTTGGCCACTTTCAGATATATGAGAGACATGGCTTTGTCTTTCACAGGAAAATGGCTTTATTTATCAGAAAGCACATCACATCAACACTGGCACAAGGAATCAATATTTATTTGGTGGAAATTTAGTATCAATAAATTACCCAATGATAAATATTTATCATATGCATATATGCGTTGCATTTATTTGAACTGTTACCATAAGTGAGGGAGGCTATAATAGAAGAAAAATTAAGTAATGATTCAAAAAGTGTTTATGGTATTTTCAGTTGCTATTAACTTTGAGAATATCATTTAGTTCCTTTAAGCCTCAGTTTTCTCATCTCAACATGAAATATTTAGAATTTACTTCCAATTCTAACACTCTTTGTTCTTTAATAACCTTCAAGACAGCCTGGGCATGGTGGCTTATGCCTGTAATCCCAGCATTTTGGGAAGCTGAGGCAAGCGGATCACTTCAGCCTTGTCATTTGAGACCAGCCTGTGTAACACAGTGAAACCAAATGTCTACCAAAAAAATACAAAAACATTAGCCCAGCACAGTAGCACATGCTTGTGGTCTCACCTATTCAGAAGGCTGAGGTGGGAGGGTCACTTGAGCACAGAAGGTCAAGGGTGCAGTGAGCTGCGATTGTGCAACTGCCCTCTAGCCTGGGTGGGCAGTTTTTATGCTACTGATAAAGACATACTGGAGACTGGGCAATTTACAAAAGAAAGAGGTTTACTGGACTCACAGTTCCACGTGGGTGGGGAGGCCTCACAATCATGGCAGAAGGTGAAAGGCACATCTCACCATGGCAGCAGACAAAAGAAGAGAATGAGGAAGAAGTGAAAGTGGAAACCCCTTAAAAAACCATCTGATCTCGAGAGACTTATTTACTACCATGAAAACAGTATGGGGAGAACCACCCCCTGTGATTTGATTATCTCCCACCAGGTCCCTTCCACAACACATGGGAATTATGGGAACTACAAGATGAGATTTGGATGGGGACATAGAACTAAACCACGTCATTCCACCCCTGCTCCCCTGACAAATTTCATGTCCTCACATTTCAAAACCAATCATGCCTTTCAAACATGTTTAATTCATTCCAACATTAACTCAAAAGTCCATAGTCCAACATCTCATCTGAGAGAAAACAATTCCCTTCTGCCTATGAGCCTGTAAAATCAAAAGCAAGTTAGTTAGTTCCTAGATACATTGGCAGTACAGGCATTGGATAAATACATCTATTCCAAATGGGAGGAACTGGCCAAAACAAAGGAGCTACAGGCCCCATGCAAGTCTGAAATCCAGCAGGGCAGTCAAATCTTAAAGCTCCAAAATGATCTTCTTTTACCTCATGTCTTGCATGTGGGTCATGTTGAAGCAAGAGATGGGTTCCCACAGAGCTCCATGACTCTGTGGCTATGCAGGTTATAGCCTCCCTCCTGGCTGCTTTCACAGGCTGGTGTTGGTTTCTCCAGTGTGGCTTTTCCAGGCACATGGATCTACCTGGATCTACCATTCTGGGGTCTGGAGGACGGTGGCCCTCTTCTCACAGCACCAACTAAGCGATGCCCCAATAGGGACTCTGTGTGGTGGCTCTCACCCCATATTTCCTTTCCTCACTGCCCTAGCAGAGGTTCTCCATGAGAGCCCACCCCTGCAGCAAACTTCTGTCTGGACTTCCAGGCATTACCATACATCCTATGAAATCTAGGCAAAGGTTTCCAAATCTCAGTTCTTGACATCTGTGCACCCACAGGCTGCTAGAAATGCTAGACCATATGGAAGCTGCCAAGGCTTGGGGCTTGTATCCTCTGAAGCCATGGCCAAGCTGTACCTTGGCCCCTTTTAGTCATGGCTAGAGTGGCTGGGACAGAGGGCACCAAGTCCCTAGACTGCACACAGCAGAAGGACCCTGGGCTTGGTCCACAAGACGATTTTTCCCTCCTAGGCCTCCAGGCCTGTGTTGGGAAGCCCAGCCATGAAGACCTCTGACATGCCCTGGAGACATTTACCCCATTGTCTTGGGGATGAGCATTCAGCTCTTCATTACTTATACAAATTTCTGCAGCCAGCTTGAATTTCCCCTCAGAAAATGGGATTTTCTTTTCTATTGCATTGTCAGGCTGCAAATTTTCTGAACGTTCATGCTCTGCTTCCCTTATAAAACTGAATGCATTTGACAGCACCCAAGTCACCTCTTGAATGCTTTGCTGCTTAGAAATTTCTTCTACCAGATACCCTAAGTCATCTCTCTCAAGTTCAAAGTCCCACAAATCTCCATGGCAGGGGCAAAATGCCACCAGTTTCTTTGCTGAAACTTAACAAGAGCCACCTTTCTTCCAGTTCCCAACAAGTTCCTCATCTCCATCTGAGACCACCTCAGCCTGGACTTTACTGTGCATATCACTATCAACATTTTGGGCAAAGCTATTCAACAAGTCTCTAGGAAGTTCCAAACTTTCTCACATTTTCCTATCTTCTTCTGAGCTCTCCAGACTGTTCCCAACCTCTGCCTGTTACCCAGTTCCAAAGTTACTTCCACATATTTGGGTATAATTTCAGCAGGACCGCACTCTACTGGAACCAGTTTACTGTATGTTTTCATGTTGCTGATAAAGGCATACCTGAGACTGGAAAGAAAAACAGGTTTAATGGGCTTACAGTTCCACGTGGCTGGGTAGGCCTTACAATCATGGCAGAAGGCAAGGAGGAGCAATTCATGTTTTACAGGGATGGCAGCAGGCAAAGAGAGAGAGCCAAGTGAAAGGAGTTTCTCCTTATAAAATCATCACGTCTTGTGAGATGTATTTACTACCACAAGAACAGTATGGGGAGAACTGCCCCGATGATTCAATTATCTTCCCTGAGTCCCTTCAATAACATGTGGGAATTATGGGAGCTGCAATGAGATTTGGGTGGGGACACAGAGCTAAACCATATCACTGGGCTGCAGAATGAGATCCTGTCTCAAACAAAACACATGCAGAATATAGCATGCCATAATTAGGAAAAGTCTTCCCACTATTCTTCAAATTCGTCTCAGGGTTGCATTTATGTATGTTCATGCTCAAAACTGATTGGAAACCGTTGAAAGAGTCCAGAAAACAAATAGAGTGAAAAACCGAATGATTGGAAAATAAACTGTATGCAGGAGACTGAAGAAATCAGTGTTACTTTGTTATTAAAATATATTCAGAGTAGACAATAACCACCTCCAACTCCATAAGAACTCAACAGAGAAGATGAAAGGAAGAGTCTCAGAAACCTGAAGAAGCAAGAGGACTGTTTGGAATCCACTAGGTTTTGAAGCTCTAATCTTGAGTGTGGGTCATTGTGACTCGTCTTCTCCTCTAAGTATCTACTGCAAGTCTGGGCAAACCTACATGGCAAATGATATGATCTATTTTTATTATTCATATGCTTATTTGAAAGGCAAGGTGTGGATCTGCACACGTGTGTGTGAGAAATCTGTCAATGGGATACATTTCTTTCTGAAACCTAGAAATTATCCTTGTGGAGTCAAATATTCCTTCTCTATGTGAGTTAGAACAAAAGATCCTAATGTGTATTTTAGCTGGGTGCCTTGCCTTTCCCAAATACCTGAATCCATATATACACATAGATTTCAATTACTTTTTACCCTTTAGATTATCAGAAACAAATACTGGTTGCATGTGAGTAAAATCTTGCACTAGATGTGTGTATTGTACTTCTAGAAAACTGGAGGTGTATCTCTCTATTTTGGAAAGTTAAATATAATAACAATGTTGAATGTCTACACTGACCTGCAACAGGATTTTGGGAGAGACTGCAATCCTTACACATGGAAATATGGAATAAGATAAACATCCCTTCTGTATTATCTTAAGAAATTTTTCTCACAAATAAAGACTTTGATTGCTCCATAACTAGTAATTAAAATTAAAAACTGAAACTATATTAAAGTGTGGGTTAAACGAGAGCCCATGCAGAAGGCTAGGGCACACATTTGCTCATTTCTGGAGGTTTTGATGGTGTTACTTTCACATTTGAGCACAAGGTAGATCTGTTTTCTATTCTAATAGGCCTGTTGCTATGTTTTACTAATTTTCAGCTGTAATAAGCTTTTGAATATCTGAAGGTTTGTGTTTTCTCATCCAATTTGTTTTAGACCAAGGGCACTCTGATGGGAAAAGGTATAAAACAGTTCACAGGAGACTTTCAATATTGGTTTCCTCACACCTGCAGTTTTTGAAAAATATTTTTTTTCTAAAAATAAAAGTGAAAAGTTTATAAGGACCTAAGGAACTGATTTTTTTTCCCACCTCAACCAATTTACAGGATTGAACTGAGCACTCTGGAAGCAGGTGGTAAAGCAAAAACTTGCTTTAGGAGATTTAACAAGCATTTGCCAATGAAAACATATTTTTGTACATTTTTCCCCTCTTCAATGGTTTATTGAAAAGCCCATTGGGTTGAATATATAAATGCTTATAGTAAATGTTTTTCTTTGCTACTCCGATCATATCCCTCAAAGTTTAAGAATTAGATTTAACCCTTTATCTGGTTCTATGCTTGCTTTGGATTTAGTTCTGTACTGTTTTCTTCGTATCATCTTAATTGGTGAATGGGGACACAACTGACCAAGGACATGCCACATGGCCTTGACTTACCCTCTGTTATATAGAATTTAGATCTTCTTTAATCTTACAATCTAGAGTCTGGATATGTTCCTGAGCATCATCAGCCTGGGACTTTGGTACCCATCCTACAGTTCTGTGATTCCTTGAAAAATCCGCCATGGTGCCCCGGAAATTCTGAGGATCCAAAGGACCAAACAAGGCCCAGTTCCCCAAAGCTGTATGTGTGCATATAGTTCAATATTCTTATTAGGATTATTGGCATGCCCTTGAATGTCAAAGAAAGGCTCTTAGGACTACAAGGTGAAGTTAATATATGTGTTCATACATCATCTGTCTGAAAATCTCGGCATTTACTTTATCCTACCATGATGCAGGAACAAAATACTTTATTCCTGACTACCTATCTGCAATCCTTTAAAAAGAATGAGTGTGCTGTTTTTCTGTACGTATTTCTAATTGGCTGAGAAATAATATTGACATGAAATCCTTAGTGTAATGAGAAAGCATGAAGTGGATAGTTTCATGTGTGGTGCTCAGTGCATAGATACTGTGCAAGTTAGGACAGAAAAGTACATTAATCAGTTCCTCAAAAACTCACAGTCTAATTAGGGAGATTTAAAAAATGCATATGCCCCAAAGCAGGAAATGGCATCTTTTAGCTTTCTACTCTCTTGATTTGAGCCAGTCCTTTATTATATCATTGAAATTGTTTAAATTTACCTTAATGTAGGGGAGCAAAAGCCCCACATTCTTCACTACCTACATATTAGATCTCAAGCATTCATTCTCATGATATCTGTAGGAAATGTGCCATGTATTTGCCATTAGAACAAAATGATTCAGAGACATTTTACACTATTTGGGTGAGGGCTTAAAAATTTTCTAAAGTAGCAAAGTAATGAGGTACTGGGAAGCATATATTTTATTTGATTTGTAACAAAAGAAAAGAAAAGCATGTGTTATAAAACTCGAAACTAAATCAGTAATTATGACCAATTAGTGATGCATAGTAGCAAGATAAATTGCAATAGCCAAACAGAGCAGGTAGATAAATATTATTTTCATCTTCTTGAGATTGTAGTACAGAATTTGTAATATGGATTTTATGTCAATGACTGAAAGAAAAACAGGAAGAAAAAAGAGGAAAAGTGTGCAAATGATTTCCGGAAAGCAAAGGATGGGAGAGAAGTACAAAGTCCCCATGGCTTGAAACCTGTTAGGGTGAGAAATTGTTATCTGTGGAGGGTTGAGTCGTTTGGAATCTGCTATCCTAATACTGAGCCTTTCATAGTTAGAATTTTTCCACTGGTAAATGAGCCATTTCATTTAAAGTTGGTTTGCCCTACTTTATTAAACTGTTTTCCACGGACATAAAGTTATTGTCATAAAAGTCTTTGAGCTCCTCTCTTTTGGCATTTCTAGCAGGACTGTTTTCTAAGTTTGGGGCCCACGGGAGGCAAATTCAGCAGAGATGTCCAAATACAATTTTCCGTACAAGGCACAGCTACCAGATTCCTCCTGGATTTGCCTATTGTTACAGAGAAAGACTTTGTAATTACCAAGGGATTATCGCAGACTATGAAAGGGCCTGAAAGCAGCTTTCTTGCAAATCAAGTATGTATTCAGCACAAACTTAGGAAGAGCCGGCTGAGAAGTGAGGCAGAAGTGTCTGAAAATGTTAAGGGTTCAAGCAGAAGGGCCTGCCTGAAACTCCTCATTAAAAAAGTAAAAACGACTTTTAAAGAATGTCAACGTCTGTCATTTGTATTCTCCACCAAGAAAAGGGTCTTCTGAGGATTGTAAATGAGGTGATGGCGCTGCCCAAATACCCTGGGTTCGTCCTTCTTTTATACTCCCAAAGCAGTGAAAATGGAGCTTAATGGTACATAAATAAAAATAATTAAATAGAAGATAGTGGTACTGGTGCATTACCTGAATTAATATACAAGATTAAGAGGCCGATAACCCAGAAACAACTTCGTTATTTTGGTGTTGCCTATAAATTAGATGACTCTCTCAGAGTAGAATGAAATATAGCTTTCACTCTACCATTTTGATTCCAAATTTAAAAACAAAACATTCCTTATGGGTGATGTTTCTGGTGTTCTCTTTGACATATGGTTTCAGCACATGTTCATATTGAAATAAGCCAGATTATCAGTTACACCTCTTCTGAGTATGTCTTTTTAAATTTAAGTTTACAAATTGAGCTATTTTTCTTATTGATTCCATAACCAAGACTAGAATCAGTGATTAATTAGCACGTGTTAATTTTTGTGTCCTTAGGTTATCTCTTTACTTGTAGAAATTTTGACAAATGCTTGGAGCAATGAGCCATATCACATTGAGAGCCCATAACGACTTGCAAAACTGTTTCAGATAGGGTGATTTTGTGGGGGGAAATAAAAAAAAAAAAAAAACTGGATAAATTGAATTTGAAAGAGAGAACCAGGCAGAGAGTACTCCACTTGTGGCTAACAAATGTGATTTCTTTTAAAGAATAAAAGGCATGTGCCACAGGGCCTCCTAAAATGTTGCATATTTTACTTGCCACCATTTGATTAATAGGGATTTAGAGAGAAAAGTAGAAAAAAAAAAAAAAAAAAAAAAAAAAAAAACCTCTCATTCCCTCTCATTCCTTATTAGTAATTGGCCTTCCTGTGATCATTGGGGAGCCAGGGTTCTAATCGTCCTATTGCTATTTGTTCTTCTTTTCCTTTCCTTGGCTGGGCACTGACACTGGTCATATCACCTCCCTTTACTGATCTCATTCAATGCTCACTTGCAACCCTTAACATCTGACTTTCCCCAAGTGCTGCAAACCACAGTGGTCTCCCCCTTGTTAGAGCTTATTCAGAAATGCTGTTTTCTTTTGCCAATCACTTGTCACTTAAGCAGATACAACCTGCCCCCAGTCACTGTTTCACATACATAAACCTTTTCTGTCCTCTATTGAGGACAAAACCATGTCTTGTCTCTGATATTCTCTAGAGCACTATTGCCCTGTAGAAATATACTATAAGTTGCATGTGTAATTTTAAATTTCCTAGTAGCCACATTTTAACAAGTAAAGAAAAAACAAGTGAAATTAATTTTAATATATATACTTAATACCTCTAAAATATTATTTTAAAGTGTAATCAACATAAAAATTGTTAATGAGATAGCTTACATTGTTTTGTATGATGTCTTCAAAAGCTAGTATGTATTTTTTTTTTTTTTTTAGACGGAGTCTTGGTCTGTCGCCCAGGCTGGAGTGCAGTGGCGTAATCTCAGCTCACTGCAAGCTCCACCTTCCAGGTTCATGACACCCTCCCGCCTCAGCCTCCCAAGCAGCTGTGACTACAGGCAACCACCACCACACACAGCTAATTTTTTGTATTTTTAGTAGAGACAGGGTTTCACCGTGTTAGCCAGGATGGTCTCGATCTCCTGACCTTGTGATCCGCCTGCCTCAGCCTCTAAAAGTGCTGGGATTACAGGCGTGAGCCACGGCACCCAGTCAAAAGCTGGTATGTATTTTATGTTCACAAAACACCACAATTCAGACCAGCCAAATTTCAAGTGCTCAAAAACCATATGTGGGACAGGGCACAGTGGCTCATGCCTACAATCCCAGCACTTTGGGAAACCAAGGTGGGCAGATCATTTGAGGCCAGGAGTTCAAGACCAGCCTGGCCAATATGGAGAAACACTGTCTCTACTAAAAATAGAAAATTAGCTGGCCATGGTGGTGCATGCCTGTAATCCCAGCTACTCGGGAGGCTGAGGCAGGAGAATCACTTGAACCCAGGAGGCAGAGGTTGCAGTGAGTCGAGCTCATGCCATTGTACTCCAGCCTGGGCAACAAGAGTGAAACTGCATCTCAAAATAAATAAATAAATAAATAAAAAGAAAAATAAATTTAAAAAATGCTAAGAGAAACAGACACAGAGTCACAGCGAACACTGGGAAGAAGGTGGCCCAGAACAGTGAGGAGATTCGTCAGATGACTTGCAGTTCAGCCCTGTCCTTACCACTAATTTAATATTTGTGGCCTAAGTATTTAAAGTCTCTGAGCCTTGGTCTCCTTTGCAAATGGAGGAAAAGAATTCCCAAGGCTGTTGTGATTATTAACATGCAGAAGTAACATAAACTGAAAGCATAAGACAAGGGGATACTATTATTACTGTATATATTTGTTATTATTTTTATATAGAGATGAGGTTTCACTGTGTTGCCCGGGCTGGTCTTGAACCACTGGCCTCAAAGGATCCTCCTGCCTCTGTCTCCCAATTTGCTGGGATTACAGGCATGAGCCACTGTGCCCAGCCCTATTTCTGCATTTAGATAATAACACAGCCAAACATGATGAAGAGATCATTGGGTCATGGATGGTAACAGAGCCTTCTGCCCATTTTTGAAGGATACATTTTTTACCTTTTCCAAGATTAAAGGAAAAGTGATTCTATTTCAATGCACTGTTACATTCACATGTAAATATCACCACATCACCATGTGTATGAATCCTCATTGACGTATAGGGTAGTAAAAATAATAATATAGGAAAGCTATAGACATTGTGTATAATTAGCAAATTATGATGTACTTGTGGAAATTTTAAAATATAACTTCACCTGGGCTGTTAAAACTGTGTTTGTAAAGTTCTTTTGAAAGCTTTGTTAAGATGTTAGCAAGAGCATTTCTGATTTTTCAGAAAACAAACTTGTCCAAACGTGTTTGGCAGGTTTACAGCATTATTAATAACTTTACTGTTTGGCAGGGAGGCATCCTAATTAAAAATAATTTCTGAATGGTATAAGACTCCATGATTCCCATCCAATAATTGGTCCTAACTTAGAAAGTGACACTGGGCTTAGTACAACTTCATGCTGTTGTTTGGGTTAAGTGACTTGCTCTCCCTTGGAAGATATCCAGAAGCTATAGCTGGGGCAGAATGTGGGGTCGTTTGGCTACTGTGGATGGAGCTGCAGGGAGCACATTCCATCAGTACTGTGCATTCAGTACCGCCTGCCTATTTGCTTCTGAGTGCAATAGTCTACGGTCTATAAAGCACTAAATGGTTGGGCCTTCACCACTGAGAGATCAGTCTTCCTCCCTGGGCAACTCAGGGCAATTGAGATCAGTTGGAGGTCTGCTGCTCCTAGCTCCCAGCTTCCATCTACAGGGAACCAGAGGCAGAGACTCTTCCAAGGAAGGCCCTCACTTAGGAAACGGCTTGCCTTCCATTAGCCAACAAAGAACTAATCTGGGAATATTTAGAGCATGGCAGGAAGCCCATCTTTTAAGCAGAGTTGAAAAGCAGAAATTTCTGCTCTTTCAAAAGAACAATGCATTCAATGAGAACGCTCTCAAATTCATTAAAGCCTCATATTCAAATAATACAAACAGTATATTTTCTCCTTTCTTCCCTTCAAATCTTGAGTACTTGCTGGCTTACTCCTCTAGTTCCTTTTTTGGCCATTTTCTCACTGCTTTCCTCCCTTGTAGAAGCTAAAAGATCGAACGAGAAAAAGATTTTAATGCTTGATACTGTTTTTGAAGTTTTCAACTTTACATTTGACCTAATATGAACACACTTATCCATATTCATTTATTTATATATTCACCCCACAAATATGAATCAAAGCCTGCTATATGCCAGCACATAGACAGATGTTTCAGATATAGCAGAAAACAAAGAAACAAAAGCCTGGCCTTTGTAGAGGTTATGGCTTATTTACAAAGAGAGAAAATAAACAAATACACATGTGTAACATCAAAAGTATGTAAGTGCTATGGAGAAAAATAAAGCAGAAGAAGGAATGAGAGATTTTACTTTTAGATAACATGATCTGGGATGACCTCCCTGGAGAGGTGATATTAGACCAGAGAGCTAAATGACGTCAGAGGAGTGAGTAATACAAGTATATGGGCGGTCACAAGTGCAAAGGTGCTAAGGCTGACTCATGCTTCGTATGCTATAGCGAAAAGAAGTGGGATTGGCGAGGAATGCAGCCAGGGTTGGGTGTCTGAAGACCTTGGAGGCAGTAGGAACCACATTTTAATTTACTCTAAATGTGATTGGAGATGTTACATGATTTCCAGTAGGAATGCTGCTCGGATCTGTAATGAAAATGATCTCGGAAGAATAGTCTCTACAGGTGAGGCCCATCAGGGTCAACAAGATGAGAGGGAATGGTCCTGTTGGTCTTGGATGCTGAGTAGTGAGATTCAGGATGTATTTTAAAGGAATACTCAACTGGATTTGCTGATGGATATAGGAGGCAAGATTTGAGGGAAAGGAAGGAGTAAAGGATGACTCCAAATGTTTTGTCAGAAAGTTAATTAATAGATATTCTTTGCAGAACTATTAGGCACTTTCATACAGATGTACTAGGAACTAAGTAATTTCAACCTATAACAATACTTACAAAAGAGAAGTTAGGGGTTACCATTATCCAATTTGCAATAGGAATGACCATACAGTTTCTTTTAATAGCAAGATCCTTTAGTGCAGTTAAAGTGTGATTCAATTATTATAAAATCCATATAGAAAGAATTATTTGGGGACATAAGTAAAATCCACCTGCATGTAGTGTTGGGAGAGAATAGACAAAGACATGGCCTCCCCTGCCATCTAAGGGCACATCATTAAGGTGAGTATGCAAAAATGTTGGCCGAAGGACAGATGTCTACTGCCTTGGCACAAGTGACACTCACACTTCTTTGCATTCTTAAAAGTGTCTTAGTTTGGACAGTAAATTACATGCTCAACCCTACAACATAATCTAAATATGGGAAATCAACTCAGCAGCTTAAATTATTTACCATGCAAAAAGTTAGAAAACCTGGAGACATTCATCTAAGAAGGAATTGGAGGCAAACCACCCCTCCCTGCAGAACCTGATGCCACCAATGAAGACAGCAGGATGACAAAGAATGGCATCTCATGTCTACATGTGTTTACAGCTGCCTATAAATTCTACCCTATACTACGTGCTGGATATTCACAGCTGAGTCTACAGTACATGGTTTATATTCTTGATGACTTCAGAATCGTCCTCCGAAGCACCCCAGTTACCTCAGAATATATTCTTCTGTTTTCCACTGGCTACCACTGGATCTCAAACAAATGAGGCATTTCTATTCAATAAGAACAATATGGTTGTATTAACAAGGGCAGAACATTTAAGCCTCTTGGAGATTTTACCTAAAGGGCAAGACCCACCAAGATAGGCCTAAAGAGCTCTTAAGTTGTTAAAAATAATTAACAAACAAGCAAACAAATCAATAAAATCCCTGGCCCTGGTCTGTGAGGAGCAGTAACCTGTACCCACGTACTCCGTGGCTTTTCAAGCCCTAGTCTTATTACCTGCATTCCTGCTTCAGACTCTGGCTTCTCTGAATGTAGCCAAGTCTAATGCTACCCCTTCTTGGTGCTGAACTGTGCTTGGAGCTCTGTTAATAAACCATGAATGACATCCCCTTGCTCAATAATTCCCAGAAAAGGGAGTGGTGTATGCCAAGGCATGAACAATTATATTATTAGTATTATTACTACTACTACTACTGTTATACTGCTATTACAACTACTGCTTACAGGATGATGATGATGGTAGAATTATTGTAGCTATGACTACTACAATAGTCATAGCTACAATAATCCTACCATGATCAACAACAACTTTGATAGCTATATACACTGGAAGAAATAAAAAGTGAGTGATTCAGTTTTTGGCCCTAAAAAGCTTATGACGTGCAAATAGTCACTGCTCATTATGTTTGATTGATTCCCATTCTTTAGTGTAAGGGAATTAAAAATTATAATTAAGGTTTACAAAGGTCTCGTTTTTAGACAAGTAATATTACATGACATTTTGCCTTTCAGCTTGGGATTTCGGGAAGTTTATAAATATTACCCTGAGAAACTTCACAAAAACCCTCTCAGGTTATATGCATAAAACTAATTTACTGATAGTTAATGAAGAAAAAAAGCATACATCAAGATCAAATGATCTGCCCCAAGTCAAAAATGGCTTTTCTACTCTGTCTTTCCACTGAGTATACTGGAAAAATTCACCACCACACGCAAGATTCTGTGAAGTTTTTCATAAGCATGATACTCTTTATCTCAACATAAAAGAGTAAAGCAAGCACAATATGTTCTAGTAACCCCAGCTTTCAGGTTAAAATAGTTAGGCTTACAAAATTCAAAGCACTTTCCTATAGTCTTCCAACTATTTTATCACCAAACACAGTGTTCTTTCTACTGTTGGAGGGAGAGCAGTCCATGGAGTATACAAGAGAAGTAATTCAACACAACTGTTTTAACATAAAGAAGTTTTTCTACGACTCTCAGGCTAACAAGAAACTAATCATCTATTGTAACTTATTTTCAGTAGTGAAGATTATCTGGAAGGCAGTACATGCATTTTATTTTTGGCCATTGAATTTTATTCTGAGGTAGTGTTGGGAAATTCCATAAGTAAAAGCACCCTGAGGTTAATCCATTTTCTATAACGTGGAAGACTTTTAATAAGGCAAACACTGGTTCCCCACTTTATCAGCTTCAATAGTGGGATTTTATGTATTCAATTGTCCACAAAACAGAGTACACTTGTCCACCTGTACATTATTTATTTTAATACTATTTCAACTCATTCAAAATAAATCCCTTCCATAGTGTATATTACCCGCTGCACAGGTAGCAGAAGATAAAATGACCATATTGCAATTGACTATAGACTGATTTTCCCTTTCCATGTGGCACTCCTTCTAGGCCTGTTCATACTACAGATGATCTGATCCCCTTCCCTGCTACCAAACCCCAGGCCTCATCTGCCTCCTTTGGAAGCAATGGGGTAAAACATTCCTTCTAATTTATTGATATCCTGCGGATGCTCAGAGGGTGACCCCTTCTCAAGATAGTTGGGGTTTCATGACACGTTCCTAAAAGCCTAAAGTTAACTCAGATGCCTTGGTCTCCAGTTGGCCTCATGTTCTATGTGAGCTTCAATGAGCATCTAGGTTTCTAGAGCATCCTAGACATTTCACCTGTAATAGTAAAGGGTACCCCTCAGCAGGGATGCAACTTGTGTCAGATACTGCTCTAACCATTTTACATAGATCACCTCGTTTATAGTCACAATTCAGATGTAGTAGTATTACTATTTTATCAATGAGAATTAGATAAGTAATTTGCCCAAAGCCACCCAGGTAGTGATTGGTGAAGCTGAGATTTAAAACCTAGTTTATCTGGCTGGATGTGGTGACTCACGCCTGTAATCCCAGCACTTTGGGAGGCTGATGCAGGTGAATCACGAGGTCAGGAGTTCAAGACCAGCCTGACCAACATGGTGAAACCCCCATCACTACTAAAAATACAAAAATTAGCCAGGCGTGGTGGCGCGCACCTTACTACTAGCTACTCGGGAGGCTGAGGCAGAAGAATCACTTGAACCTGGAAGGCAGAGATTGCAGTGAGCCGAGATCATGCCACTGCACCTCAGCCTTGGTGACAGAGCAAAATTTCATAAAAAAAAAAAAAAAAAGAAAGAAAAAGAAAAAAACCTAGTTTACCTGACTTCATGCTTTTAAACACTGGCTGGTCCATAATTTTTATCCACTATATTATATTCTGTCACAGAAAATAATTTCCTACTTTACTTCTTAAAAGTTATTTTAAAAGTAATTATAAGAAAAGTTGGAAACCACTAGGTTTTACCAAGGAAAGTGAACATTTTATTTCTGATTATTGTCCTGTAACAATAATAATAGTGCTACAAGTTTGAATGGTGCTTTGCAGTATATACAGCTCTTCCATGTTTACTACCTTGTTCAACTGTTACAGCCACATGAAGTAAGTTATATTGAATCCAATTTGCAGATGAGAAATTGAGGCTAGGAGAGATGGATTGACTTCAGTAAGGACCCCCAATCTGTGTTCTGTAGAATCAGAATCCGAACTCTCAACCTCTAAAATGTAACCAGTATGAATTCCAATACGCTACAATTGAATTCCATTAAGCCACCTAAAAATATTGGAATTACAAAATAGGGGATTTATACTCTGCAAATCTTTCCAAAATGGAAACATGATACTTTTTAAAGATTGCTTAACAGACAGGGAAATTTCCAATTTGACACCAACTCATGACTAATTTCCATAAATGATAGCCTTCATTTGCTACTTACCAAGTATTAGCAAGTATACAAGTGTTGACAAACAGAGTCAAATGCTTTGCTATTTTAACATTATAATTTGTGCTACAATGTAATAGATATAGGAGACAGGAATCGTAGATGCATTCTGGACAACTGCTTTTCCATGTCCTGCCTACAGAGTTAGGTAACAAACAGCAGCTTTTCCTAGGGATGCTGACTTGTATGAAAAGCTGATGCCTCCCATTAGAATGAAGCATCTCTGGCATTTATGAGGCACGGGATCCACATGTCTGAGGACCGCCTTATCCACCAACCCAGTTTTTTGTGGCCTCTCCTCCTTCCTCCGTACCCGAGTCTGGACCACCTGCTGCACTTTCAGGCAGAGTTGCTGCAGAGGAGACTGATGTCATTCCTGCCCACTGATATCGTTTCATTCCTAACCCCTTCCTAATCGTCCGCCTCCCTGAGAGGCAAGCCTCGGGCTTCGGCACTGCTTCTGACATGTTCACGGGGGCGGGAGGTGTGGCAGTGCCTGCTCCCAGATTCACCCCACTCTGAAGCATAACCCCAGTCCCTGGCCTGTCCTCCTGCAGATTGATAACATCCTTCCTAGGAAAGAATCCTCCCTCTGCAGTGTTTTATACCAGTGTAAAATGAGAAGGCACAGAAGCAATTCAGAAACGCTGAAATACCAAGAGGGGTTCCTATCCATGGGAATTTCGCAAATGAAGTGGAATGAGTAGAGAGAAAGTTCAGTCCACATAAAATAATGCGCAGTTCCCATCCTGAAAGGTGTCCTTCTAATGACTTTAGAGAAATAAGGGAACACAATTGAATAAATGGGAGAGGTGAGAAAATGGGTTGAATGAAGCAAGGAGGAGAGAAGAGATCAAATGTGTGCAGTGTATGATTATTGCCATGTTTGCTATGTGCAGACAGTGTTCTAGGTTTATATATAAATATATGTATATTGTCATGTAACTGTCATCTTCCATGAGGATAGTTACTACTGTTCAGCGCATTTTGAAGACAAGGAAATCAAAACATAGAGAACTTTAAAACTTTTAGGAAGGGGCAGAGTCTGGGTCAAACCTGGCAGTCTGGCACCCAGCTGTGGTCACACCACTCAAGCTTCTCCAGGAAGAGTCTGAGAAAAAGCAAAGGACGGTGAGAAACTTTGTCATGTTGGGGGCCACAGAGAGATGGAACAGACTGGGACAGATGGTGATGTAGCAGAGGAGGCTTTAAAGCCAAAACAAGGCCATGCCACGAGGTGCTTCAAAGCCAAACAGATGAGGGAACTAGATTTTAAAAGCTGCTGGGAACTCACTTTAAGTGTATAGTGTAGTGATCTCATCCAAGGAATCTTTGGGGAGATTTACTGTTCATAGATTGAAATAGAAGCTGGAGGGTATAATCCTGATTTTAGATATTTTTAAGCATAAGGAGTTAACTGGGCTTTTGTATTTCTATATCACAAAGCAATGTATGTAGATGCCAGTGATCTTAAGATTGTTAAAACCTGCTGAAGTTCATTCCTTCTTCTTCCCTTCTCTCTTTTTTTTTCCTTTAAGAATCCACTGGCAGCCTGAAAAGATAATTCTGTGTCTCTTACCATAACTAATTTCTGAAGTAGTTCCGAATAATTTTCTTCTCCCACCGGGGCACATATGGAATTCTGTCACTCTGATATCCCCCATCTCCTGCCCCGTCGATCTCAGTGCTTGTCACATAACTTGTCGGGCTACCCCAAGCTTCTTAGAAACTGAATCCTCCTCCTTACTGACTCTTCTCCCAATTGCACAGATGCAAAGCTGTAAGTCATCTATGATACATATGATATCCAAACATGAAATCATTTCCACATTTCTCCTACAATATATAGCTCCTTTTCCTTCTGCTTGTCTCAGGACACCTGTATTACTCTGTTTGAATTGTTGTGTTATCTTTCCATCAGATCTCCCTATCTCTACTGTCTTCCTCCCTTTCATTCTGCACATTAGACCAGAATATTCTTTATTAAACAGATTTTGCTCATAGTTATCTTATTTGGAATTCCTGTGGCCAAAAGTGACACAATTCTAACTCAAGCTTGCTTAAGCAAAATAAAAATGTGAGAAGGCAGTATGGTTTCACTTCGGGCTTAAAAACTGAGAATTACTGGTAGAGATTTGGCTTACCATGTGTCTGAATGCAGGTGTTCAAGTGATGTCATGAAAATTTTGACTTCCTCCTTCTCTAGGTTCCTTGAGCTTGAGTCTCAGGTCAGCTATCTTCCAGGTGATAGCCAGATAACTACCAAAATCCCAGGTTTAATTTCTACTAGTTCATCAACTTCTGCGAAAAGAGAAATTCCATTTTCAATAATTTCTGTAAAATCCCAGATTGCTTCTTATTATCCTTGTTTGATTCATGTGGACATTCCTGGTACAATTGTATCAAGAGAAATAAAAATGCAGGATGATCAATATGGGTCACATACATGCTGTCCTCTAGATGTGATGGGTGCCTTTATTATACTACATTAACTGAGTAGCAGAGGAGTGGTTACCCAATGGGAAATGAGGGTGCTTTCATCAGAATGTGAGGGAATGGGTGCTAGAATTATTGGTTTTCTTTCCAGACAAAACCTAACACGTATCAATTATAATATGCACACCAGACAACTCAAAAACCTACAAGAATTTTTATTGCCATAGAGTAAATTAAGTAATATCATAAAATTGCAAAGCTAAAAAAGACTTTGAAGTTCATCTTATCCAGCCAGCTTCACAGAAACATACTGAAAATAAGTAACAGAGCCAAGCCTGAAACACAGATATTTTACTACCTAAAGCATTCTTTCAACAGTTTCCTGAGCGGATATTCAAGCTGGTTTTCAAGTACTCTTCATAAACACATACATTTTACCTACCTTCCTTACCATTCATTGGTCCCCAAGAATTCTAGGCCAGGTGAACTTACCTTCTCAATATCCCTGTATGTGCTTTGCTTATTTTTACATTTGTGCCTTTGCTTCTGTTTTCCTGTCATTGTGAAGTCATGTCTTTTTCATTTAGCCCAACCCAAGGCATATCCAAGACCCAACTCAAGTTTTATTTTTTCCATTAGCTATCACTGGGCTTGTTTTACATTGCACTGAGAAAACTGAAGGAATCAGATGGGAATTTACACATGCTCCAATCACATCACCTTGTCACCTACTTACATCTGCTCCCTCATGTGCCATATTCTTTCCTGTTTCTACAGATCCAAGCTCCCAGTTGAAGCCAAGCCCTCCACTCATACACAGAATTCCATCCTTTCATCTACTCAAAGACATATCTTAGCAATTCTCCTTTATCATTAGTATTTCTCTTTCTAGTGGATTACCACCACCCTTATCAAAATTATCGTTATTTCTTCAATCTTATAATACCTATTTGACCTCATTTTCTTCTTCTCCGAGTCTGTAAGAAAAACTCAACCTGACCATTGTCTGTCTACACTGGCTACCTCTAGTTCATCTTCTCCCATTCTAACTTTGCCAGTCCCAATAAGCTTTTTGCTTCCACCATGCCAGCAAAAATGGTCTTATCAAGGTTGCAATATAAGGTAGAATAACCTTGGCTGCAGTGAAAAACAAACCTGAATATGTTAGTTCATGTTTTTACTTTTGTTATTACAAGTCCAGTTTGAGTGGGGGAACAGGTTGCCGAGGTATTTTCTCTTCTCTTGATCATTCAAGGACCCAAGCAGCTGAAGACTGTGTCATCTGACATGTTTTCCAAGGTCACCGGTGGCATTTTACCACTATCATCTGGATGTAGGAAAGACAGGGGAGATACAACTGGGTGGTTTGTATGGGTGAGGCCTGGAGTGAGTACACAGTACATCCATTCATTTCATTGTTCAAAGCCCAAGCTGACGGCCACACTGAAGTCCCAGGGAAGGCTGAGGACTATAGTCTAGCTCTGTATCCAGGAAAAAGAGGAAGTGCACTTGGTTGACTACATTTGCTTTGTTAAATGGAAGAGACTGCTTTCGTTGTCCATGTTCCTTGAACTGTCAGTAGCATTTGACACTTTAGAGCAGGCTTACTTCTTTAAATCTCTTTCTGCTCTTGGCTTCCAGGACATCGTACCTGCACAGCGTGCCTCCTGCCTCTCCAAATGCTCTTTCCAAGTCCCTTTGCTTATTCCTCCACCTTTCTCTCTTTCAGACATTGGATTCTTCACTATGCTCAATGTTGGATCTCTATTCTTTTCAATCTATTTTCCCATTCCCGTTGGTTTTATACAGTGACATGGGTTCTAAATGCTGACAACTGCCAGCTGATTGATAAGATTAGTTGTATTGCAATCCTAGGCCTCTTCTAGTCCAGACTTGTATGTCCAGCTACCTACTCAACATGTCCACTTGAACATCTAGCTGACAACCTTAGCAGAGGCAAAACTGAAATCTGAAAACCCTCACCCCTGCCACATCCAACCTGCTCCTTCCCCAGGATTCCCTAATTGGTTAAAGACATCTTGATTTATCTAGTTTTCTAGTTGCCTGGATCAAAAATCTTGGCTTCATCCTTGACACTTCTTTTTCTCTCATCCTACATGCAGTTAGTCAGCAAAATATTATGGTTCTACCTTCCAAAATACATTCAGAATCCGAAAACTTCTCATCATTTCGCAGCTACCACCCTACTCCAAACCACCATCATCAGTTCCCTGGCGTAACAGCATAACTTCTTGGTTGGTCTTCCTGGACTGTGTTTTCTTGACCCCAATGTCATTCCCAGCACACCACCCAGAGTAATCCTGCCAAAGTAGGAGTTACACCATGTCACTTTTCTGCTTGAATCTCTCCAAAGACATCTGGTTTTAAGTAAAAGCCAACATTTGTACTAGAACCTGCAGGCTTCTCTATGAGAAGCACCAATATTTTCTGCCCTCATCTTCAAATAGTCTCTCCCTTGTTCACTCACGGCCATTTTAGTTTGCTTTTTATTTTCTTTTGTTTTTTAGCACTCCAGAGAAGCCCCCATCTCGAGGCTTCTGTGTGTGCTCTGAGCCTCATCTATTCATGTGGCTCACTCTGTCACTTCGTGTAGGTCTTCTGTCAAATAGTGCCTTCTCAGGGGGAACTTTCCTAGCCATCCGTCTAAAATTCAAAATTTCTTCCTATTTTTATTACCCTTGCCTGCATTATATTTTTTTCTTGGCAAGTATTGCTAGCAAACATTACATATGTGTGTGTGTGTGTGTGTGTCTGTGTGTGTGTGTGTGTGTGTGTGTGTATACATATATATATGTGTATATACATATATATGTGTGTGTGTGTGTGTGTATATATATATATATATATATATATATATATATATATATCCCTCCAAATGAAAACTATATATGGCTTGGTATTTTTTTTAACTTCAGTATTTCCAGCATCTAGACAAGTGCCAGATACAATTTACATTTGTGCTGAATGAATGAGTGAATGAACTACTCTAAATCACAGTGATTCCTACTTCCTCTGAACTTCTGTAGCGCCGTATCATTCATTTGGAATTTACTCGTAGTCTGCCTTTTTTTTTAACTTTTCATGAGAAAATATCCCGGATTCACGATTTGATCATCAACTCATTATATGGAGAAAGTATGGATATGACTTTTTTCAGACCCTCATGCCTAATTCAGAGGTGAATGAAAAGGAAGGAATGAATTATAGGAAGTTCACCAGATGGGTATACAGTACGATTGGTGAATGATGGACTGTGGAGGCCAAGGCATAATGGAGGCTGAAATCTAAGAAGGATAACTTAAAATTGCAGATTCAGGCAAAGGTGTTAGAGGCACCCAATAAGGGGAGGCAAGCTGAGAAGTGCCATATGCCATTGGAATGAAATGTAGCTGGCCCTGACAAAATCAGTACTGAATCTACATGCCAACTTCTCTCAATCGAGTCTTCCTGCTTGTCAGAACTATATTTGGCAGATGCCATTCTGTTAATTTAAACAAATGGAAACAATCTACGCACTTGAGACAAATAGCAGACCCCAGATAGATCGTGCTCTTTTCTCTATGACACAAAGGTTCCCACTGAATCAATTCTTACATGTCGAAGGGTTAGGCGATGTGATTCTGAAACAAAATATAAACTTAGATTGGCTAATTTCCAAGTGCCCCACACTAGAAAAATAAAAGTGAAAGTGCAATCCTGGAATATTTTACACTCAAGAAATTATATTATTGGATGTTGTGTGTATGTAGATATGTACATATATATGCAAATACATATACGTATTGGATGTTGTGTGTACGTATATACACATGCATATATATATTACTGGGTGTTATGTGTATATAGTATACATGTGTTTATAGTATACATATGTACTATATATGTATTATATATACATATGTATTGTATACATATATACAAGACTGCAAAAAATATATTGCAGTATTGACTGAGATTGATTTATTTGTGTTGAGTCCCATACCCAGGCTAGCTCATCTTTTTCCTCCTATATGGTTTAGCAAACCATCCAGGGGAGAAGAGATGTATGCATATATGGGTGTGAGTTGGAAGGGGTGGGTTAGAGGGTCTGTGTCAGTGAGTACATGGAAGAATGGACAAAATCAAGCAACAGTGTTTATCCTGTTAGCATATGCCAAAGCATGGGTTACACTGAGAAGAGACGGTTTGTTCTGATGAAGCTGCACAGCACCCTGGTGTAGACAGGCTGGTGGAAACGTCTCCAGAAGGCATGGAAAGAGGAAGCCAGGAAAGGGAGAGGGGTGGAGAGGTGGTGTGATGAGAAATCAGAAGTACGCTTTGTGAGAATAGGAAGCTCAGGGACGCATTACAGGAGGGCTGATGATGTGCTCTAGCATGCTGAGCTGTGAGTGCTGCGGCTGTTCACTCCCACCATGTCTCCCACAGGGTGAACATCCTCAGTGTGTACAGTACTGCTCCAGTTATCTGCCTCCTATGCTGGGCTGCTATTGAAGATCACTGCTAGGTTTGACTGTGAAAGCAAAGAATTCTAACATCAAAAGAGAGTCCAAAAGGGAGACTTCCTAACTTCCTACTTGATGTGTGTTAAAACATATGCTGTCACTAAATCAGCACCGCTTTTAGGTTCTCTAATTTATCTTCTCCCCATTCTCAGGGACTTCTTCATGGATGGCTTTGCAAAGTGTCAAACTACATCAAGCTGCCTTGCACCCAGATAGGCTATCACATCATCATCACATTCTAACATTGCTGCTGACCCTGGGTTGCTTTCAGTGTTCTCCTGAAATTCCATCACTTTCATGTACCCCTCAGACTTCCCAATTCACCTCTTGCCTTCATTTTCATACTTAACATGCCTTCTGAAGCTATGTCATGTAGACTGTTGTCATTAGGGGTAAGGAGTAGCTCTATTTCTGAGGAAATTATGGTGTGCGTCACTCTCAGAGTTATTGGCTCCACCTTCAGATCAGCATTTCCAAGAATCAGGCTCATTATTGAATGCACTATTCAACATCATGATTATGCCCCTATTCTTTCCAAATCAATTTCTCTTCAGCTTCTGTTAACTTTAGAGGGTTCTTATGTCTCTCTACTCAGATGACTCTCCTCCTCCTCACAGTTCTCATCTGAAAACATGAATTTTCTATCTTTTCTTTGCCTCTTACTGCCTCTCCCTTCTGTTATTTAACTTTACAATTGTATTACTTAACTCTGTCAAGTATCTTGACATACAGCTTGCACAAAAGCTGCTATCCATTTAAAAGCTCGTCTTATTGTTGGAAGACTCCTCCTAGATGAAAGATCTGTGGTTCTGCTTTGTGTATCAGCAGGTTCATAATAATTTCCATGGATAAAGGAGACAATAAATTTAACAAAACCCAGTGTTAGATGTTTTGTTAAGGCATGTAGGTCAACTCAAGGATGTTTACATATTATATGTGTATAAGCACAGACACCTTTAAATGCATGACAGACAACACTCGGATAGAAGAGTGTCTGATATGAAAATACAGATCCTTCCATAAAATGTATGTCATCTATTATAAAATTGTTGTATACTGAGTCATTATGATATAGATAAGAAAAGATAATGAGAGAGAAGCACACCTGAATTCACTTATGTTCCATTTGGCCCTTAGCCTAGATGAGTGTCCAATCAAGACCACCATGCTGTTTTCACACCATTTGTAGGATTGTAAGTCAGTGCAGGTGACACTGGTTTACTGCCACTCCAACCCTGCCTTAATCATAGCTCTTTTTACCCATGCTTTGAGGCATTCAGACTCAGCTCTGACTCACTGAAGCAAAATTGGAGCATCTGGGTAGAGTGTCAAAACAGCAGAGCTTACATCAATGAGACACCTCAGTGGCTTAGTGAAGCCCAAACTACAAATGCTACATCAGTGGCTGTTGAGAAGCTTCAGATTCTCTCGTATTAGGACCCAGACACAAGAACTCGTGAAAACTAGTTGGAAACCCACAATGACTTAGTATATCATTTTCCCTGTGATCTTAACTGAGTTTCTAAATATACGTTGATGCTAGTTATGAATACAATTCCACTCCTTAAAAATTCTCAATTATTGTATTAATCTTCTAGTTGTTTTCCTCAGCATGCATGCAATCATACTGACAGCTTGAACTGCTTAGTAGTATGTGGAATAGTACTTTTCAAAAAAACAAAGAAAAATGGTAGATTTATGATATGCTCCAGTTTCATCTTTGGAAATAAGAATTAATGTTATTATTCTTATTTATCATTCATCAATGCTGAAAATGTATATTATTCAATCATAAATTATATAATCATGTTTTTTCTGTTTGTTCAATTAAGTGGCCTAAGTGAAATCATATAACCTTAGGTTTTGTTGTTGTTATTCATTTGCAGGCTGGTGATGGAATTTCATTCTTTTGACTTCTAGATTGCCTGTAAGTAAATATTTGACCTTTTCTTAAAATTGAGAACTGATAAAATGCTCCATGTTTATTTTCACTTTTTTACATACAGCGCAAAAATGATTCTAAGAGAAATATTTTTCCTTAAATATTCTGTATTTTTGCTGAAACGTTCTTGTTCATTTTATAAATTTGCTTTGTAGAAATATTCCTGAACATCAGTGTCAAGAAAGTAACCCTCTAAATGCTTTGTGACAAACTCCTGAAAATCTTATAATAAGTAATATAATTTATTATGAATACTATTACTATAAATTAAATACGAAATGAATTCAGGTCTGAAAATCTAAAATAATAGGTAACATGTTTTCTTCTTTTATCTGCATGCCAATTCACTTACTATTCACTGAAATTCTACTAATCAAGAATTTCTCTCAGATTTATGTGGACAATATATGACCTCTTAGAATCATTATTTTATTTTGTTTTATTTTTATTTTTATTTCCTTATATTAAGATGGCATCTCGCTCTGTCGCCCAGGCTGGAGTGCAGTGGTGTGATCTCAGCTCACAGCAACCTCCGCCTCCCGGGTTCAAGCAATTCTCCTGCCTTAACCTCCAGAGTAGCTGGGATTACAGGCGCATGCCACCATGCCCAGCGAATTTTTAGGAGAGGTGGGATTTCACCATGTTGGCCAGGCTGATCTTGAACTCCTGACCTCAAGTGATCCACCTGCCTTGGCTTCCCAAAATGCTGGAATTACAGGCATGAGGTACCATGCCAGGATCACTATTTTAATATGATAATCATTAATGGACATACTAAATTAGCTATTTGGAATCCAACTAGATCAATACAGTTTTAAAGACAAAAACTACGTGATGTTCAAGTGAATCATTGAGGTTCCTCTTCATTCAATGCCTCCACCCCCAATTCCTGAAATGCTGTACAAATTGCTTTAAGGTTGAACGTTGATGGCGTGTGTTATGTGATGTGGGTATAATCAATTGGGTATGTAAGTTGTACTAATTGCTCATGTGTCTGCTGCTCGGTGCTGTCCTTTAACTAGTGACCTCTCTTAGGAAACCTTTCCAGAGATGGGAAGAGAAGTAAATCATGAGCCTTTATGGTTTTCCCCTTTCCTTTGGCCATGTTTTGCCTCCCATTGGTGATCCTGGAAGATGGTAAAAATGAGGTCTTACGTTCTAGAAACATTAGGATTCTATTAAAGGACTGTTGGTATTTTTTCTCAACTTTATGGAGAAAACTAAATGGAATTGACTACCTGTATTTATATTAGGCTTTTGTTATTTTTAGCATTGAGGATACTCTCCCCTGCTCTGCTCTAGATTGGCCTTGTTTCATTATTTGTGTGCCGGAGCAACTTGAACCTGTATCTCATGGGGTATATTTGTTACTTCAAATTCAATTGAATGAGTGCTGGGGAGATCGAGCTCTTCCGAAAGGTGTGGGTGGCTGTGGAGGAAGATCAGAGGGCCTTCGCAGTAGAGATAGATTGTCTGTGGTCATAACATTTCATTATTTCACTGCTGAATGTGCGTTCTAATTTTCTACAATGAATGTCCATGGGAATAACAACTTTATTTAGTATATTAATAAAGTACGATTTTTTTCCCGGCATCACAGCTCACATTGGAGCATAAATGTGTAGGTTTTCATACACATTTTCTAGAAAAGCCTTGAGCTTGGGTAAATTAACACATTACAATTGAACCAGACTCTGTATCAGGTTCCTAAAACATGCTGGTGCATCCCTATCATGGAAGAGTCTACAATGACATCTACAAGCATATTTTGGCAATAAAGGAGAGGACAAAATAAGTTGGAAATAAGTCAGCATGCGCCCAAGTGGACACAATTACTGCAACTGAGGGTGGGCAGAAATTCAACACTCTTTAAAACAAGTAGGTTCTTTTTAGAAGGAGGTAAAACAGGTCAAGAAACATACAATTTGACATGCTGTTATTGTGAATTAATTTCCTAGTCATTGTAGGTGTACCGTAACAGTTCTGGTGGTGATGAGTTTGGTTGGAATCTATGTGGTTCAAACATTTATTTTTAGAAGTGTTTGTCACTTTAAACTAATTAAGCAATTTCCTGATTTTAATGATTTTTCTGCTTGGAATCACTGACTGTAAATTTGCGAGACCAACTGGATGAGACTGGCCCATAGAAGGTGATGTTAACTATCCCCGTGAGCATTTCATGTTATGAGTCTGTGTTTTTGATGCCTGGCTGCCTTCAGTCAGTGGGGTATTATTTTGAATGCTTTGCTTAAATATCAAGGCTTGTTCTATCTTCGGTGAAATTGTCTCTGGTCAACTTGTGCTTTAAGGAACAACCCAAAAATGTCACCACTGTTTTTCTGCTAGCGAGTCTACTTTTCTCCCCCACATTTGGGGAGAGTTATTTCAGGTTATGTTCAGTGAATTTTCTTCCGATGGTTGCTCCAAAGTGAATCATATGCAAAGATGCTCCAGGTGTGCTAACTACTATTTCATACCTGGACCAGGGTTGAAGTTCCTGATAGAAACACCTCCCTGTCACTTTCACTCTCATTTGGGCCTATTCCCAGCAAGTCTGATCTCCTACCTTATCAGACCACTAGTGAGGTTTGAGCTTGATAAACAGTGCTATCCTAATATACCCATAATATGCTGCTTCCTCTTTCTGGAACATTGTTTCTCTGCCTTTTCATCTGTTCAAATCACAGTCGTCTTTCAAGTCTTCAGCAAATACTAGGTTTCTCCCATGAAGCTTGACCTCATGCCTCTCATCAGTATTAACATAGGCCTCCATTCTCTCTCCAAGTATAAAAGGTTCTGAGGCCATTTAGTATATAACTGACAGTTCACCTTTTCCTGGGATTTGTTTATTCCTTTTTTGTTCATCGAATTATATTTTCAGTACTGTGAAAAAAATCTAACAGGTTGCCCTTCAAACAGTAGATGCTTAATAAATATTTACATTAGTATTTCAGTTGTTGCCCTAACAGTAGTTTTAAAACCTCTCGTGCTTTAAATACTGAAAGATTTAGAGAGGTCTTATCTGTTTATTCTAAATACTCATAGGCGATTTCTACATTCTCATTTGATAGTTGTTTGTTTAGGTTGATGTTCCTTGATACTTTTCTACTCCCGGTGCATCAGAAAAATGTAATACTTAATTTGGACCATGATCAAATGGCCTACATGAAAGGTTTCACTCACTGATTCATTCATTCATTATGGGAACACTGAGATGCATTTGATCTAGAACTTACATTCTTTTCAAGGAGTCCTTGGATGTGGTGTATTCTAAGATAAAAATGTGAAATCATGAACTTTAAGTCCCCAGATAAAGGAGCAGTTACTCTTTTAGAGGGAAGTGCAGTATCTCGATGCAGATGTTGCATATTTTATTTCTTATTAAAAGAGATGTAGCAGTTTTTCAGACAAAGAATGAGTTTAATATTTTCTTGATCAGTTACTAAAATGCCAGACATGGTTGTAAGCACTTTACCTATATTAACTAATTTGATAGCTATTGTTACCATTTCGTAGTTGTTATTCATGTTTTATTCTATCAAAGGGGACAGACACAGAATAGCTACATATTTACCCTAGACTATGGATCAATAGCAAGACAGTCATAGTGTCGGGATTCAAATTTAGGCAATCTGGTTCAAAAGCCCAAGCTCCTGATTGCTTTTAAGAATGACGACTCTAATGACTCTGTAGAGGATGGGTTACGGAGGGGAGTAGGGCTGGCAAGGAGAGCAGGGAAAGGAAGCTCTTGCAATTTTCTAGTAGGATGGTTAGGGAGTACATTGAGGACATAATATAGGGATGCAGAAGAGGAGGACAGTTTGACAGAGCTTTGTGGGAATGGGGAAGCAGGTGCTGGTAGGGTCTGGTGATTAACTGGCTGTGTGTGGAGGAGAAAAAGAAATCGAGAATGTATGTTTCTAATCTTCCAGCTTAGGTGAAAAAGGATGTTATATCATTCGCCAGATCCAGAATAAAGGAATAGGCACTCAGGAACAAAATACCTACTGGATTTAATTGTAGACATAAAGTCTTGTCACAGTGGAAATATCCAGGGAGCAGTTGAAAGGATGAGCCTGAAGCCTGATGCTTTGGAGAGACAATGGGCTGGAGAAACACACAGAAACACACAGACAATGCGCTGGAGAAACACAGGGATAGGGGTTATTAGGGAGTGTGGCCCAGGAGCTCTGGGGGGAATTGGAGAGCACAGGGAGAGATGCCTCATGTAATAGGAGAGGAGGACCTCAGAGGCCTCGATTATAGCAAGGCAAGCAGAAGAGGAGGAAGTTGCTGAGGACTGAGAGAAGGCAGAGGAATAGCGAAAAAGCTTGAGTTTTGGGAATGTATGGGAGAAAAATAATTTAATAACTAAGTGCGGCTGGATACGGTGGCTCATGTCTGTAATCCCAGCACTTTGGGAGGCTAAGGCAGGAAGATTGCTTGAGATCAAGAGTTCAAGACCAGCCTGGGCAACACAGCAAGGCCCCCATCTCAACAAAACAATTTTTAAAAATTATCTGTGTGAGGTGGTGTCCACCTGTAGTCCCAGCTACTTGGGAGGCTGAGGTGGGAGGATTGCTTGAGCCCAGGAGTTCAAGGCTGCAATGAGCTCCACTGGGCTACAGAGCTATGATGGTGCCACCGGGCTACAGAGCAAGACCCTGTCTTAAAAAAAAATTAAAAAAAAAAAGAATTAAAGTGAATAATGGAGTCAAATACAGGCTTTACTAGGACTGAAAGTGGCTACTGGACTGTGCAGTTGACAGCTCTTTGAATACAATTGTGAGGCAGAAACCAACAATGAGTAAAACAGGGGGCAAATGAAGCAAATGAAGACTGAATATAGACCATCTCTCAAAACTTTTGCAGAGTGGTATCTTGTGTCAAATGAAGAATTTGTTGTTTGTATTATTTTGTTGTTTTAGGGTAAAAAAGCATTGAATGTTTAGAGGACGTAGAAGAAAGATGCTGTAGAAAGGAAAGATGAAAGATATTAGGAAAGAGAGGGCTTGGACAAGAGAGAACAATATATGAATCAATGTAGAAAGTAAGTCCGCAATTTTATTTGGAAGGGATAATTCTTGTTGTGTAATTAGAGATCAGGCATTTAGACTAGAGGTACCCGCAGGTAGGTTTGAAGGTAGACAACATCCCTGCAATGGATTCCATTCTCTTTAGAGATCAAGTTCCTCTGTAAAGAATCGTAAGGACAGGGTTGAAGCTTGAAGTTAGAAGCTATGCTAAGAGAATGTAAAAGGTTAATTAACAAGAACAACAACAACAAAAATTCCAGGTTATCACAAAAGCTCTACTGAGGTTGGAAACCAGATATTGGTAATGGAATCACTTTACCTGTTTATATGATTTTCTTTGGTAATTATTAATTAGGCTTTTTTAGGAAAGAGAGACATGCTTGGCTTACCTTGAGTAACCGGGATTTATTGTAAATAAACGAATGTGAGGTTTTAATCCCTAGATGATGAGCCTTCCTGAAGTCCAGAATGTAACTGCAAGTCATTCAGAATTATCCAGTATAACACAAATATCTAGTAATGTTTTGTCACCGCCTAGCACCAAGCACCAATCATTCGTATTCAAATCTGTTTTAATTATTCTTTTCTCTTCAGCTGCAGATGTATAAATGAATAGTCTTTCCAATATACGTATAATTTCTTATAATAGCTCTGTGTCAGGGTCCTCAAGACCACCTCTGAATTCAGTGTTTTACTAGGAAAACTCATACGACTCAGCCCATAGTCCTGCAGCTACTATTTATTTATTTATTTATTTATTTATTATTTATTTAACAGACCTGGTCTCACTCTGTTGCCCAGCCTGGACCGCAGTGGTACAACCACAGCTCACTGCAGCCTTGAACTCCTGGGCTTAAGCAATACTCCCACCTCAGCCTCCCAAATAGCTAAGATCACAGGTGCATGTCACCGTGCCTGGATAATTAAAACAAACAAACAAACAAAAACACTTTTTTAGAGATGGGGTCTGGCTATCTTGCTATGTTGCCCAGGCTCATCTCGAACTCCTGGCCCCAAGCAATCCTCCCCACTTGGCCTCCCAAAGCATTGAGATTACAGGTATGAGTCAATGTGCTTGGCCTACGACTACAATTTATTAAAAGGATTCAAAGCAAAATTAACAAAAGAAAAGATGTATGGGGTAAACTCCGGAGGAAGCCAGGTATAAGCTCCCAAGGGTTCTCTCCTAGAGAAGTCACACAGGATGCCCTTCATTCCCCCTGGAGTTGCAACAACAGGTGTGAAATGTTGTCTGCCAGGGAAGTTTGTGGGAGACTCAGTACCCAGGATGTTGACTGGAGAATGCTCACATGGCAGCCTCTGCCTGAGACACACCAAATTCCAGAGTCCCAGAAGGAAAGCAGATGTTCAGCATCCCTGTGTTGTTTGCACAGTCTTGGCACAGTGACCCACTATTAGGAGTCTGGGTGGAGGGAACCTTCTCAAAATCCAAGCTGCCAGATGTCAGCAAAGGGCCAAACTTCTGTGTAAGACTTTCACAGAATTGCTTGCGGTCAGGCCTAGCACATCAAGTCTTCTCTGCAAAGTCTGCTCGTGATGTTTCTCCTACTTCCCCCTTTTCCTCCTGTATACTTCATGATTTCTGTTTATTTAGATCTTCTGCCATTTTCTGCATTCTACTGACTTCTGTGCCCTCTGCCACCCTTTATCTGTAAGTCTCCTCTTGAAACCACTTGAAGAGAGTTTCTAAATGGTCCCTCGGTGCCCCTGGCCCCTGTGAGACAGAGCTCCAGCTAGTAACACCTCAGAGGCCTCTGACAAGCCTGGGAGCTGTCCATGCTTGGTCCAACCAGCTGCAATTAGGAATATAGAATCAAGTGTTGAATTTTGCTCAAAATATTTGTTGAGCATATCAAGCTCTCGGGTAATAATAGGCTCCTTTCCAAATAACAACATGCTTTATGCAGGGACCAAGAATAGAGAGAGGTGACAGTTAAATTTACCCAGAATTGGGAGATGATTGGCATGTGACAAAATGTCACTGAATTATTGAAAGTTAACAATCCCAGAGCACGGGGCTTGAGAAGAACAGAAATGTCATAATCACCAGGCCAATTTGTTTTTTTAAAACTTTTCTTAGAACATATGCTTTATTAGTTTTTAGTTACCTACTAAATATAATCCAAATGTGTTGCTTTTTCTTTATCCATCTCTGTATTGTCATGCCCCTAATTTCTGGTCTTTTCTTTTCTAACACAACTTTATCCAAAAGTCAAATAGAATTATTCATTATTCCCCGGAGAACATTTGGAGCTCTTGAGTCTGGGGAATTCTATCTGAGCAGAATGCCATTTGCTGGATTACTACTCACCTCTCATCATCTAGTTCAAATGGCACCTCTTCCAAGAAGCCTTCTGCAGTCATCCCCAAACTGAGGTTACTTTTCCCTCCTTTGTGGACAAATGTGTGGTATGAAACAGGACATCAAGCATGTGCTCCTCCAAATGCTTCTAGCTCCTTCAACTCAAACAAAAGCTCTTTTTGAGTGTGAATAAAGCTTTATTCCTTGTTTTATTTTTCTTAGATAAAACATATTAAAACATTTTAACATACTATTTTGCATAGTCAGTCAATTTGTTTAAATGAATAAATGATTCTGTCAGTATGCCATGAACCAGCATTATTTGGCTGTTAAACCTTTCTTTCAAATGTAATAACTGCATTGGATCAATTATATCGTGTTTTTTTAAAATTTACTTATTGAAACTGGATGTCAGATAACTTTTGCAAGTTAAACACTAGTAAGAGGGAAACATTTGCAGTGAAAATGTTAACTCCTCCTTCTGTCCTCACAGCACCTACTACATATTCAAGTTTCATGGCCAGCCTGGGTATTTTGACAGCAGCTCCCATTACTTTTACAAGTACCATCAAAACGTGTTATTCTTGATGCAGTTCTGTCATGTGAAGGTCACGTTATCAGATGGATGAGAAATGCCTAACACAGAACTGCTGGAGACCCTGGCAAACATTTGTGCTTCTGCTTGATTTGCAAACCGGGAAAATGTCTTTCTGCCCCATAGGTTTTGTTTTAGTAGATGATCATATTTCAGAGATAGAATATGAAACAAAAATCAAGGCATTTGGCTGTAAAAAGCCCGATTTGATTGTGCTTTACTCTCAGAGTGGCATGTGCAAATTATAAAGCCCTATAGGATGGAACTTATTGCTCATACTACTAAAATATTTGTGTGCCACCATATTTAGAAAACCTTTCAACATTATCCCCATAGAGGTGGTGTGGTCTTGTCTGAGTTAATTACTTGAATGATTGGTGTGTATATATGTGTGTACAGGAGAAACGGGGGATGGAAAGTATCTGGATATCAATGCAGTGAAAATAATAAAATATGACATGTGCTTTGATAGATCAGAATGCTTTGATCTCATGCTTCTTCTTGTAATATTGAACTGAATGAGTATAATAGGACAAATTTTAAGTTTTTAATAGACGTGCAGTACTTCCTTCTATAAAGAAAATGAAACCTATTGTCTATGAATGAAGTGTATGTCTAAAAATTGTCATTAGGGCAGCAACTACTTTTTCAATTCTTAGGACTAATCTTATTAGTCCCTGGTGCAGCGCGTGCTCCTTAGTGTTCTCCTGATTAGACCTCTGTCTCTCATCTCACCGAGGTTATAGGCATGGATGATTACAAATAAGATTTTCTGTTGAAAATTGACACTTGAAAACCGTACATAATACGAGACTTCTCTCTCCACCCCAATACCCTGTGCCTGGTCCGGAGTTTAGCATCCCTGGATTTCACCCATTGGGTGATTACAGTACAGCTAAACATTGCACCCCAAAATTGCATTTTAACACATTTTCAGAAGGCCCCAGGGGCATCACTGGACCCCAGGGGCATTACTGCTTCTGTTGAGAATCTCTGTCAAATTCAATACCTTTTTTTTATGGATGAAGAAGCCGGCGCTGGAACCAGCTGAACAGTCTACCCTCCCTTAGCAGGAAATTTTTCCCACCCAGGAACCTCTGTACACTTAACTATCTTTTCGCTTCACCTAGCAGGCATTTCCTCTATTCTAGGGGCTATCAACTTTATTACCACTATTATCAACATAAAACACCCTGCCATATCCCAATACGAAACCCCCCTATTTGTCTGATCCGTCCTAATTACAGCAGTCCTACTCCTCCTCTCTCTACCAGTCCTAGCCGCTAGCATCACCATGCTATTAACAGACCACAACCTCAACACCACTTTCTTTGACCCAGCTGGAGGGGGCGATCCCGTCTTATATCAATTCTCCTGAAGCCTGGAGAATTTAAGTAACTTACCTAAAGTCACACAACCAGTACAAAATGTGGTTGAACTAAGTTCTAAAACTCAGGTTCTCAAACTCAGGTTTTGGACTGAACCAAATCTGATCTCATGCCAACACAGAAGCTCTGATAGAGGTAGCGTCAAGTGGAAAAGCGCCCCTGGGAACAATGACTGCAACCTAGCCAAGAGGACCGTGTGCATGTGTTAAAGTAGCCCAGACCGACATCTCCAAGGATCAATTTTTTTCTTGAATGTATATAAACCAATTCCACACTCTCTGTTTCCACTAATCCCATCCGCCATCTTGTTGTCTGCTTATTCAATCTTCCTTCCCACTCTTGAAAATCAATGTCTTCCAAGCTTTTCCAAGTGCTTGAAATAAATCCCCCCTTCTATCTGACAGATGCTTCATTTCCTCCCTGGCTTCTAAGCCTCTTCTTCATTACTTGTTCTATTAATGTCTTTCATTTCTCCTTGTGCTCACAGAATTTCATGTCCACCCCGCCTCATGACAGCCCTCTGTATGTACTAGCTTTGCCTATGTGTCTGTAAGGATTTTGCTTTCACTGGTTTTTATCTATCTTGTTAGTTGATAAATCCTGAAGGAGTAACTCTTAATTTCAAACATCTAATGCCACGTAAAATGCCCTGTGGCCACTCCACAAATAGTTGACTGATTTATATCAAACTAAGAATTAGAATAGCCATAATTTGACTACTAGCTTAACATATGCTTGAAAGGATGATTAGACTATATAAAATGTAAACATTTCTAGATTCTTCAAGCACTAGTGATAACTAACCAGCTCTTCTTTGGGTTGTATTTCATGACACTTGAATATTGACATTCCTGAATGTGTGACTATTCTGTCCTTGTTGCTATGGGCCATCTCCAGGGAGATAATTCCTGTAGTACTCTTCACAGTGTAAACTGATAAGTAGAGGGAGTCATCCAATTAGTTGTCATGACTCCAGGCAGAACTAGACCTAAACTGTCATCAGTTCCTAACAATCTTCAGAGAAAGAGATCCTACAGCACCCAACAATACCCAGACGAGTGTCTAACAGTCCCTTATGTCCAGAATTCATCCTACCTCTCTCCTACTCAAAATTAGACTTTTAATTTAAAATTATCTGTTTTTCTTTCAACATGATTGGAGAATAGCAAACTTGAATCAAGATTATTCATATAAAACAACTAATGAGTTCGAAGATGTTTACACACCCCTAGTTGTTCAATTTCATTGCATTAAAGAGATGAGGAGTAACTTTTCCCCCTCTAGTCTCACTCCCACTTCTACAAATTAAGCCAATGTGCCTTGAGTTATTGTGGCTTTTTAATCTGTGCAACTGCCTTCTGTTCTACCTATTACTGTTTATTGAACAGACACTTACTGAGCATTCCCCATGAAATAAACCCAGTGCTAAGTTCTGGGAAGTTAGTGTTACTAAAAATACACTCAACTTTCAAGGGCCAGGTCTAGAGGCAAATGACAAATATGCTTAAAAATGTGTTATCAAATTAAATCAAAAAGTACTCCGTCACATTTATCCAAAGTACTCAGTAATATTAATGTACACATTAAATAGAACTCAGCATCTATGATAGCAGTCAACAACACTCCATCCCTCCCAATTCATCCATTCATTCATTCATCTAACAGATACTTATTTCTGTATTTTGTTTCAGGCCTGGGTCCTGGAATCCCAATAGTGAACAAGATATTTACAATTTCTCTCACAGAGTTTACATTTTAACAAATTAGAAAAATATTAATAAAAGTGTCAAATACACATATTGCTACATACTAAACAGTGTCATAAAATAATCCAGGATATCTGACCTAGTTTGGAAAGTGAAGTAGGAGTGTGAGGAAGGTTTTAAATGGTAATATTATACCTAAACTTAGTAGGAGTTAATTAGGGGAATGTAGGAGAAGGGAAATAATCCAGATGAGGAAATCATATATGCAAAGTTCAGGAAACTACAAAGAGAATGAACAATTGGAGAATGGAAAGGTAAATTTTCTGGCATAAGGAAAGCAAGAAGGAAAGGATTCTATCTGAGGTTGAAATGGGAGTCAGTGGCCAGGCCATTTATTGCTGCATGGGCCATATTAAAATACAGTTCTCTAAACTAAGGAATAATGGCAGCCAGTGAAAACCAACTTGTGTTTTGTAAGTATCTGTTCATCTGCATTGTGGAGGGCAAATTTGAAAATACAGAACAAATGCAGGTTACAAAGAAGATGAACCCAAAACTCCAGTTTAAAAGGAATTAGAGAGAGAGAAAGAAAAGTCAACAGTGTTAAGGTGCCAAGATTCTCAATAAGATGAAGATGGAGACATTTAGAAATAGGAGACACTTACATATTAATTACTTATAGACAATGTGATATAGTGGTGATAACAGAAGGGAAATTGAGGCTGACTGAACATTAAGTGGAAGGTGAGAAAATTGAAGTAATAAATATAAACAAATGTCAAGGCAAGTATTTCTATGTATGGACAGAAAAAAGATAAGGTAATAGGGTTGGAAGAGATAGGTTCAGGGACAGATGAGCATTTTTGTATGTTGATGGGAAGATCCCTGTATAAAAAAGGGTGAAGGCTGGGTGCAGTGGCTCACACCTGTAATCCTAGCACTTTGGGAGGTCAAGGCAGATGGGTCACCTGAGGTCGGGAGTTCAAGACCAGCCTGAGCAACATGGAGAAACCCATCTCTACTAACCATACAAAATTAGCCAGGTATAGTGGTGCATGCCTGTAATCCCAGCTACTCCAGAGGCTGAGGGAGGAGAATCACTTGAACCTGGGAGGTGGAGGTTGTGGGGAGCCAAGATCCTGCCATTGCATTGCACTCCAGCCTGTGCAATGACAACAACAAAAAGGTGAAGACACAGGGATGAAGCAGATAATAAAAAATGGATTCCTGAGAAGGTGAGGTGGGATGGAATCAGAATGCAGTTGACTTCAACCTGCAAGATGGATACCTCCTCTATTGCTGTATGAAACAAACAAACAAAAAAGAGTGAAAACTGATTGCAAATGCAAGTATATTTTTGATACTGAAACGTTTTTGTATGTTCCCATCTGATGGCTTCTATTTTCTCTAAGAATTTAGTGGCCAGTATATCTGCTGAGACTGATGAGAAAAGAAGCCAAACTAATAAGAGCTTTAAGAGAGTCAAAAAGATCTGAAGTATGAGTTGAACAGGGAAACATAATAGGATTTTTGTTTTTTTTTCGAGATAGGGTATAGTTCTGTCGCTCAGGCTGAAGGGCAGTGGTGCAATCATGGCTCACTGCAGCCTCAACCTCCTGGGCTTAAGCAGCCCTCCCACCTCAGCCTCCTAAGTAGCTGGGACTACAAGCACACACCACCATGCCTGGCTAATTTTTGTATTTTTTTTCTTTGTAGCTATGGGGTTTTGCCATGTTTTCCAGGCTGGTCTCAGATTCCTTGGCTCAAGCAATCTGCCTGCTTTGGCCTCCCAAAGTGCCAGGATTACAGGCAGGAGCCACTGCACCCAGCCTATAATAGGATTTTTTTTTTTTTTTGAGACGGAGTCTCACCCTATCGCCCAGGCTGGATTGCAGTGGCACAATCTTGATTCACTGCAAGCTCCGCCTCCCGGGTTCATGCCATTCTCCTACCTCAGCCTCCCGAAAAGCTGGGACTACAGGCACCCGCCACCACGCCCTTCATTTTTTGTGTTTTTAATAGAGACAGGGTTTCACCATGTTAGCCAGGATGGTCTTGAACTCCTGACCTCATGATCCGCCCACCTCAGCCTCCCAAAGTGCTGGGCTTACAGGCGTGAGCCACCGCACCCGGCCTATAATAGGATTTTTTAAAGTAATAATGAGTGTCTAGCTGAGGTTAGTTATACTGACTTCATTTGAGTATCAGTCCAGGTGAGCTTAGCTTAGTTATTCTGAATAAGTTTTCATTAATAATGCATTTTGTTTTATTTCCTCCAATTGAACTCAGCTGCCTAGAGGCAGGCAGGGAGGAAGAGGGTATTTGGGTTCAGGTGAGTCTGAGCAATTACTAAAGGTAAGAGAAGCAAGGAAGTTGAGATCTTTGGCAAAGGATTTATTGAATGGATCATGGAATGTAACCTGAACAGAAATGATGGAAATAAAGAGGGCGACCAATACATGGAGAGAAGATAGAAATATTTGTGGACTGGGGTCTTTAGAAAGTTGAAGAATGGTCATGGTGGGAGTAGCTGAATAATCAAACTGTAAAGCCAAGAAAATTGTGATCAGAAAATGGAACGCTTGAGTCAGTGATTTTATTAATAGAGCAATTTCAGTAAAGACAAAATTCTGGCTGTATCCATGCAAGAATATAATGGAGGAGAGAAAGTCATTGAATATGTACTTTAACTGACTGCTGAATTATAAAATAATTGAGAATTATTTTGAATTGTAAAATAATTGAGAATAAGAATAATACGATGCTCTTTGACACATGGAATAGATTGAATAATATGTACACATTGAATCGATTTGTATTAACTTTAACAAATCGACTGATTTTATAAAAATTGTCAATTGTTATGGCATTAGCGTTTTGGTATATAGGTTCTTTCTGATTATCACAATGCTCTAACACTGTTCAAAATGTAGACATTTACCATTTTCTACATTGTAAAAAAATAGAGAAAAATCTCTTATGACTTTTAACTCTTTAACCTGAGGAAATTATTTCATGTGCTTAGTTTGTATATAGAATAACAAAAATGATGACAGAAATGGCCATGAAACAACCAAACTTATTTTCCTAGTTATACATTTATAATAGCTAAAAATAAAGAACTTTTTTATAGAAGAGAAGTAGGTTCTATGTGTGACTTAGAGTAACTGCAATTAGGCAGTAGTGGCATTATTGAGAAATCGTTATACCTATTGCTATAATACAGTGTGGGAAAGAATGACTTGTATTATGGACTGTCTGTCAGAATTACTACTATTATTCCCTTATTGGCAGAGAAAAAAAGTCCTAGGTCCCATCAAAAATTCTTTGTGTTCTATAACTTCCAGTTTCACACACATACACACACAATATATGAACCAGACTATGCATTGATTTACTGCAGGTAAAACAGTCACTGCCTAGAACATTTTTGCTAGAAAAATAGACTCTTTCCTTGATTTTCCAGTCAAGAAATGTTTAGTATGTAATAATTTTTAAGAGTGAAAAATTATAAATATGTGCTCATTTAATTTTCATAGTAATTGTTCACTTAGAGGCTAGCTTATTTAAGACATTCATATTTGACCAATATTTTTTAAAGTTTTAGTTGAAAATTATGTCAAGATAAGAAATGTATAACAAACTTAGTGGACACATATCAGAGGAGTCAAAATAAAAATCTCTCCTATGACTGCCTGTAGTTGTGTCATTTTGGTGGCCAAAAACTTGTCCTTGTTTCTCATAAATTGAATTTCAGATGCATCAGGGATACTAGCAGTTGTTGTTGATGGTTAAAATTAGGTTAATTGCTTGGTTTGAGCTGTGATTATCAACATGGGTTTTCTCAATTTCCTTCCAAAACATTAATAATTTTTCATGATTTGTATTCAGAGCATTATTGATCACATTTATCCATGATCCCCCTAGTTCCACCCATATGCCTCCTACAAAATAAAAACTCAAAAATCCTGGAAAGAATTGCTTACCAGCTATAGAACATGTATGCCAACTCTCCAACTCAGAATTTGAAAATTATTATGAAGACTCGCTTGCCTTTGACAGAGTTGGAAATATTTGAGATAGCTTAATGAAACAGTTTTAATGTATGCCATTGAATTATATGAATATGAGACTAATATTTTGTGCAGGAAGCTGAAATACTTTTCTTTGCACTGTCAACTAACATGGTGTTTAATCACAAAATAATAAATCCAAATAGATCTGTTTCGGGTAAATAAAAATAATCTGTTTTCACAGCATTTCTCGTTAAGCCTTTCAAAGTTTATGTGAAAATTTTAATAATCTCCTTTCTATGTTACAAATATGAAAAATAGAAGCACAGGTTGAATAAACCATACAACAGCTTATAGTTTCAATCAAGATGGTGTAGTTACCCGTCAAAATGTGTGTATACACACACACACACACACACACACACACACATCATGTAAATAGGATTACTTTCTCTTAATTTTTTTAGTCCAGATATTCAATTCTATTCCTCATATTATACAACACAGTAATGGAAGAAGGTCATCAACTATGTGGGAAGAAATGTTGAGAAAAAAAATTCCTCTGTCCGCACGAAAGAACCATTCCACTAACACTGTTTAAGTTATCTTTAAATATGCTGTGGGGCCCAATAACGTCCATTTAAGCCTGCAAAATATGTAGGCAAAGTCGGATTCGGTTCAGCAAGCAGAATGTGGATGGACGTCCCTCTCAGCCACTGCAGGGGATTCCAAATCATCGCCATAGGGACTTCGGCTATTGTTACTGCTTTTTTAAAGCAAAACAAAACTGGTGATTAAATGTACAAAAGATCCTTCCTAAAGAGCTTCCTTTCAAAAAGATACCTGGCAGGGCATGTATCAGGCCTAAGCCATTGTTGAAAACCTCCTGGAAATGGTATTTATGGTAAAATAAACAGTATCAGCCTTACCCCAGTCATACTAGTGAGGAAAGCTCTAGCAAAAAGCATGTGACAGACAAGGTTTTAAGTAAAGACATTTTAATTTTTGTGATATGATGACAGCCTAACCCTTCTGACATCCTAATATTCTGATCATGTTTCCTGTCTAGAATATCATTATCACTGGGCAGGCAAGGGGTTATGAACTGCACAAATTAGAAAGTTATTTCATTCACTCGGCACAGAAATATGGTCTCCATCTTACTGTGTGAAGTGTGCATTTTTAAACACTCAATAAAAAGCCATCTGTCCATCAGGTTTAAATTAAGAACGCTGTAGATAATGTGTAGCATTTTTAATTTTTTAAGTAATCAGGTAAATCTTTTAAAATGTGTTTCTGCCTCCACTCAATTAGCCAAAGTTGTCCATTCCGGGTTGGAGGGAATTAAGAGGCACAATAAGTGTGTGCTGATCAACTGATAAATATCATTGAGGCCGAAAAACAGGCACCTCAATAGAACCGGAGAAAGACAAGCACGGTTGGGACATTGCCTCTTTCTCTGGGCTTGATGCAGATCCCTGAGAAGTTTTTTAAACTTTATAATCATTTTTAAAAGTGCTTAGATTGTCTTTACAAATATTTAAAATTTTCAAGAGAGTTTGGATCTTTTCAGCTCTCCTATTTTTACATTACTGCTAACACTGCTGAAATCACTATCCCAATAGCTACTTTTTCATATACTAGTACATATCACAATTAATATTTTTAAGATATATATGAGAAAGCCACAGACATGCGTCGCTAGTAATGTTCTAGAATTTATGTGTTTTTAAATATATGCTGCCCCAGGAATGTATAATTGTTTTGAAACCTTTGATGAATTCATTCCCTTTCAGTTCCTTGGGAAACAACTGAAAACAACTTAGAATATTGCTCTCTTTAAATGATTTTGTACTCAAATGTTCTTTAAAATTATAAATAACTTCATAACAATGGATGACTCCACAGATTCTAAAATATAGGGCTATTAAAATACCATAGCCTTTTTTTTTTTTTGATTCATAGATTTATCAGATAATAACTGGAGGGCTGGTGCCACTAATGTGCCTTTACTAAAAACACTAATATCAAAGATTATGGACAAAAAAAGCCATTAATGCAATTATGCTTCTATCTCCAATTTTTGTGATTAAGTGCATGAACCAAAAAATAACTATCTGCCTTATCATTAATATCCCTGCCTAATGAAGTGCATTTAAAGTATTATTTTATTTTTAGTCCTCTAGCTTATTTAATTTAGGGACTAAAACATACAATATGCATACATAAAAGCATTTCTAGTTACAGTACTTCATCACTGACATCCTGGGTACCGATTCTGTATCCTATTTAGCATTTGATATTAACCTGGTTGCTTTTTAATACAAGAGCTGGGCAGCCCACGTACAACTGCCAGTGTGTCAACCTCACTATTTTGGAAAGTAAGAGAGAGAGAATGAAAGAAAACCAAGAAGACTAGTGTGTATTTTAGACTAGTAATCTTTTAGCATGGTCTACATGAGGCAGAGGGCATAATATGTGTCCTGACCCTCCTGAACAAAGTACACATTAGTCTTCATTCTAAAATTCTTCTTTCATTTTGCTATGTGGCACCCCCCAAATGATCTTTCTCAAAAATCTTTTCATGTGATGATGTTAATATAACATAAAACTCATATGTTACTTTGTCACTGGTATGCTTCTGTGTGCCCCAGTCCCTACAGAATTTAGTCTAAACCCCTTTGTAAGATGTGCATGAATTGGCCCTATTTATGTCTCCAGCCCCGGTCCTAACACTGGCTGTGTCCCAAACCGCACTTTAATGGCAGCGAGGCACATAGCATTCTTTCATACCCTCTCTGAGCCTGTGTACTTGCTGTTTAGTCTATTGGCAAGACCATTGCATACCTAGTCTGAAAGGTTTGGCTCAAGCATAAGCCCCCAGGACCCAGCTGTAGCTCTCCAGTGGGTTCAGCATCAACCTATGCAGGCTCCATCATGTCAGTTTCCATTTACCAAAATGGCCTGTGAAAGTATTTGCCTCCTCCAGTAGAATGTAAGGTGCTCAGTGTCAAGACTGTCTTATTCATCTTTTGATCCTAGAGGCCTTGGTTAGCATAGAGGTTAGATCAGAGCCTGGTGGCCAGTATGTACTCAATTAATGTTTGCTGGATTCAACCACTACCCACTCTCAAGGAGAGATACATTTATATTTCACTTAGGCTAGCTATAACTACCCTATTTCTCCAATTCTTTAATGCTTTGAATTGTTCCTTTAGCGTCATATGTATTATCTTACGTGATTTGTTCAGTGCTTCTGTGTATTAACCGGGCCACCATTACTACAGATCGGGGAAGGAGAAAAAGAAAAAAGATAGTTTGCTACTGGAAATGACAAGTCAGAACAAAGCTATATTGAGCTCTTAAGCCTGTCTCTCTCTTTTGCTTCTCTTCTTTCCCCTGCTGTCTTCTCTTTTCCTTCATGTTGTTTTCCTTCCCTCCCTCCCTTCTTTTCTCACTCCCCACACCATAAAGGGATAATGCTGATGCCCAGATCTGTCTAGAACCCTGATAACTATTTCTTGAAGGATGGCAGAGGCTCCAGCCCAGATGTTTACCCACCCTCTTCCCCACCCGAGTGGACTCACACTGCTCCTAACATGCCAAGTATTACATTCGGTGGCAGTTGCAGTTTGGAAACTACGCCTACCTAGAAACATTTTGAAATGCCAAGTTGTTTTAAACTTGTATGATTAATTCAAATAATAACCTTTCACTAATACCATCAGCTCTTGATTGTTCACAAGCCATTATGGAAGGTGTGAGCGCCCTGCTCGTCATCCCTTCCCCCAGCCTCCTCTAGGCACTGTGGCTGCTCTGCCAGAGGGAGGGCCTAGGAAAACAAAGAACTGCGACTTAAAATCAATCCATTGTTCCACATGTTATCAGTCCTGAAAAAGGCTTTGCAGAGAAAAATGTTGCAACTCTAGTTTAAAATATGGTTTGGGAATTAGAGTGGAATTTATCTATATGCTCCCAATTGCTGATTCCTGCACGCAATCAGGAGGTAAACACAAAGGTGGTGATAGAAAAAGAAAAAGAAAGAAGGCTCTGTCAATAGCCAGTCACAGATCTTTAATTATCCTAACATTTGATCTATTTTTAGTTCTAAGCAATCTGTAGAAATCTCTTTTAAAATTATTTTGAAATTTGACATTCTTAAAAGGACATAAATGTGGCTTTGAATCCTCTGATTTAAAAACAAAAATAAAAGCAAAACAACAGCAACAAAAAAACTTTCACTGAATTTGGTTGAGGGTTTCTTGAATTATTGAGTCCTGACCTAGGAAAATAATCGAGTATTAAAACAAAAGAAGACCTCAGATCTTATCTGGACTTTTCCTCTCTCTTTAAAATAAAGAAACAGTCCAGAGAGGTGAATGAGACCTGCCCCTGGTCAGAGGGTCAGACACTCTCTCCTTGCTGTTAAGTCCTGCTCTGGTCAGGGTCAGCTCCTGGAAGAGCTGGAATGGGAGCTACGGTGTCCACTTACTTCTGAACTGTTTGGATATTGCAAAATCAGCTGTATTTTAGTATTCTTACCAATACATTAAATTTAAGCAACATCATGTTATCCATAATTGTCTCTTTCTTATCAACATCTTTGAAAAACATTATATTTCCTTGGGAAAATGTTGCATATTTATTCAGGTCTGTTACACAGCATAGATTGTGCAGGTGCAGCTTGGCCAATTATTGTAACTGTTTTCTTCAGAGTCTTTTCTGCTTTACTCATCACGCTCACTAGGAAACAGTCATTCCTTTTTCACTGTTTCTTTTATACCCAGGCTTCCATATATTATCTTGGAATCCTAAATATGTTCGAAGACTCCCCACATGTCCAGCTGATCAGGTGTTAGAGCAAATGTTAATGTTAGTATCCTTGTTCTTTTGGAGAAATGATGATGTGCCAAAATGCTAGCAAGTTGAAAGTGCTTAGATATGCAGAACTAAATATTTTTTTGCAAGGATAGCTCTCTCTTTAAATCTTACCCATAGCACTTTTATTTCCTATATCCATCCGGCGGTAATTTTCCAGAAGAAATATAAATCCTGCAATGAATTAATTTGTTAGATTGGTTGTTCTAAAACAAAAATCAGTGCCTGATAGAAACAGAAATGATATGAAAAGTTCTGTTTCACTTTATGAAGGAATCTTAGCCCAAATCATTATTAGCATGGAACTATTATTAGCATGGAATTCTCCAGTGATGGGTAGTAGCAGTAATTATCCTTTTTTTTTTTTTTTTTACTTTTATATGATTTCTTCATATAATTCAGTGTGTAAAATATAAATTTAGCTTTCATTTTCTTCTCTTAGAGACTTTGAAAGATAGTAAAATGATTCTTAAATTTAAGTATTTTATCATTGGAATTATTCTCAATTTCAGTGACAAAACTCTCCCAAACTAAGCTAATTGTAACTATCATAGGGACTTTTTCCTCTAACATGGACCAAATTCCTTTCCACCAAGGTCAACAAAGGTAAGGTGCTATTCCTCCTGCTGTCAATATTATGTTTAATCCTGGGTCTGCCACTATGCCAAGTACAGTATAAATGAGGACTTTGGGATATTTTGCCGGCAGGATTTTCCCAAGTGATTGAATATTGCTAGAGAAATATCAAGAAATGCAGTTGTTTGGTTCTCAGCTGTAAAGAAATCATGGCAAATCTGAGTGTCCAAACCTTTTTATTAATTCAATATTTATGGCAATGCATCTAGAAAGAAGTTCCTCTGCAAAAGATTGATTTGGGAAAGAGTGGAAATGCTGACACCAGGAGAGTTGATTGCCACAATTTTAAGCTTTTTACTTTTAAGTGATTACATTGATAGTTTATGAACAAAACCTAAAGTTCTATTTTTTTTTTATTTTTTTTTTGAGATAGCGTTTCACTTTGTCGCCCAGGCTGGAGTGCAGTGGCTGGATCTCGGCTCACTGCAACCACTGCCCCCCTGGGTTCAAGCAATTCGCCTACCTCAGCCTCTTGAGTAGCTGAGATTACAGGCATGTGCCACCACACCAGCTAATTTTTTTTTTTTTTAATAGAGATGGGGTCTCACCATGTTGACCAAGCTGGTTTCAAACTCCTGACCTCAAAAGATACCCCCGCCTCAGCCTCTCAAAATTCTGGGATTACAGACGTGAGCCACCGTGCCTGGCCAAGTTCTATTTTCAAAACATGTAATCTAATATAACAAATGAGGGTAGTAATTTTTTATCTGCTAAAACTTATATTTATATATCACATACTTGTTGCAACAATTTCAGTGTCTACATAAATGGTGGCTAAAAAATGAATTGTCCTTTCTGGGGTCTTGCTATCTTGCCCAGGCTGGCCTCAGCTTCCTGAGTACCTGGGAGTATAGAAGCACGTCACCATGCCCAGCTCAAGAGAAATAATTGTACGCTTTGTGTTTGAATAGTACAGGAATATTCAAGACAAGCATTTCAAGCAACAATGTCTTGCTGGCCCCTGTTGGTTTCTTTTTCTAAATGGGGCAAGAGGACTCTTGAAGACTGGGCAAGAATACTAGTAGCCCACGGAGAGCCAATCAGAAGGCTTTGACTGGAGAACTCCAGTAAGCATCCCAAGCTGCATGGTAGGCTAGCGGATGTCGTAAAATCACTTTTACTTCCCAATCTCATCTTTCAGCAAGATGATAGAAAGCAGAAGTAGAGAAAAAAAATCTAACTGTGATCCTACTTGATGGAACTTCAGGGAAATAGCTTCCCCCATCCATTTCTGAGGATGAATACAGCAGAACCATTAGTGTGATGGGCTTAGCAAAAACCACAGTACTCACTTCTAAATACAGTCTAGAGCTAAGACTTCTTTATACGAATTTTCAAAGAATGAACAAAATGCATTCTTTTTAATGTTTCCCTACTGCTCCTGAAAATAAATGACTCTGCCAAGATTTGCAATGGTGCTATCCATACCCCAGTGATAGGTGCTTTGTTGAACTGCCTCACTCGCTGGCATAATTTCCAGAAGTTAGGCTTCAAAGCATAAAATATTCTATGTTTGTCCTGAATATTTTGCAGTGTGAGACAAGTTGGGTACAATTTATGCTGCAGTGTGTCCTACAGCAACTGAGATGTCATGTTGCACAACGCTGAAGGTAAATCTGCAGTATTTTATTGTACACCTTTACTGTAGGTTACTTTTACCTTTAGTGTTGTTAAATGGTTCTTTCGCCTCTGAGGAATTATTTGCATATAGTTAACAGAATGCAGATCTGGTCACATTTGTTTCTAATGTCTAATTAGATGTGAAGGAACCTTGACTTTAATATTATGCTTTAAATTTAACTCCAGTGAACTATGACTGAAAATGATACTACAGTCTATTAGGTATGATCTGGAAAAATAAGCATGTAATTTGTAGTATTATTATTACAACCCCTTTTACTGCATATGTTTCAAACACTATTATAAGATGAATGTCACTACCATTACAATTTTGACATTTTAAATGAAACTGGATGAGGAGTCATAAAATTTAAATAAAAGAATATTCCATACTATTAAAGTTAAGGCCTATTCATTTCCCCGTAAACTTGAAAGTCGGTATTTAATCTGTTTAGCTAGTTAACTAATCGGTTTTTGTTACTGCTGTGGCAGATAATTTTGCATCGTATATGAAGCGCTTCTTATTTCGTGAAGATGAACCATTAAACGTTAATTGGCATTCACAATGTAACAGTAATCTCCTGCACAACAGACTCGCATTTGCAACTTTTAAGTGTTAAAATATGAAAATATCATATTTTAAAGAACCCCAAAACATTTTTTAGGTAACAATTATACCAGAAAGAATGATACTATTTTCACCTTCATTTTTATCTTTCCAAGTAAAGTTCTCAAATGAGTTTCTAGAATATTTCTACAAACTCATTTGAGACCTTTACTATGAAAGATAAAAAGGGGCCAGGTGCTGTGGCTCACACCTGTAATTCCAGCACTTTGGGAGGCCAAGGCAGGTAGATCATTTGAGGTTGGGAGTTTGAGATCAGCCTGGCCAAAAAGGTGAAACCCTGTCTCTACTAAAAATACAAAAAGTTAGCCGAGCATGGGGGCACACACCTGTAATCCCAACTACTCGGGAGGCTGAAACAGGAGAATCACTCGAACCTGGGAGGCAGAGGTTGCAGTGAGCCGAGATCGTGCCATTGTTCTCCAGCCTGGGTGACAGAGCTTGACTTTGTCTCAAAAAAAAAAAAAAAAAAAAAAAAAAAAAAAAGAAAAGAAAAGAAAGGAAGAAAAGAAAGATAAAAAGATTGGTGGCAATCAAAATTTTGTACAGGAAATGCAGAAAGGATAGCCTAAAAGGGACTTCAAGTAGCCAGCAAGATACCACCAATGACTCAGGCATTTGCAGAAACAGCATTCATCCTCATTCCTGAGTTTCCATGATAACTGATACTGTTGGATTTAGAAAAGAAGAAGATGGGGTAAAGGAGGCCAGAAGATTTCAGGGTACATTAATAAACTCATTCAAGAGATGTTTTTTGAGCACCTACAATACTCTGGGAATACAAAAGCTGCTCAAAAATGTCTCATTTTGACATGAATGTTGGTTAAAACAACATGAACGTTAATATTTTTATTTACAATGATGGGTAATATGAGGCTGAAACAATGAAGATACACCTCAGAAATTTTGGAATGTCACTCTATAAAATTTTCTAATACTTGAAGACTATTTCCTCAATTTTTCATGCTACTCAAAATGTAACAGCTAAAGACTTAACACAGGTTTAAGTATAATCTACATTATTGATATTTTCTCCATATTTTCATGAGGTCTAGACAATCTACAAAACAGTACATCAAGTCCTAATTTGTAGCATTTACTAATTTCTATGGTGTTAATACCCCACCGGGTCAATTTTAAGCTATCAATGAGATAGCACTCAATAAGCACTTGGGAAGAGTGTCACAATAGTGAACCATTATATATTATTTACACCATGCAGAGAGAGTAGATGTAAATAATCTTAAGAGCTTAGATAATAGTAAAAATATACTACTCCTCTAAAGAAGTGATGCGTTCTAAGCAATTACTTTTGTTTTTAATATAACTTATTTGTAAGTGTATACAATTTAATTTTTAAAAAATTGCTGTATGTAACAACTGGCTCACAAAATCCTGGAAAATTTAACCATCTATACTCATAAACTGGGATAAGTCAACTGTCCCTCCTTTTGCTATGTAGAGAATGGCTTTTAAGAGTCAAAAGTAGAAACAGAAGGCTTTGATAATAGACTGGGTGACAGATGATGGTGGTTTGAACTATGGTGGAGGTAGTGGAGGTAATAGGAGTAGTTGGGTATGGGATCTGTTTTGGAGAAAAAACTGGGAGAACTTACGATGAGTTTTATGCCTCAACTTCCTCATGTTTGTTTGAATTTAGAGTATTTCTGGACTTTTTTTTTTTTTTTTTTTTTTTTTGCCTACCTCTGTAATGTTGTTTCTGTTACTTTTAAGCAATGCAAACAAATGTCAAACAGGTGAGCTTATTTAACAATATTAATCTTATAACACAATTAATGCAACATTATTAAAACCAACGATGAATAAGCCTAATTAAAGCAGCATTTGGGGATTTGTATACATGTAGATACTTGCATTCTGCTCTTAAACCAATTCAAAATCCAGATGTTCTTTTCTTTGCTCTTCTTTAAGTACAGGCTGATCTTAGTAGATTAATAGTTGGGTATATTTAAAAGAAACATGCACATAATCAATTATTTGGAATGGTGTAGCAGTTTTATTTGGTAAAGATACACCTCTATATGAATAATGGAAATGCTTACAAAGATGATACATTTTTGAGAACTCTGATTTCTCTTTACATGGTCCGATCCTTCTTATTTTCAACTGTAATGCATATTTTAGCATATGGATCCACTATTTCTGTCAGAAGTGATTGAATATTTACTACTTATCAACATAAATAAGCCATCACATCAAGATAGAAAAGTTCACAAAATCCACATTTATTTTAAGAGAGTAATTTAATCACAGATCTGTTTTTCAGCTTACATCCTGATACAGTGTTAGGAATAGAGCCCATGTCTTTTCAGTAATTAAAGGCATTATGAACATCCACTGATGCTCTTCGAGCATGCCCCACTGTCTCTCGGTGGGTGTTAGAAAACTTCAATAAGTGGTGATGAGATTAGCCCTTACATTACAATTTGAATTAGAAATATTATGAATAATCGTGTTGATTATTGCTCTTGAGATGAGTCAGCGTATTTCCTCCCCCTCATTTGTGACTAATTATAAGCTTAGGATTGATTCCTCCTGTTTGGTGAACATTTTTTTTAAGAAACTAAGATTGAAATTGACTCCCTGGTTTAACTAAATAATGTTTTCACATTATCAGTGCCTTACTGAATGTCTAAAACTTAAGAAAGTCACAGACAGCAGATCAATGCCTCTTTCCTTTACGTTCTGAATGGAGATGTAAATTTGAAAAGATAAACTGATTGCTTCTCGGGGTAAAAGCTTACCGTTCCCTAGTAGTGCACTTTGCTTTATGAAATGCATTGGGTTTTCTCCTTAATAAGGCCAGTTGACAATAAGTAACCTGTATCCCACTTTGCATCAATAGTAAAATAGCAGGAACCCTGTGCTGCTGGGCCAGGAGACCCAGATTTCAGTCTTGGACTTTGAACTAACTGTATGCAGAACGTTTAGTAGGCCCCTATTCCAAATTTTCTGATCAGTAAGAGAAGAAACTCGAGTTCTAAGATCTCTTAGATTTATAAGATAATCCTCAATTTTTTCATTTATTGTGGTTTTCACATATATGAGTCTGAAAAATAGCAAGATGTTATATTTCTATTGAGTGCATCAGAATGTGCTTTCCTTACCTGTACACATGTATTATTTGAAGAAAGTTTGGCCTTGATTGTATTGTCAGTTTCAACAACAAAGGTGCAATATGAGGCAGATGGAGACAAAACCCAGCACGTGTGTCTGAGTTCTGTTTTATTTAATTAAGGAAATTAAGGAAATGCACTTAGGAAATTTTCCAGTACAGGGCTTTTGTTGTTGTTGTTGTTTGATTTTGTTTGCTCACTGGGTATCAATATTAACTGGGAGATTAATTTACTCTCTGTCTATAGAGTCCTAATTCATTGATATGACATGGATTATTTGAAAGCATTCATAATTTTCATTTAACTTTTACTACTATAAAATGTATCATTATTCTTTATTAGAGCTCTCTACTGAATGTACTAAAAAGAAAATATTTATAAAACCCTGCAAGAATGTTTTTGAAAGTTGGTTTAGATTAGGGGGAAAAAAGAAGTAAAGGGATAAAAAGAAACTATAGGTAATTCAGAAGACAAAGCAAGTAGGATAATGGAAATATAAAAGTAAGACACAGTTTTTAGCTCTCTGGCCCCATCCTGAACTCAGCTTCCCACTGAATTTCCACTCCAGAGAGAGGTGATTGAACTTCCACATCTGTTTTTTTAGGAGACCCAGATCAGTCTCAACTGCAATCACCAGGCAACATCAGGAGGTGGGAGTACCCACAGAGCTGGTCTCACATTTCTGGATCATTTCTGCATTCCCCTCAACAGAGCCATCTCTGTTGCTGTCTTTCTCGCTGTGCGCCCCTCAGAAAATTGCAGTTTCATTTGTACCCTCTCTATTGGTGCCCCGTTCATTAAAGAGACCCCTGAAATCCTCCCATTCTGTAGACATTCAGGTCTTCACTGACCCAGAGCTCCCTACTGACTGCAGAAAACTGAAGACAGTCCAGACTCAGAGGGAACATAACCCAACACCCTAAAAGACAAAGCCTTCCTGTCCTCCCATAAACCTGCTCTCCTGACTCTTTTTCCGTGTCCCCTCCACAACTTACTCATTTCTTTTTTAGTGATCGTTTTCCCTATATAATTTCTTGTTTCTGCCCCTATTCAATCACCATATTTAAATTATTTTAATATCTTTCTTTCAGAAATAGTATTTGGATATACATATACTTTTTTATATTCCATAATCGTGACATCTCATAATAAAGTAATGCTCAATTTGGTTTTAATCAGATAGTTGTACACATTTAACAAGAGACATGTATGTTTGTAAAAAAAATCCTGTGTTCAACTTGATCTTGTACTTGTGGATGCTTTTACTGCTTCAGATGCCGGCAGGCTGGCCTCTCTCTGTTGATTTGCCCCCCACACACCCTCTCCAGCACAAGCAGATGGAGGAAATGTTGTCTGTGACCCACTGCTGTATTCTGCTTTATTACTTGATATGAACTTATCAACAGTTCATATCAGTTTCATGGGTAAGAGGAATAGAGAGACAGGTGAACTTAGAACTTCTCACCATTCATAGTCATGCTATTTCCGGAATCCAGTGTTTGGTTCTTCTTCTCCGATCACAACTTTCTGTCCTTGCCCCTCTCTGACTTCTTTACCTGCAAACTTGTTCTTCATCCTCATCTGGATCGCTACTTATTCAGGCCTCCATTTGTTCCTCATCCATCATTTTGTCCTGCTTCCCCTCACCCCTTCCTCAGGATGTGACCCATGGACAGGCATCATCCTGACAGTGCATTAAACACCATCCTAATGCTTGGCACCGTTGGCACACCCAGCGTGCCAGTCCTGGCTCTGGAGACCCCGACTACCAATTTTCTGTTTTCCTTCCAAGTGGTCACAGGTTATTAATGAAAGCCAAGAAAATATCTGTTAAAGAATTACGCTATCTAATGTTGGCGGGGCCCTCTCTGCAGCTTGCAATCCTTCTATCTGGATTTATTGATTAAACATCAAAATTGTGAAAAATCCATTCGGGCAGTCACAAAAGTTAAAAAGTTGGCATGTGCAAGCTCATGGAGTCAGGGAATGGACAAAGGGAAGCCCTGGTACAGGCTGGTCTGGGACAGGAGTGACAGGCAGGTCCCGAGAGAGTTAGGTTAGAGGAGAGCCCAGCACAACCTGCTTGGCAGGACCGGTGCTGCTATTTGCACATGCTCCAAAGTCTGTGCTCAAAGCTGACAAAGATAAATTCCAATGTGGTTGAGCAAATAGGCTTTCCTCATCCTCAGCCAATAAATATCCCATATCCTGCACAGGCTCCCAGTTGACTTCTTGGTACAATTTGAGTTGATGGTCTGCACAGATGTGTAGAAATGAGGGCTTGGGTTACATCACAGACAACCTCTCTGACTATAATTGCCCCATTACAGGAGTGATCAACTGAGACGTCATTGCCAAAAGTCCCTCATTGTGAACTCCCCGAGACCGGATACAGACTGTTTTTGATGGAAGGCCAATTGCTCAGGGATTTACTGCCGTTAGCGATTGTACAGAAGGCAACGAGGCTTGCTTTCAGGGCACAACGAAGAAACCATCTGTTTGCTCAGACCTTTGCCTGAGTGCAAGCCTCGTAGTCCCCAAGGGCTTTGTTGATGTTATTGTTATTCTTCATTATTTATTGATCGTCCCAAATACATAATGTACTGAGGGATGATAATGTTCATGGGAAATATAGTTTATGTGTATGAAAAATGCTCTAATCTAATATGCTATACATGATGTTTGGAAGAATAGTGCTTCTTATCTGGTAACTGATAGAGTTGACTATTTAGAGGTAGTAGGTTTTTCTGTTTTTGTTTGCTTTGCTATTTTAGGTAGGAATGAGTGTTTTAAAAAAATCAACCAAACTACTGGAATCCTTGTCAAAATAATTTAATGTATGATTAACTTATAGCACTTGTTGTTTGATCTAGATCAGTTTGGATTGTCCACATAGTCTCTCTTTTTTCCCTTCTTTTCCCTTCCCTTTTCTTCCCTTCCCTTTTATTTCCTTCATTCATTTATTCAAGACATATTTATGAGCATGTATTATCCATCAGACATTATGGAATCAAAAATTAATGAACTACTGTCATTATCTCAAAAGCTTATCTTTTTAAAAAGAAGTCAAAGCAATTTACCATATCACCTTCCCTTCTTGATAGAAATATATAAATGTTGCCCTTAAGATTAATAACCTCATAATTAGTATTGTGGTTAAGGTCCTTAATAGCACAATTACAAGAATATTTATTATTTATTATATGAATGACATTAAAGGGAATTTTTAAAAAATTTGCTCATCATCAAATTTGTGATATTCTAAATCTAACTTTAGGGATAGCGATTGTGGTAGAAATTTTTTTTACTTTAGTGGTATTGGTTTTTCTTGCCGAATGATATAATTTTTTTCAAGTTTTTTTGTCTAGGTCTAACCTCTTCCTATGACAATATCTTTGTGTACATTTCTCACAACGAAATTTCCTAAAGTTCAAGGATATGTGAATATTTGCAAATTAATCATCAAATAAAATAAAACTAAACATGTTTTAGAATATTAAACTTCTATAAAATAAAATGAGCAGTAATTTCATCTGTTTTCCATAATCAAGATAATTATAATATGCTATGTTGTAAATGTGGACAAATATTTCAAAAGTTATTTGTGTAGAAAGACTTTCTAATTCTGCATCTGTGGTAGCAGTACTTTTCAATAGTTGGAACAATGTATTGATGATTGTTTTCTGTGACCCCTGTAAGCATCAATGTTTTTACAGAGGTTCAATATTTTCTTTTGAATACTGTGAGTTCAATGGAAAAATACCAAAGAAAGACACAATCCATCTTTATACACATGCTCATATGTACAGTTTTCTAGCTGATTCTTTCTTTCTCAGCCATAATCATAGTTACTTATCAAGCAGCTTATTTATTGCCACAGAGTTAATCCAAATGGCTAGAATTGACCATCTATGTATCATTCATGGGATAGGCTAAATACATTCATAGAAGCTGTTTTGAATTAAGAAAATAATTTTGATCTGAGTCTTGAATAAGCATCTAGATTAGTAGAGGTTGTTCAATTATTAGAAGTTTTCATTTGGAAATGAAAGCTTCTGAGGTCATGAAGATTATTAGTATTACTGCTATCAGGGAGATAAATGACCCCATAGGTGATATAGTATTTCATGTAGTGTACATTTCGGGGTAGTCCGAGTAACGTCGAGGCATACCAGATAGACCGAGGAAATGAATAGACCAAGGCAAGAACATCTCTGAAAATCTGTCACATTATTGTGGAATTTTCTTCTTTAATATTATAATTTTAATGATTTAAAATTATAGTCTAGCAATTACAGTCAATGTTTATGAACAGAATATCCATTAATTGTTCTAGATATATAAATTCCAAGGAGAATCCTTAAAAATTTTAGAAACACACTGTACATTTTGATCTGAGAGCTATGAATCAGTACTTGATGTTTGCAACAATTTTTGAGCCCATTTCTTGTAATTCCTCACAAGTAAGACATTTGGTCACAAACTAGCCATTTAAAATATATAAGCTATATGTGTCATTCAAGCACTCATGTATCTTTAATCAGTAAATACTTATTGAGTTAATACCAAGTGCAATTCATAGTACAATGTATTGGACATACAGAACTAAATAATTGCCCTAAAACTTTTGTCTCATTACCCAGAGTTTAGTGGGAATGTCACTATTTAGGCTATTTCTAGCTTGTACAGTGTCTTTATGAGTTTAAGACTCAAGAGTTTAAGCTATATTTGAGCCCCCCTTAAACTCTTCACTGGGTGTTATGCAAGACGCAGTCTCCCCAGTCATGTACAGCATCTCTGGGCATGTTTGTGTATCCCAACAAGGCTGAAGATGTGATTCAGTCTGCTCCAGAACAGAGAGATCATCAGAGAAACACACACAATGAGGGAGCCAGCTTCCAAGATGGCGCCCAGCAGTGATCTGCACCCTCTGGTATTCTTTTTTTTTTTTTTTCTTTTTTTTCTTAAAGAGATGGAGCCTCACTTTGTCACCCAGGCTGGAGTGTAGTGGCACGATCTTGGCTCACTGCAACCTCTGCCCCCCTGGGTTCAAGTGATTCTCTTGCCTCAGTCTCCTGAGTGACTGAGATTATAGGCGCCTGCCACCGCACCTGGCTACTTTTTGTATTTTTAGTAGAGATGGAATTTCAGCATCTTGGCCAGGCTGGTCTTGAACTCCTGACCTCGTGATCCACCCACCTTGGCCTCCCAAAGTGCTGGGATTACAGGCATGAGCCACTGCGCCCGGTTCCTCTGGTATTCTTGCCTAGTAGAAATCCCTTTCCTCTCCTTCAGTGTCAGCTAAACCTAGTTACTTCCTTCTAACAAATAGAATATTACAGAAGTAATAGAATGGTACTTTTGAGACTAGGTTTTAAAAATCTGGTTGCTGCATTAGGCTTCTCTCTTTCTCTCTCTCTCTCTCTCTCTCTCTCTCTCTCTCTCTCTCTCTCTCTCTCTCTCTCTGATTGCTTGCCCTTAGGGAAATGAGCTACCATGTCATGAGGCAGGCCTGTAGAGAGGCCCGTGTGGCAGAGGTCCAATACATGCCAAGAGCCATGTGAGGTGCCATGGAAACATCTCCTTCAACCAAGTTGAGTTTTCAGCTAAGTCCACAGCCCTAGCCTATCACTGGACTGCAATTTCATGAGATTCCTTGAGCCAGACACTCAGCTTTGTCATGCCTGAATTGCTGACCCACAGAAACTGAGAGTAAATGTTTATTGTTTTAAGCCACTATGTTTTGGGGTATAAAGTCATGCTGTCTTTCTTGTCCCAATAATTTTTTTGTTTTACTCATACAACAGTCCAAAATGGGTATTCCTGAAAGAGCATCTCTCCTGGGCAGCTTTCCTCAGTGTGATGACTTCAGGTCCCAGGCTCCTTCTCTGTGATCATGGTGCCCTCTTTTAAACCCTGGGAGTACTTTACATTCAGCCAGTGAATCGAGAGAGATCATAAATAGGTGGGAATTGGTGGGAAGAAGAAGTAGGCCAGGGGCAGAGTAGACCTGAAAATAATGCATATCACTTCTTTCCATATTCTATCGGCCAGAACTTAGTGACAAGGCACCACTTAATTGGAGGAAGTCTGAGACATGTAACCTAGCTGTATGCCCAGAAAGAGAAAGGAAATGGTTTGGCAAACAACTTGTCAGTCTCTGCCACACGGGGCATAGTGTGATTGGGCAAGGATGGAATTAGGTGAAAGAAAGAGAGGAATGAAAAGCTTCCAGGCAAAGGAGACAGCTCCCTGGGAATTTTGAAGTATGTGGCATAAAGAGTGTTGCCAAAAGCCTGAGAGACCACAACTAGAAAACCCAGCCCTTTATTTTCTCTATAAAGTGAGTAAAGCAGCAAATTTGAAAAACAACAGGAAGCTAATTATGAAGAAATGAAATAGGCATCTTTTAGAAATGTGACAATGCCAAACACTAGCAAATTTTGAAATCCAAAAGTCTTTATGTCATTTACTCAGGTCTAATTCTAACAGAATATCAGGAATATCTCAAGTGCTAGAATATTCACACAAGAAAGCAAGTCAAGCAGGCTTCACAAATACTCCTTGGTTATATTTAAGTGAAAAACTGGCTCCTCCAACCCAAATGCCCATCAATAATAGACTGGATAAAGAAAAGGTGGCACATATACTCCATGGAATACTATGCAGACGCAAAAAAGAATGAGTTAATGTCCTCTGCAGGTACACGGATGAAACTGGAAGCCATCATTCCCAGCAAACTAACACAGGAACAGAAAACCAAATACTTCATGTTCTCACTCATAAGTCAGAGTTGAACAATGAGAACACATGGACACAGGGAGGGGAACATCACACACCAGGGCCTGCTGGGGATGGGGGACAAGGGGAGAGAGAGCATTAGGACAAGTACCTGATGCATGGGGGCCTTAAAACCTAGATTACAGATTGATGGGTGCAGCAAGCCACCATGGCACATGTATACCTGTGTAATAAACCTGCACGTTCTGCATATGAATCCTAGAACTTAAATAAAATAAAATAAAAAACTTTGTTCCGTAAGATAACACTGCAGCACTCTTCCAAAGGAGAGTGTGAGAACCAAAGTGCTTATCTCCAACAACAAAAATGTTCACAAACAAATAATTTGCCTGTCAACACATTCCTAATATTGTACTTTTTAGTAATATTTTGATTGGCCAACCTCTTAGCCTTTTTGGGATCTGTTTTCAGTTTTCTTTTCTGCTTTCAGCCTAAGGAATTTTAATGTGTCATCACACAGAAGGTGAATCTCACGTGAAACCTTATAAGAGAGTAGGGAGATTTGCATGAAATAAAGGGAGGATTTGCATTGCCTATGACACTGCCTGTCTGATGATAAGGATCTCCTTGTTTTCTTAGTTCTGCTGGTGGGAAATGAAAGAAACTAAATCCGGAACATTCCTTGCTGACATAATGACAAAATTACTCCCATAAATTTAATAAAGAAATTTTATTCCCATGGTTCATTCTTATTTGTAAAACCGTAGTGTTTGAATTAAATAGATCACAAAATGGAAGACAAAATATTATGCTAGACCATCTATGCCATTTAGAAATATCTTTAAGTAATTAAAAGATAAATTAAACAAATATTTCCAATAGATCTAAAATCTCTTTCATAATAACAATAAATAGTGATTAGTCCAAGACTTACTATTATTTTGAAAGCTGCCCTTTAAATCCAAGGAGTGGAATTTAGGGGTTTAATGGAATCTGTTTTATATCAAATAAGCATTGGAAAAAAAAACACCAGTAAATCTTTTGAATCTAAAAAATGAATAGATGTTTCTTAATGAATGTGGATTCTGCTGTTTCCGTTTTTATTTGGATATTAAAACTTTGGAAGAAAATCATAGTCGTGATGGGTTTTGGCCTACCTTATTTTAAAGGATGTTTTACCATCAGAATAAAAGGCCATACTTTATATCAATGATTGAAATGACATTAATTTCGAAGTAATTTGGTTGAAGAAAAAATTTTGAGTTGTCACTACAACAATTGAACTAGCACATCCCCATGAAGGGCAATGGAAAGCACTTGTCTTGGAGCTCTGTCCCGGCATATCCTACTGATAGTCATGTAATTTGGGATTAGGTATTTGTCATCTCTAGTGGGCCTTTTCTAGCCTACGAGTTGTGTGACTTTGAAAAAACTCTCCTCCATTGGGCATCCTTGAGCAGGAACATCCTGCCCAACGGCACGGGCTGATCCCGCCCCAGTCCTATTTATCTCACACTGCTGTCAGGACCAAAGGAAACTCAAGCCCTTTGTAAATTACACAGTGTTGTTCGAATATGAAGTTCTATCATCTAGATCAGGAGTTGCCTATCACCTGGATCAGGAGTTGCAAACTGTTTTTTGTGAAGGGCAAGACAGTAAGCATTTTAGGCTTTGCTGGCCACGCTGTCTCTGCTGCAACCATGCAATGCTGTTGTGATGCAAAGCAGCTACACACAACATGTAAACAGGTGAGAGTGGCTGTGCTCCAATCAAACTTCATTTATGGACACTAAAACTGGAAGTGCATGTAATTATCACGTGTCTCCAAATATTATTTTTCTCTCTATTTTCTTCCAAACATTAAAAAAAGTAAAAATTATTCTTATCTCATGGGCCGTATAAAATGGACAATGGGCTGGATTGTGGTCCACAGACGATACTTGGCTGACTCCGATCTAAACCACTTATCTAATTACCTGAGTAATCTTGAATCTTGCTACTCAGAGCCTGGGCCTCAACCCAAATTGATAGAACTTGAATCTGCTTTTTTTTTTTTTTAGCAGGTTCCCTGGGCAATTCTAGTTCTTCTTTAAGTTTGAGAAGCCTTGATATGGAACAGAGTTGAGAATCAGAAAGAGCAGAGAAAATAACAGCCTTTCTGAATATGCTAAAGTGTATACCACAAAAGTACATGCTAAGGGCTGTACAATTATTAATACAAGAGCCATTTAGCCCTTCACTCAAAGCCAAATTATATATATACATATATACACATGCATGTTTGTATGTACATATATAGTGCTTATATGTGTATGTATATATTGTATATGCATAAGTGTGTATATGCATATACATATATGTATTTGTATAATATGGAAACATGTATATTATATATATATACATACACACATACATATATATATATAAGCTGATGATATGACTTATCAGTCCACAGCAAAAGGCAAGTGGGGGACGTTGCTGTGAGTGGGGTCCTTCCAATAGTGGCCATAAATAATATCTAAAAGCCTGAAGTGTTTTTTAAAAATACATAATCAAATTAAAATGCTAGAAGATCAGAACTCTGAACTCACTTTGTGTCAAGTGGGACAGTCATATGTGCACTCAGTCGTCCCCGAGGGCATCATCACATTACAGCAAAGTGCAGTAGGTAATGTTCATTGTGATAACTCCAGGGCAGCAAGGAAAGGTTACATTGTGTTCTGTGTCCTCTGTTTAAGAAGATTCGGGCATGTGCTTGCACCTTAAGAGGATTTTCATCACAAGTGATTAAAATGAAAAGAATGGTTGTGCTTAAAGAAGCTTACTTTCAATTATTTAGAAAGCATTTTTATTTAGAATTGCATTCTCCACTGATGCTAGAAAACCATGACTTTGTGTTTTTAAATTTTTTTCTGTTAAATTTTATTCACCATTTATTCTTGAGGATAGATGCCTCAAATATTTGATTTCACACCCCCAGTTCATTTCAGAAGAGGCAAGATCATCTTTGTTTTATTTTTCTTTTCACTTCTAACTAGTGGAGACATGAAAGCTGCTTTTACAGCTAAGAAGGAATCTTAAGTAAAGATATTTGTATTTCCTTCTTTTTAATCATTCTCTTACCCCCTGCAACACAATTCTCATCCGTTGCTTTACTATCCACTCCTCCCTCTCTCTCTCTCATTTTAAAATTGTTCTTATATGTTAAAAATGTATTATGTTGGCCGGGTGCAGTGGCTCATGCCTGTAAGCCCAGCACTTTGGGAGGCTGCGGGGGACAGATCACGAGGTCAGGAGATCGAGACCATCCTGGCTAACATGGTGAAACCCCGTCTCTACTAAAAATACAAAAAAATTAAGCACGGTGGCAGGCGCCTGTAGTCCCAGCTACTTAGGAGGCTGAGGCAGGAGAATGGTGTGAACCCAGGATGCAGAGCTTGCAGTGAGCAGAGATCGTGTCACTGCACTCCAGCCTGGGCGACAGAGCGAGACTCGGTCTCAAAAAAAAAAAAAAAAAAAAAGTATGATGTTATCCTGTGACACTGTTCCCCAGCATGGCATCCAACATAACATAGAGAATAAAGATACTAGAAAGGTATCTAGAGAGCTAAATAAATACAGCTAAGAAATAAAATAGATGGTGATCACTACTATACCCAAGCTAAGTACTTCTGACCATTGAAGGATTATGATCATTTTATTTCTCTCTTAGAATGATAGTGTCTCAGACAGCCGAAATCTGAAAGAATATGGATTAGGGAACTGTAATGATGACAGTTTCAAAGTTGGTTTCACATCCCTTTTTCTCCTTGTTGGATGGTAAGGTGAGAAGGGACAGAGGGTTAGGGAAGGTAGAAAAATATATAATATGTAGAAAAACACCAGTAGAGAGAACAGGGGAGACTGGCTGTGATAGGACCAATTCTGATTTCTTCCATGAAATTCTAATTGAGAACTCAAGGCATGGCAGCCTACACAGGATTCGACTTCTTTGAGCTGTGGTCCGGCCTGTCATGATATGATATCCAGTCCCAGGCAATTCTCCCCTGTATGCTATATTTAAAATTAAATGGCAAATGATCTGCATTAATGAGGGCCCAAAGCACTGTCAGTACACTGGTAGGAAAGTCATACTTATGGTAATTCAGTTTCAATAGGTTGGTCCTGTAAAGAGAATGGCTGACAGCAGGTTATCAAAGCAATTTCCAGGTGGGCAACTGGAGATGGGCATTCTGACTGAATAGGGACAAAAGAAATGCTTCAAGGACGTAGTGAACATACTTTGTAATAACGTGAAAAAGTCAGCATTAGCTCAAAAGCCAAGCAGCATGGAGCAGCCAGCAGAGAGCAAAGGAGGACTGAGGAATAGAACATGGCACAAGGTAGGAAGCAACCTGCAATAGGACCTCCAGTTGACAACCATCATCATAAGTCATGGATCAAAATGCAGGCGCATCCATTCCAAAATGAGCTTCACACTACAAATTAGCTTTCACAGGAATACTCACGCATTAAAAAAAAGTCCCACATGCAAAAGACAGTAACTATTTGAAGCTTAGTTTATACTTTTTTCAAAATAGATAAAAACTGATTTTTCTCTCCATTATCTTTTTTCAAAATATGCACGATGTCTCTGGAACTACGCGTCTAATGCTGGGCACTGGGGAAACTCAGATCTTGCCCTTGCGGCACTTACATTTGAATTCTTGAATAATTCAATAGACCATCTCATGTAAACATATGTTACTATTGTTATTCTGTCCAGGCAAATACTTTTCATCATTTTGCAGCATTTTCTTTTAGAGAGTTTTAATTATGGATTCTGTCCACACATTGCCATTTGTGTTCATTTATGAGCCCACGTTTCCCACTTCCGTGTTTTAAAAAGCCAAGCTCTAACAGAAGTCAGGGGTCTTGTACAGGAAAAACATCAGTCCCCTTTCCTCATGCCAAGAAGACTAGAACACCTTAAGTTGTCAATAACTTTCAGGGTTTTGTGTGCAATATGAATGTCCCATTGGTATCTCTCAAATGAGAATTCACTTTGGGAGGTACCCAAGCTACCTTGTGACAAGCTGTTCAAGGGTAAAAAGATTTTGTCTCCAAATCATCCCCTTATAAATTTTGCACCAAGAAAAACAGAAGACTGACCCAGTATCTCAAGTGCCATCAGAGTACGTAATGAACAGAAGTGCGTCTCTCTCTATTTGAAGGGTTACATGTGATCTGAGGACATGCATTGGCATTTCACACAGACAAAAGAACGTTTTTCATTCATTTCATGCACATGAGAACTCAGTGTATTTGTAAATACTCAGAAAGGATTGGTCAGAAAGGATATTTTCCCCATGAAATCTTTCTAGTGGAGATTCTATTGCCAATAAAATTGGCTTCTGATACAGTCTGAGAATCTAACAGGGTGCTGGGGGCAGAGCTGGACGCCTGCCTGGAATTTTGTCCTTAAAATAACTCCACTGAGAGTCTCCTCTAGTCTGTCCTGTTAAAACTGATGCTGTCCAGAAAACAACTGTTTGGATGATTTTAATGTAGTTTCATCCAATTACTACAGGAACATTGTCTGCCACAAGGTTGGTATAGCATTCTGGCGCTTGACTCTGAATTTATTTAATCTGTTTCACAGAATATAAAGGCCAATATCTTTCTTTCATTCCTTTTTTTTTTTTTTTTTTTTTTGCTTGATTTGTCTTTTTTTCTCATTGGAGGAGCAATTCCTCCTACATACAAAGAAGTTAATTTTGAAAGTGTGCTCCTGAAATGATATGAAAAGTAGTTAAATAGAAGGGAGATGGTTGTTCAGTCAGGTTGAAAGAAGCCTGCATTCTTGCATTTGCATAAAGCACTGTGTATGGGGCTATTTGTTAAAGTAAGTTGAATAGATAGTATTTAAATTACATATAAATATGTGTTGTTTTGAACTGTTTATGTCAGTAAAGTAAATCTAATGACACAAACATAATAATACCTTAACTGCTTTTATAACCAGTTTACAATATTTATCGTTTGTTGAGCACAGCTAGTGTTATCTGCAATTCAACAGTAATTTTCAATCACAACCTCAAAATAGTTAACGTTAAAAGGAATCAATATGTACTACATTTTATTACATACCCATGGGCAATAGCTCCCTGTTAATGATCACAACTGCCAACTTCTATCTATCACAGCAATTTTTCTCTTCATAAATTAAATGGAGAGAAGTGTGAAATAAACTCTAAGATCATGCTATGATATTTTAGTATCTCTGTCTCTCTCGCTCACTCTCCTCTTTACAATTTTTTTTTTTACTTTGGTTATGCATTCCATTATTTAGAATTACTACCACCATGTGCTTGGGTTTTGCTATCAATATCACTAGCAGAAGGAATACTAAGAAGGCTGATCCTAGTGCTTTTTACTTTATCCTTGTCATGTCACTGAGTAAAAAAAGAAAAACCCCTAGCTTTTTAAAATCAGTTCCTAGCATGTTACCTGAAAAGATCAGCCTTATGCCAAATGTGTGTCAGTGTAGAAATAAATGTAGTTTGATTTGCTTTTTACAGTGTTTAAAATGACACATTCTTGGATCGCTGGTATGTGTTGTCTGTGAGAGGTGACATAACAGCCGAGAGAAGGCCGGTGTGGATTCTGCCTCGAACATGCCTCATCCAGTGGTGCTTTCAACCAATATGCATTAAATGTCACCACATCACTTCTGGGCCAGACACTGTGCTAGTTGTTGGGATTACAGAACAAGGAAGAAGAGGAAAGAAGACTAAGATAAGGGCTGGTGATTGAGACGCAGAATTTGAAGTGAGGCCACCCTGGATTGGCATCCACACTCCCTTACAAGTTGTGGGAATGTTGACAAGCTACTTAACCTTATTACAAGCCTTTGTTTCCTTAAGGGGAAAATGGAACAAGTTTAGTACCCATAATGTTGCATAGGGAATGAAATGAGATGACTGGAAAGATTCTTTTGAATATTGTGAATGACATCAAGTCGTAGGTTCTGTTCTCACCATGCTCACAGTCTAGTGACAGTGAAGGATATTGAGCAAGCAAATGTAATTGTGCTACAGTGTCACTGCTCTAGTGAAAGCTTGTTCCAGGTGCCATGGGAACATAGATGAGTGCTTCGGGAACTAGCCAGGTTGGTTTAGAGGTGCTTGGAAGGCACAGGCCAAAGGATCCTCAAGATTCCTATGTGAATTGCCTGGTTGCTTTAAGAATTCTATTCTGACCTTGGCAATTATAGGATCTTACAGAACTAGACATGGAAACTGTGTTTTGATTGTCATCAGGATGGCACATTTCACCACCATTCAGTTCAGGCCCTCCTATGTGTAAAGCACCATGCTAGACACTAGAGAATTAAAAGATGAATGAAATTAAACATCTGTTCTCACGTTGCCCGTCGTCCATCATTGGCTCTATCAGAGTGTATGCTGCACCTTTCTGAACTCAAAGTAGGTTCATTGCAATTGTGTTATTTCTTGTGACTTCTGCTTTAGAAATAATAACTTTCCTGGTAGTGAATTCATATGAAAAACTACTTCAAGTCCCTACTGCCAAATCCACACTCTGATGCTTCTACATCTACCATTTTTTCCTCCCTCCTATTATAGAGGAGGTAGCTTTGCTCCTAAAGTCAGTCATTCCCCTGTTCTTTGACTGCACACCCAACTGGCTCAAGAACTTTGCACTGGCAGTCATCTATTCTGCATCATCAGCTTTTCCCTTCCTAGTTACTTCTTCCCATCAGCCTTAAAATGTGACCCTCCTGTCTGTTAGAAGGTTTTCACTCGACTCCATGTCTCCCTCCAAATGCAGCCCTATTTCTCACTGCCTTTTTACCATCTTCCTCCCAAAGAGCTGAGAGCATTCCTTGTCCTTCCCATGTACTCTGTCCTTATTCTACCCCAACTGGTCTCTGCTCCTACCATTCCATGAAATGTTCTAGTTAACTAAGATAAGGAATGGCTTCACGTTGCTGATTTGCTCATTTTTTGTTATCTTATTTGACCTCTTAGAAATATCTCACCCTTGACCCACTCCCTCCTCTACCCCTTAATTTCTATGTGATCTCATTTTCCTTTCTCCCATGCTGGAGCTTGGACCTAAGTCTCCTTATCTAACCTGGCTTTACTCCACTATTAAGCCCAGGACTTCCTTAACCCTTGTCCTAGTCATCTTTTTCTCTCACTCTTGACTCTCCACTTGGAGTATTTATTTGATTTCCATGGCTTTCCAAATGTACATCTACAACTTGCTAGATACCACGTTGGTGTTCCGGTCATAAAGAGAATATGTGGAATCACTATCTCCCATTAGGAGTAAACAGCCTTATTGGCAATCCATTCAGGTATCTAAGACCAAACTCATGGATCTTATCACAGACTTGTTCCTTACCCAACACTTCCAGTATTGGCAAATAGCACAGTCAACAGCTAAAATGCAAAACCATGGAAGAATTCCCTCTCCTATCTCACTAAATCACTCACCAAACTCTGTTAATTCTATCTCCTATGTATATTCCAGACGAGTTGTCTCTATCCTGCTTTTCACAAACTCTCTGACATGAATCACTGAATATTTGAATTATTATTGCCCGTACTCCAATTCTTTTGCCACATTGCGTCCAAAATGATTTTTCATAAGTCAGCTCTCAGCATAGCTATACCTCCCCCAGAAAACTTCAGTGACTTAGTACAGCTGATTCCCAAGTATTTAATGTGCCCTAGAGGTACTGTGATTCTATAATCTGTCATTCTATCTGAAATACTTTTGAGAACAAATGGAGCCAGTTTATCAATGACACTGGGGCAAGTATAAACTGGGACTGTGCTGGGAATCTGAGACATGGATCTCATTGTATCCTCAACTTCCAGCACAGGGTCTCAGGGTCTGGTTCATAGAATAGAGGATGCTCCATAAATGTTTATTGAATACATGACTGAGTGGAAGGATATGTCTTTATATGACATCTTGCTGAAGAGAAAGGGACTCAGCTCAAATGGGTGGTTGGCCCAGGTGACTGTCTGTTGTGGTTCTTTGTCCCCAAAGATACTACAGATCTGCATTTCAAAGTGTTCTAGGTCTGTTCTTTCCATGTTATAATGGAAAAGCAGATGAATCTATTTTCAAATGAAATATTAAGGGTAATGCCAACACATAAAACAGTTAAAAGTGAAAGCTGCTCTAAGTGAGATTGGGGATTGCCTGACCTTACCATGTCAGCCTCCCTCTCACCTTCCCTGCCTATATCTACCTGGGAGAAGTCCTGGGGCCAAGAGAAATATAAATTACAAATTGTTATTCTAGAGCATTGATATATTTTCTCAAGCAAACTTAAAATACCTGAAAGTTAAATCGGAGATGCTCTAAATGTGTCATTTGCCAGTGAGTTCATGATCTCCCCTTTGGTGACATCCAGACACCATAACTGCTTTGCCGTTACTACTACTGTACCATCATCTACTTGTTTCAACTCTTCGTATGACAATTTGATAGGCACCCCCATCTAACTCCAATGCAATTAAACACATTAGATCTCCCACCCACTCGTTCAATTATGAACGTATATTGAGTATCCAGTATTCTAGAATCTGGGTTCTCAAATGTTATTTCTTACTATTTTTCATGCTGTGCTCAATGTAAGCCAAGTCAATTTGTTCTGCCTTTAGTAATAGCTAGCTTCCATTTACTGAAACTACAATTCCTGATGAGATTCTAAGGGCTTTATATGCATCGCTGAATCCTTAACAACAACCTTATGAGTTAGGTATGACCTCACCTGTAAAAGGGATTTTCATATTACAGAGGAGGAAACTGAAACTTGGAAAGGTTAACTAATTGGCTTAAATTTAAATAGCTAATTAAGAGAAAACCTGGGTCATAAAGAATAACGTCTCCCAGGAGTACACCTTTTGTATTGTCTCAGTTTCTTCAGGTCACTATAACAAAATACCATAAACTGGGTAGCTTATAAGTAGTAGGAATTTATTTTTCACAGTCTGGAAGGTGGAAAGTCTGAGAGCAAGGTGCTGGCAGATTTGGTGTCTTCTCGCTATGTCCTCACATGGTGGAAGGACAAATGGGCGCTCTAAGACACAACCCCATTCACGAGGGCTTCACCCACGTGACCTAATCATCCCCCGAAACCGTGCCTGCTCATACCATCACCTTGGTGATTAGGGTTTCAACAATGGATGTTGAGGAGACAGAAACATTCAATTCATTGTACATATCATCTGTCTTTTATATGTGACCTTCTACTTTCTTGGTTGCGGCTTTTGAGATTTGACTCTAAAATTTACTTCCTCCAGTAAGTCTTCCATATAATCTAACCTGATGTTGAGTGTTCCTTTCCTTATGACATGGCATACGTCCTGTTGAAAGTGTTAGTATTTTACTTTGTGATGATTGTCACTTCTCATATAACATTTCCATCTAAAATAATAAAGCAATTGTCTCCAAGGGTCTTTTTCTATTTATGTGAATGTACATGTGTATGTTTTCTTTGTAGCACTCACTTTTAGTGGTTACGTACACGTTATGCACTCAGATACCATTGCCTGATTTCGTCATATAACACCTATCAACACGTTTTAAAATGTGGCTGAAAGTTTAGACCCTGTGCCCAACCTTTACTAGTTACTTAACCTTTTTGTGCCTCAGTTTCCTCATGTGTAGAATGGGGGGTAAGAATAGTGTTTACCTCATAGATTTATTGAGAAGATTACATAATTATATATTGTAATTATATATATGTGTATATATATATTGGAATAACACCTGGCGTGTATTAAGTGCTATGTAAGCCAAAGCTATTGGTGTTGCGCTTGTCGTGGCGGGAGGAACAAGTCCTTTATTCTTATTACTTAACAAAGTTTAGTGGTGACTCTGGATTTCCTAGGTCTCAAAGACCTCAAAACTTCCAGCTTCCTTCACCCTCCCATCTGCCCAGCTTCCTGCTGCCTGCCCTTTTCCTGTGGTCTCTATGCTCCCTGTTGCTTATCTTTTGTTACTCTGATTTCCCTTAGCTTTTCTTTCCAGCTATCATTACGTATCTCTCTTCTTCCCTGTGCCCCCACTCTTTCAGACAGCCTGAAAGGCCAATCAGTGACTAAGGTAATAGTAAAGATCTCAATTACTCCATCAGTTTCACTAATCAGACAGAAGGCACCAATATTTTTAGTGATGGAATGGATGGCAAAGTGCAAAACTTAACAAGGAGAGAAGGTAGTTTGTGGTTTTCTATCTTGGAGCCAATGACTGCAGTTCAAAGGAGACTTGGAAGGAATATTAAAAAGTCACATTAATACCTGAGTGACAATTCCATGGAGTACACTCAATTATCTCTGATTTTGGAGAGAAATAAGGCTGATCCCAAAACAAGTTGATACATTCTCACAATAGCCCTCAAATGGGAAATTCTAATTCCAATAAAGTACTTGTACATTTACCTTCATTTCTCTCCTCCAATCAATAATCTTTCAGTTTCTTCTGTTATTTGGTGGAAAAGGTTTCAATTAGCTGATTATCTGTCTTTAGCACATTTCTTTTACTTCTTACGGTGTTTGATTGCCTGCAAACAAAGAAAGCTAATAATCTATTTTTATCAAGGAAGGTGTTTTGTCTGCAAGAGTCAGAGAGCATCTGAAATGAGCTGGGGTGGAGCTCGGCCCGAGGAGAAGATTTGAAGGAAGTCCTGCTGGGATATCAGAGCACCCAGGGAATACTTACAGCTCTGCATTTAAAATCCACCAATCCGGTGTTCTGACTGGAAATATGTGTTAGTTCTGAGATTTTCAAATGGGTGTGTGTTGGCACTATTGGTGGATGCTTTAAATAGAGGAACCAGGGGCCTTGTGAACTGGCTCTAGGGAAGTCAGCTTCCACACATGGCCCTGGATCTTTCTATCCTGCTTGCCAAACCGTGCTAAGTAGTAAAATCTGATCTTAAAACCACTTAAAGCCCCAGATTAAACGGATCTGTCTTTCTTTCTTAACCTTATTGCCTAACTGACTCATACCCAGCTAAGGGTTTAGGGAAGGTGGTTTATGTGGCCGAGGCCCAAGTCTCATTTATAGTCTTACCAAACAGCAAAATACACAAAGAACCGGTCAGCTCTTCCCAGGAACAAAAGAACTCATCAAATGAGAGAAATTGTAGTCGACATTTCTACATTAGTACTACAGCTTGCTCACATTTTTAGGGTGCTTACCATGTGCCAACACAGTTTTAAGGACTTTACCTGAAGAATCCTTGCCACCTTCACAGCAACCCTATGAGGTGGAGAATATTATTATCTTCACTAATATGGATGAAAACATTCAGGCCAAAAAAGTTGATCAACTTGCCTGAGGTTAGAAGCATGTTACAGGCAGAAGCAAAATGAGACAAAAAATGGTTTGATGCATTTCCTTTCGGTGACTTCAAACATTATTTGGGTTGGTTTGTTTTTTGGAGACGGAGTCTGGCTCTGTCACCCAGGCTGGAGTGCAGTGTGCAATCATGGCTCACTGTGGCCTCAACTCCCAGGCTCAGGTGATCCTTCCACTTCAGCCTCCAGAGTAGCTAAGACTACGGACAGGCACCTCAACACCCAGCTAATTTTTGTAGTTTTTGTAGACAAAGGGTTTTGCCATGTTGCCCAGACAGCTCTCAAACTCCTGAGCTCAAGTCATCCACCTGACTTGGCCTCACAAAGTGCTGGGATTACAGGCATGAGCCACCATGCTTGTCTGACTTGAATAATTCTATCGATTTCTACAGAAAAAAAAAATTTGTTTTACTCATAAGAGTAAAATATGTAAAATATAAAAGTATAATAAGTAAAGTACAAAATAATGATAATAATGAGGAAAATGCAATGAACCTAGGAGGTAATAATAAAAATACTTCTTTAAGAACATTAAGAATTGACTGTAGATGAAATATGTATTTGGATCCCACTCTGTTTTTCATGATTCTAGCCATTTCCAATCTTTTATAATACTCTTTGATAAACAATTATAAATATTAATAGAAACATATACGCCAATAATTCCCTAAGTTAGATACCCCACAATACTCAAAGAATTGAAAACTCATTAAAAATGTCTTTTTAATAAGTAATTATTTGAAAGAGATACTTGCACATGCATGTTTATAGCAGCACAATTCACACTTGCAAAATTGTGGAACCAACCCAAATGCCCATCAATCAACGAGTGGATTAAGAAATTGTGTGGTATGTATATGCTGGAATACTACTCAGCCATAAAAGGGAATGAATTAACAGCATTTACAATGACCTAGATGATAAGCTATGAGGACTCAAAGGCCTAAGAATGATACAATGGACTTCGGGGACTCAGGGGAAAAAGTGGGAGTGGGGTGAGGGATAAAAGACAACAAGTGTGGTGCAGTGTATACTACTCAGGTGATGTGTGCACCAGGATCTCACAAATCTCCACTAAATAACTTATGCATGTAGCCAAATATCACCTTTACCTCAATAACTTAAGGAAAAAATAAAATAATAATAATAATTTTTAAAACTATCTTTTTAATTCTCATTCTTTGTAAAGGAACTGGTCACTTCCTTCCAGGCCTCTGAACCATTCCTCACCTTTCCCCACCCTTCTCCACTATGTTCCGTGTCTCAGGTGGCTGAATTGCCTGAATGTATAATAATTGATGGGTATCATTTTTCTTAGGCTTTCATTGGGTTTAGCTAATGATAGGCACTGACAGATGCAAGGATGGGAAGAGATTAAAGCTGGGATATCTGGTTCCCTCCCTGACAGGTCACTTCATGGTGACTGTCTAAGGACACCACAGTTCCTTGTAGGTGGCCCTCTCCAAACAGTTTTTTTGGGGTTCAGCACCTGTTCCCCTCTTTACCTCTTCAGGCCTCAGGGTTCAATATGCTCCCTACTACCTCTAGTCTCAGAGTACCTCGATGAAGCTCCCACCCACACCTTTGAAAGCTGTGCCTTTACTCTCCTCCATTACTCAATATGAGCACGCATCTATTTCGCACCTAGATCCTGACTGAAACAGAGACCTTTACAATTTACTACGATTTCCTCCATTTAGTATTAATCTTTGCTGTGTAAGACCAGTTTTTCTACATTATTTTAACAGAAAGAAGCTCTACCAAGCTACTGCTCATAAGCATATGGTGTGATTTCTGTAACTCATGTGGAATTTGTAACCCTTTATTTAACAGCAATTCTAAGTTGCAAGTAATTTCCATTTTAATCATGGAGAAAGAAATCTAGATTAATTGTGCATGGACAGAATTAGGCAATGTCGTTACCATCTCTGTGTATTATCAGAGCCATTGCGGTCAAGAGGCTTCCCAATAATGAAAAAACTGCTTGACTGTCTGGTGTTGGTTGACCTAATAATTTTTAAAGTAGTTATTGAATCCTTAAATTATTCAGGTGTCATGAAGAACACAGATGAGATGAAGATCTGTTTGCTGTGATAGTAGATTAACAATCTAAAACCATCTTTCAGAAGCTTTGGTTCTTTTATGAATGGGATGGGTAGAAACTCACTAGAGTTCAAATCGATACTGGTATTTATTTTCCCCAAGTGTATCATTCTCCTAAAATCCAAGTCTTAGAGTACCTGCTAGGATTCCAGACCAAAGGCCTTATATTTTATGAAATGGTTCTCTATATTGAAAAAATAAATGCATCATCGGCTTTATGCTATGCAATAGACATAGTCTTAATATAAGTTTTTGGCAAAAAAGCAAGAATTACAGATTGATTCCTTTCAAACTCTCTTATCTTGAACCACAAATATGATTAATACATCCAGCTGTTTAGGTAAGGTTCTTTGGAGATTTATATAAGACAATTGCAAGAAAAATACAAATTTCAAATACAGATTTAACAATATACTTATTACCATACAACATCATTAACCTGTTCAAGAGACGTAACTTGGCTATTGCTGAAGTTAGCCTTTTATGCATACTAAATCACCCCAAAACTTAATAGGATTAAAGTTCATTTTACCGGTAAGTCTCCTTTTCAGGAATTTGGGCAGGGCTCAGCTAGGTAGTTCTGGTTGCATTCGAATTGATTCAAGCATCTTCAGTCAGCAGTCAGGCCAGTTGAGAGATGACTAGTTTAGGATCACGTCTACTAGGAGAATTCATCTCAGTTCCACATGGTCCGTCATCCTCCAGCAGGTTGACTGGGCTTGTTCATAAGGCAGCTGGGTAGGACTCCAAGAAAGCCAGTAGGAGCAGGAAATAAAGGCACAACATCACTTCCTCCACTTTCTGTGGGTATGGGCCAAATAAAGTCAACAGTCCACTCAGATTCAAGGGGATGGAAAATTGAATCTGTATGTTAATGGCAGGAGCTTCTAAATTCCAGAGCAAAAGGTGTGGAAACAAGGAAAAGTGAAGGCTTGTAGCCATTTTGCCATCTACCAAAATTAGATAATAAAGAATCATGTGGAATGGGAATGATGAACCAAATACCACATTGGACTTTTCTGTGATTAAAGGAGGTGGGTAAGGAGGGGACATTGTTTTGCAGGTATCAACATACACAATAGCACATCCAGATATATAGATGCTTCCATTAAATATTTCACAGCAGGCCTTGTGTCTCTCTACCACCAATCCACTCTCGTCTTGTTTCCCTTTTCTTTTGCACAATCTACAGTTTTTCATTTTTCTTTCTTGGCTTTTGTTTTCTTGCCCATTCTACTGACTCTCTGATGCCCAGCTGTGCTCTATTCCTCCTCTGAGTGAGTTTTATGCTTCCCTTGTCTCTCTTATCCTGCTTACTGTGTATTCCAGAGTCTGGCAGGAACCACATCAATAGAGAAAACACTCAGTCATTTGGCAACGTGAAGAAGCAATTAGATGCCAACTTCTAAAGGGCTAGAGGACATTTAAACTCCAAGTGCTAGAAATCTTACTGAAATTGCAGACAGAACAGAGGGAGAAGTACTTGAAGAGTTATTAGCTAGCCAGAGCTTGGCCCCATCACATTTTTGCCAATGCCTATTATAAGAAGGCTTCCATGTTCTGGCTTGAGCCACTGTGAGTAGAAGGGAGATCAATGAGCATGTGTGTGAGAGAGTTCCTCAGAAATAATGAAAGCTTGTCTCAGTCCTTTAAGAATAAGACCTGGAGAAAGTGATTCCCAGAGCATCACAGAACTCTTTGGATGCACATGACAATGTAGAAGATAATTCCAAATTCTGTAGATAATCCACAGCACAGTTAATCTCTGAATAGTTACGGAGATGTGTATTATAATTGGAAGCACAAAAGTGGCCATTTATTTCATTTTGTACAATGCTTGTTATTGCATTCCAAGTCATAGTAGCTATTACTCAATCCTCTATTTTCTATTGTTATTCTTTTAATGCAGACCTTGCCCCTTACCCAAGCCAGGGTTGTTACTCCACAGAGGGTTTTCCAGACATCATTAACCACAGGAAGAGACCATAACACAGCAGAAACTTGGGATTGAATAACAGCCTTGAAATTCAAACTGACATCATGTATTATTGTTTGCATTATATCCTAAACAGTTATTAGGAACAATTAGCAATTAAAGACTCTTAGGTGCAGTTACATGGTTTTCTACAATATATCCTGAATAGCAGTATAAGTGCTTTGGCTGCAAGCCAATCATCAAAAGCCCACAGAAAACTCTAATCTAAAATGTGTGCTCCTTTATGGCCATTGAACAAAGTATGTTAATCAAGCAAAGCCATACACGAGATGGGGAGACTTCAGGTGTAAACTTTCACTATGAAGCAGAATCCCATTTCATCCAAATTCTATGTAGCCCCAAAGAAATAGGATTTCTTTGTTTTATTTACACGTCTTCTCCACTTAACTTTTATGAAAAAGAGACACATGATAAGCACAGAAACAGATATCCAGAAATATTTTTAAAGGAATATGTCCTGATTTCAGCAGAAAATTAGTGTAATAGTGTCTATCTTCTAGTCCTTTAGTAGTTGACCGTGACACTGGTGTTCATTATAATGATCCTGAGGCCCTAAATATTCTTTCTGAAGCATCAAAGTGATATTACATCAGAGTCAAGCTAATTTGAATGTTAAATGTAGTCTACACATATTTAATTCCTTGAAAATCAAGTAGTATATACTGATTTTTAGTTTTCTCACAATATTCATCTTGCCAGGGGGCCATATTCTCAATTACATTGAATAAATTGGATTTTGTGCTTTATTGTATATTGTGTTTATTTTATTAATATCAAAGTGCTGGCTTCGGTTCACCCGCTATTAATAGTTATATAGGGTTTTTTTTTTGTTTGTTTCCAAATCAGACACTGATTATAGATATAGTAAGCTGAACTCAATCTCTATTCAGCACAGTTTTAAAGAACATGGAATAGACTGAAGGCAAGCAGGTGTCCAGCTTCTATCAAGCACTCAGTATGGAAACAGAGAGAAACATCAGGAGAGTAAACAAATTCATTCAGATAGCTATTGGTTTAAAAAAAAAAAATAACAAAAGAGAGTAGGAAAACAATCTCAATTGCTCACTGACTTTGCTTATTTAAATCTTTGGAGTAAATTGTAAATAAACAGCTGATCCAAATTGACTAGCGTGGCTTACATCCTTCTCAATTCCAAATGTGCCGATAAAAGTGTTAGTGTGAAAGGTAGAACTGAGAAGGGTAGGCCTCCTATTATATTTTTGGAAATAACTTGAACCCCTCAAACTTTACATAAACTCATGTTATATTAAAGAGAGAAAAGCATGACAACAAAAATCGGAAACATTACAATCCAATTTCTCACTTTTTTAAGTACGAAGAAACAGTGTGGACAATCACATTTCAAAGTTTAAAAATAAAGTATATGATCATCCGTGAAGCAAGGTAATCAAAGCACTTATGAATTAGCCTCTGGTAATTTCTCAATAAAGTATATGATCATCATGAGGCAAGGCAGTCAAAGACCTTATGAATTAACCTCTGGTAATTTCTCAAATATTGTATTTGTTTCCCTAATAACTAGTTATTGTAAATAAATGAAATTATACATAAAGAGAAAATAAATTATGTAAGCAAGCAGACATATTAAAACTTGATATAAATACATAAATATGCAAAATTAGAAATATTATTTGCATAGCCCTATTTATTTTTTAGTATAAAAATAGAAATGCAGACATGCAATTGCAAAATACAGTATGGAAAATAGTTAACTAGAATCCAGATATTATGTGCAAACTGTAGTTTTACATTTGCAATGGAAAGTAACATTAAATGAAGCTTTGCAGTCTTTTAAAATATGAGCTTAATAAAATAATCTGTGATTTTGGCTTATCAATAAGGGCTTTTTTATCTTGGGGTAGAGTAGTCTCGGGCATGGTGCCTGCCTTTGTGAGATGGGCTTATCTTGGACATGGGCTGCCTTTCGCTTGTGTTTGAGCTCAGTCATTTCCCCCGGGTACTGAAGGTTTTCTAAGATGTCTGTTCTTCTCATTGATTGAGTGAAGAACAATCTCCCTCAGTGAGTGAGACACAAAAGGTCTTTTGCACACAATCGGAATGTGAGTGCTTCAGTGAGGAAGTGTTTCTCACGCCTCTGGGTCTTTCCTCTCCTTGCTGCTGATATACACTTCCAGGAGATGGAGCTATGGCTCAGTCTGAATTCTCACATCCTTTGTGGTCTGCTCAAGGAAAAAAAAAAACAAAAATTAAGATTTCAGAATCTTTTTTAAGCAGTTTAAAAAGTAACCGTTACTGGATGGCATTGGGAGGTGGGAAATGGGTCGAACTCTTTTGTATTTAATCTATAGGTTTGTAGATTAAATACAAAAGAGTTCCTTAATTTAAAGCACTTTAATATACTATGTTAGTGAAAAAGCTTGACGCTCAGGCTTCTCTTGGGTAGAACTCAGTATTTATGACCTCTCTGCAAGACAGAGAAAAAGGCTATTTTTTTAGAAAAAGAGAAAACATTAAAAGAAATCAGAGTTGTTGTTGGTTGCTTTTAAAGGAAGCCAGCTCATTCCAAAATCTGATAAAAGAGTAATCCTGTAATTATAATCATTAAAATAGTGCTGTTTTACATTTTCTATTTGTCTACCCTAAAATATGTTTATCTAAATGTTTCCCCTTCCACCTGACTTGGTTTAGCCTTTATTAAAAGTCAGAGTATTGTTGCGCCTCTCATGGGTTTCGAGTAGACTTTCATCTCATTATATACTTTCCATATAAGAAACCTCCAATTCATGGCTGAATTTCTCCAAATACAGTAATTGAGTTTGTTGCCAGTCATGCAGGGTAATCATCCAATCATGAAAACCTGCTCTGTATGGAGCAAAGTGTTCTGGACCAGTGGATTACGGATGACAGGTGTTCTTCCTGGTAGCCAGCTGTTTCAGAAGCAATATCATAGCAGGAGTTTCAGAAATAAATAACAGCCATGACAATAATCATTGTATTTGAATAGTGTTTATGATTATAGAATGTTCCATGAGCTTCACCGTCCTTGATCCCCTGATGGCCATCCATGTGTGTGAGATTGGTGCTATGATGTGCTAAATTTACGGACCAGGCTCACGGAGGAGATGGAGTGATGGAGGTCACGCAGCTAGTAAGTGGAAAAGTTTGGCTTCTCGTCCACACCGTCAAATACCTCACTTCATGCGCTAGTGGCATGTTTTGTTTGGACGTGTTTGTGAGTGTGAGTGTATGAGTGTGCGTGTGAGTGTGTCTGCAATGATGTACAATAGTCTCGCTTTTGATGGGCATTTGTGCACATCCTCATGTCTGGCAGGACTATCCAGGGGTGCACAGTATTAACAGACTTCTCACCTAGACTGGGGGAGGCCTTATCTGTGTTTGGGACCACCTACGTGACATCATTTTAGATACGAGTGAAAGCATAGTCAACCAACTATTTCTACGGTTAGATGTTGTCCCGATTTTATCATATTGTTTTGGGTTTGTGTTTAATTTATAAGTGACAACATTTGGGTTTTTTATTCTAAGCTTCAAATTCTCTTTACTTTTCTTGATTTCTTATTTTAGTTAAAACTAAACAAGGTATTATGGTTGATAACTACTAGTTAAATTGCCATGAAGAGAAAACGTGAAATTTTATCATAGTAACATGATGATATTTTTCTTTAAATTATACGTGTGAATATGAAGCTTTATAATACAAAGATTTGAGTTTCTCCCAATTTCTAGCAACTAGAAATATTCTAGCTAGGTACAAAATATTCATCATGCTAGTTGTTTTAATATACTATTGATATCACATGAAGAAAACCTGGACTTAACTCAGACCTTAGTGTGAATTCTGGCTCTTTCTCTTACCAGAAATATAACTGGAGTAAATTATTTATTATCTCTGAATCTTGGTTTCTTCAACCATAAAATGGGGAGGCACTCAACCCCACAGGGACATTGTAGAAGACTGAATAACAAAATAAATCTTTAATACTATTAATATATTTAAGGACGGTCCTGTTGCAGGGCACCATTTTTTTTTAACCATTCTTTCTGTCTTTTCCATTCAGTGATTTTGTAAATACCATTGCTCTGGTATTTATTAGGATGTCTGAGTGCTTTTAATTTTGGTCTGAACTGAGTCAAGGAAACAGGTGATTTGTTTTGCCAAAGAAATAAGAATTTTCTGACTTTCGGAATTATGTAAGTTTTGTTTTCCTCTTATAAATTTGAGCAGGGAGCATGTAAATGCTACTTTCAGAAGAATAAGGGGAAGCAAAGCAAAATGAAACTGAAAGAATTCCCTAAAAGGATTTCCAAATCATTTCTACTGATTTAGACAAGAGGGGGTGGGGTCTCTGTCATGGGGACCCAGCCGCATGAGCAAACCTGCTGGCACATCTTTGCCACCACAGAAAATTGGCTCTGAAACGACCATTCTGTGTTAGTTTTACCTGCATGTTTTCAGTCGTCACTAGCCTACTCAGGGGACTGAAGAAGAAAGCTTTTTTTCCAGAACCAGTAGGTCTACAGGGGTCTGGGAGCAGGGATCTGCCAACAGAAAATTAAAGTAATAAGGAAAGCACATTAACAAAGGCTCTTTTTCTTTTGATAAGCATACAAAATAGCTGTCCCATCAGACATGACTTTTTCTAAGTGCTACTGTACTTAGCAATTTTTAAAATTCTCAAAATATAAAATAGGAGAGAAAAGAAAGTCTGACATTTTACTTTTTATATGTTTTTCTTCAGAGTGATCTCATATGCTAATTATACCTGTAACTTATTCTATTTACTTTCACCTATAAGTTATAGATTTAAGTTAGTGAAGGTGTCAGCATGCTATATATAGGGTCACATCATTAATTATACATTTTATAACTTTTGGGTGAATTGAATGCAAGACAGGCCAGATGCTGGGAGTGTTCTGCGTAGAACTGCACTGGTAGACATACACATGAAGGGATTTAAAAGGGAATTAAAGCAACTATCTCTTCCTAATTCAGCTCAAACTCTAGCTGATTATTTCGGCTTCTGATCTTAGTAGTAGCACTTGAAAATAACGTAGAAAAAAAAATCACAAACTCTACACTCTAAATCTCATATCCTAATAAAGGAACCCTATAAACCAACATTAAGATAGGTGAGAAGAATATAAATGGTAAGCCATTTAAGGAATGAAACAGCAGCAATTTGCATTTCTTCTTTCTCATTCGGTAGCATTCATTCTTGTTTCTTATTAAATAAGCCTCGTAAGGTACCCTGAAACCACCAGTGGCAAAGTGATGGACCAGTCAAGAGATCCTATAATAGTGTTCGTCTCCAGGTTTTATAAGCACGGTGCTTTGAGTGTTTTGTGTTTGAAGATGATGAAGATAATGAAACATAAAAGAAAAATCTCCTTCAACTAGGGAGCTTGCAAGCAAGATAGGTACATAGACTATTAATCATACTGTGATTTAAGCACCCAGAAAGTCATTGCTCAATTATCACTGCTAATGAAGAGGAGCAGTAGTGCAGGTGATCCAACATGGCAGCTAGAATAATTTATATTCCAGTCAAAATGACTTTTTGTACTTACATTTGAATATAATTGTGTCTGATATTCTGGGACTCCTAGCTGAGAGCCCAGCAGGCAGGAGGGTTCCCACAGATGCGCTTGCTCATTGTTCCCTGACAGAAGCAAAGGAAGCATGCGTGCTTCGGCCTGTAGAAAACGGCTCAGCAGCCGGGGCTCAGCTTCCCAAACCAGTGACACGGCGCAGATCGGTGTGTTTGCTACTACACAGGCCTGCAGGGGTGCAGAGGGACTGGGGCAGGGGAATGGGGGAAGACTTCACCTGCCTGATATTTGTGTGTCTGTAGACCATTAGTGGATAAATAAAAGATAATGATGTATAACCGAAAACCTTTTAATGAGAGTAAAACAATGCAAGAGAAATCAGAGCAGTAAGTCTGCCCAGTTTGCTAAAATAGTCGCTTCATAAAAAATAGATCATGTTACTTGATTTACCCAAACCCAAGTACCTAGGCATAATTTATTTCAGCAGCACCTGCCGTTGAATAGAATGCAACATATATTTTTGCACGTCTTCAAACTGTTGTATTTCCTACTTTTAGCCTGATGATTGGGTTAGATCTGGTTTTTAAAGTGGGGAGAAGGGTATGACCGGGAGTTACAGCAGGTACTTTAAGGAGATGGCAAACATTTCAGGATCAGTGTGGTATTAGAAATAGCACTGCAGTAGGAAAGCTGCAGAAGTCTTGCAATCTTGCTGTAATCAGAAGGCAGTGCGAGTGCTGAGATCATTTTATTACAGAAAGAATGAGATGTGGGAAGGAAGAGAAAATACATATCTATGTTCTTAATCTTAGTATATTGACTTATATTTTGTTTCTCTATTTTTCTCATAAGAATCTTTTTTTTTCCCTCAAAGACACTGTTGCAGAATGGTTTATCTCAAAACCATCACTGCATCATTATAAATGTATTGTTTAGGAGGATTTCAAGGTCTTCCAGATGTGAATAAAAAAATCATTTATTAGCAGATCAAGTTACTAATTGAATGAGAGGTAACCATGGTCACAATTGCACATTGTTTTAACAGTTGTCGTGAGAAGACACTTGTGGACTGATGGGACTCAAAGAAAAACATGTGTCGTATTCTATGAATATCAATAATCTAGACACAAGTGTTAGAGATGAAACTTAGGGAAAAACAACAAAATTCATGGCTTCAGGCTTTTTAATATCTAATGGGGGAAATAGTACTCATAGGATTTATATAGTATTGTTTTATTTTGGCTCTACAATTTGGACACCGTGAGTCATGCAAGCTCAATACCGTGTGTTCAGATTGATAAACTTGTCTTGTTTTATTTTTGCATATTCCCAGTGCAAGATAAGTTTCTTATACATTTAAGTGCACATAAAATATTTATCGAGCTGAAATAAAAACTATATTTTGCTACTCAAAGGTAACCAAATGATCATCATCACACAGAAATCCATAAGAGCAGGCTGATGAGAGGATAGTGAAATAACTATTCTTACTGTCATATATCTTTTTTTCTTTCTTTTAAAAGCTGCAGAGTAAGTAGAACTGAGCTAATTGGTTCTTTGTATTAGTCATTAGGCTTCTACTTGCAAGTATAATAAAGGTAATCCTAATAGTTGGTGGAAATATGGTAATTTGTTGCCTCTCATAGAGGCCATGGATAGCAGCTTCAGGCATAGTTGGATCTAGCTGTTGAAACAATATTGTCAGGGATTCCCATACAGTTCTCAAATCTGCTTTCTTCTCCTTTGGCTTTCTTTCTGACACTGTCTTTTCTCCTACTGACAAGTTGAACTTCAGAAACTTCAGTCTTACATCCTAAGTACCTATCTAATGATAAGAAAATCTGGCAGAAAGGATTACCCATTTCCATAGTTCACCTACAACATCTGGGCTGACACTTAGAGATTCTGATCAACCTCTCTTGTATCATAAGCATTTTCTGAATCAATTTCTGGAGCTAGAGGAAATGGGCCACCCTGATTGACTAGACCTGGGTCACATTTTAGAATGAAGAATGCTCAACTCCCAAAGGAAAGAGAAAATGCTTCTAAGACATGTTGGAGAAATGGTTGTTGGGGAGACAAAAAGAGTCTTATGTAGGGTAAGAACCTGAGTTTTCATTAAGCTGAAGTTTAAGATCACTTAAGTATCTTGACAGAAAGAACACCAAGAAGACATTTTAGCCTACAAATAGGCACTTCGGAAAACTCAGTCACAAATCATTATGGTGTTCGTTTTGGGATAAGGAATATTTTCTAATATGTGAAGAAAATTTTTAATATAAAGATATGGAAAGTAAAGTTTTATTCCTGTTTGAGTCACTACTTACTTCAGGGTTTTTCTTTTTTACTCAAATGGTATTTTATCAATGAGGCCTTTCCTAATTACTATCTGTAAAATAAACTATGCCTTTACAAGCCCCTCATGACACCCCCAGCACTTTCTATGCCCTTTATCTTGCTTTATTATTTTTACATATTTTATCACCATTTGGCATCTCATATGTGGACTTATTATACATCCTATACATTTGTTGATTATCTGTCTTTCCTTATTAAAATATAAGTTCCATGAAAAACTTATTTACTTCTCACTGTTCATCTAGGTAACCAGTATTTATCAGTTGAACAATAGATATTTGGGGAGTGGATATGTAAATGAATGAATGAATGAATGAATGAGATGTTTTAAGTGGTCAAATTAAATTTTCAAAAGCCTAAGGAAATTCAGTTCTATATGTGAATAGATATAAGATAATTATTTCATTGATTATGACTTTTAAAAATAATGACACATAGAATGATATCTAAATACATATACTTCTTAAATGTAAGGGAAAATAATACACAACAACTGAATTTCCTTTAATTTATCCAATTGTGTTTGTTGCCGTAAACCTAAGTTACTACATTTTGGTCAGGCTGGAGATTATACTGATATTACTTACACTATAAATTATGTTGATATTTATATATGATGTTACACTATAAATTATGTTGTTGCCTCTCTCAGTACTATCAAATTGAATAAATACTCAGTAAGTCCATTTAGAGAGAATGGTTCCATAATAGTGGGGTTGTAGTAGATACAAATAATTTTCATGTGTTCATTGATATGTAGAAACATCTCAGGTACAACTGAGGTAATACAATCATTTCTTCCTTTGTCAGGTGCAGATGCCTCTTTTATCAACAATGCATTGTAGTCAAAGTGTTTTTTTTTACCAACCACACCCCAGGCACTGCAAAGCACTGTTCAGAGTGCAAATTGATTTGTGACTAATTGGGAAGATAGATAAACAAGAACAGCACAAAATCAATGCATTTACGTCCAATTTAAACTACATAAGTTGTTCGTTACTTCTTTTTAAACTTCATAATACAGAAATAGGGACGGGAACAACTGTACAAAGCCAACAAACCTTCTCTCCTCTGATGTTCTCCCAACATAGTCAAATCTTCTCTGTCCTCTGAAGTATCCTGTCTCTTAAGGTCTACTTCTCTTTAGATGATATGTGGTGTCTTTGGAATATCTCTTGTATTCTTCTGTTAAATTGTCATTTATCTTGGTTTCCCCAAGTATAGACAAGTCACATTTTGATGTGATCATAAATATAGAAACAAGAAAACGTGACATGTATGGATAAGAAAATGCCAAGCACATAGAACCAAAATGTTACATTTAAGACATAGTTTTCTTTGTCTTATCTATTCTCTAAAGCTTCCTCTCTAATGTCAGGCTTCTAATAAATGGATTTCCCAAATGGAAGGCTTGTGAGCATCATTCCCGCTGCACAAAAGCCTTCAGTGATCGTTCACTACCTCCAACATAAAGTACCAATACGTTACTTAGGTCAATAGTCATAACCCTTTATTAAATGTTTAATTCTTCCCTTACTGTTCAAAACTGCTTAGAGTCAAAGGGCTTAAGCAAATTCTGTCTTTGTTCTTGCTGTGCTGCAGTAAAGTATATGAGTGAAGTATTCCTGCGTTCTTACGTATGTTTGTGAAATCCTAAGAATTCAGCGTCCACATCAAGTTCCAATTTCTCCTTGAACCCTTATGATACTCCATAACCACCATGCTTTTTCCATTGTTTTGCATGATTTTTTACATCTTTTCCATATACACTCATTGTCCCATTAATTTGCTAAAACCTGACCATATCATCTATCTTTCTGGATCCCTAGTACTTAGGTGATAATGATAACTCACTAAATTTGGCTGATACTAATTGCAGGGATGATTATGATAAGAATTATGGTTTGTAACATATACTGCATGTTATTGGAAAAAGGCTATGTATTCAGAGGCAATTAGATTGAGAAATAGTTCACTAGTCAGACAATTCATTTTTAAAAATAGAAGGAAATTATTCAAAATTTTTATTTTCATATATTTTTACATTAATGTATTTATCACAGTATTGATTATACTTACACACGGAGGGTGCTAATGTTAGGAATTAAATAAAAGAATGCATTATATGTATGTTGTATTTTATAGTTCAAAATATTTTAATGCCTTCTGGCCATGCTGTTTGAATCCTTAATATTTCTTTAATGCTTTTTGTGCCTATGATAGTTTTGCTTAAAATATCATATGAGATATAATTGCATGTATGCCATGGAGCCCTGTATTAAAGAATATTAAAAAATTACATGATTGTTAGATTTTTTTAATTGTTCATGGTGTGGGTTGGCCCAGTTTTTTGTGTGCTAAATCTTTTGGAAATTGTTCAACTCCACTGAGGTAGAGTCTATTTCTCTTTCTTCTTGAATCTAGCCCCCAGGGCCACTGTTATGTGAACATCTTACCCTGCTAAATTAAGAAGCCCATCCTTGTTGTTTTGTATGTACCTTATTTAGGCCATCAGCAGACAAAATGGAAATTGTGTTTTGTAACCCACAGTGTGGTTCACAGGGGAAATGGGAAGTTGATAAGTGTACATCCAGTACGCTTATTCTAAGTAAGAATTAAAATCGGAGCGCAGAAATGCAGAAGGAGCTGTGGAATGAAATTGTCAATCTCAAAATCGTCAATTTGAAAATCTCGCCTAATTTTTCTGCAATCAGCAGTTCAAGGAACCTTATTAAGGACCCACCTCTGCCCTCCTAGGTTCAATTTAGAAGAGAATAAAAAAAGGAGAAAGAAAGTTGATATTGCATACAGGCCTGCTGGTGCCATAGTAGCCTAGGTGGTCTTGGTGTTTCCATGACATTCTGGGGTGAAATACTGCCAAACAGGTCAAAGATATGGGTGGTTTATTCCTTACATTCATTAATTAATCCATTAACTTGCTTAGTTTTTATTCAGATGGGGAATATTATTCTTCTACTTTAAAGGAAACCTTCAATTGTTTTGTATTTCAAATGCGTATTACTCAAATATAACCGAACACATTCCCTCCTGAAATTAGACTTTTATGTATGTATGCATAGAATTTTTTGTCTTTCCTGTTTCTATACCTTAGCATTCTGCTTGAAGAAATAAAATTTTGTTATCGAACTAAGAAAATCAAAAGAATATATGTTGACCAAATTAATGCTATATATTTTTATTTCCTGACTTGGGATTCAGTTTTAACTATTCTCAAACAAATGCTATACTCTAGAAAACAATCTTTATTATACCATCCCCAAACCTTTTCTAAACCATGCACGTACTTTCAAAAATTTCTAAAACAGTTAAAATCAAGAAATAATGTGGATGCATAGCTCTGGGGTCAAATCCTGACTTACTGCTTACTGAGTGGCTTTAGGCAGCTCACTTAACTTTGCTAAGCTTTAATTTCTTTATCTGTAAAACAGGAATAAAACGAGTACTTCATCCTAGGCATTTCTGTGAAAATTAAATGCATAAACAGAGAGTGGCACAGTGCTTGCCACCAAGTAACTGATCAGTAAATAGCTGCCTTTCTAATGGCTACAAATGAGATTCTCAAAGAGCTGGTAGAGCGATAAGTTACAGCTACCGAATAAAGGCACGCTCAAAACCAAAACTATAAAATGAGTCAAATGAAGATGTAGTAGATTGGTTTCTTTCCTATTCATACACGGGAGAAACTTTTTTTGATTTTACTATCCTACTAGGTAAATAGTATACAAATTCTTTAGAAATTGCTTTCTGACATTTTTCCCCACTGTTATAGAGCATAAAGCATTAAAAGTGGACATACCAGGACCAAAGTGGATAAACCATTCGTTTGAAAGACCGCTCATTTATTATGGTAGACAATACCTGAGTGTACTATATGGGAAGAAAGAGAGAGAGATAAAAAAACTACCCCCAGAGATGAAGTGTTCAGGAAGAATAGAAGAATAGAAGGTAAAAATCTCAGCATTTACAGTTGCCTGGACAATCCAGCCCCGCAGCAGCATCCTCATATACAGGAAGTTTCAAGACTCCCAACGTAAGTGCCTGCGGTGTCTGCCGCTGAGCCACATGCTGCTGCTTGAAAAATATCTTCCACCGCATTAGAAAGTGGGAGATGAAGCGGCAGTTAAGACTAGCAGGACAGTTTTGGGCAACTGCACGATTGGATATTTTCAGTATATACTCATCTCATAAACCAACAGAAAAATCTTATCATTACCCCAACAGATTAGTAGAGTATCGACCTCATATTTGCAAAGCCATTTCTCCTTTGAGATCTTTAGTAAGCATCAGCGTGTTTTAAATCATACTTCCAACTACATGCATTCTAGCAGATGCCAAGTATTCCTTTCCTAGGTTATCTAGAGGCACTTGCCCCTATTCACAAGAAAGGGTTGTGATCAGATGTGAGAAATTGGCAGATTGGGCAAAATACATGAAACACATTTGCATAGTTTGCAGTGTGAAGTAATCCTACTGTGAATCTTTCCGTGGAGTGAATATTTATTCTCTAAATTATATTTTGAGTTAACCCCGGCTTTCATATATATATATTGGGAATTTTAAAATTTCAAATATTTATAAGAGAAAGGGTAGGAACTAAGAGATATTGAGTAGCTACAATGTGCCAAGCAGAGTGGTACATGCTTTACCTAAGTTATGTTGTTTAATTGCCCTGAAATGCTATTAAAAATGAGCAAACTAGTCTGAAAGAGTAAAGTGACTTGCCCAAGGTAATATATACTCGTTTGTGTTTGTACGTGTATATGTGTGTGTCTCTCTGTGTGTGTGCATATATATATGTGTGTGTATATATATGTATGTATGTGTGTGTGTGTGTGTGTGTATATATATATATATAACACTCATCAGATTTGAAACCCAGATGTGTCTGATTTTCAAAACTGTCTTTTATAAGCCTGTTATTTCCAACCTGTGAGTCATAGATATTTAGAGGAATGTCAGATTTAGTACGCATATGGATTCTTCCCAACAAGCATGTTCTGAAAGCTAAATAAATAGTTTGTCTCCGTGTAATACCATTTATTGCATATAGGTGCTATGATAAATAAAATGCAAATCCACTTAAAATATACCTGAAGTATAGTATAGTCAATATTTTTGTTTCACTCAAGATACATTAAAAGTAGTACTACTAAAAATGAGAGTTCCATGAGATTTTTGACATTCGAAATTAATATTTTTTTCCAAAGAGGAGAACCTATTAAACCATATGGAGATAGAGACACACTTTTAAATATTTCACCTCTGTAAACATTCAGTAAACAAAAATACTCCAGTTTTAAAATAGTTACCCATAGATGATGACATTCTGGCATGTGACAATCTTGCTGAGCTTTTCACAGGCTCTCATGTTAGAGTGAAGCTTGGAACCAGGCCCAAAAATAACATTTGTGACTGTCAATCCAATGGCAGACACCACGGATAAAGAGGACATCTTGTTGGTCTTTCCAATTACATCAACATGCAGTCAATGAGAGGAGATGGCAGTGCTACTAACATGATCCCAACACTGGGCTCTATTTCTACTTCTTCTAGGATCTTCCACTCTTTGATCTTTTGAGCAATATCTAGAACTTGAGTCAATGCAAAATGTCATATTCGGGAATTTGATTTCGTGGGTGACACCACATTCTGAACATAGTGGGAGTATATTCTGTCATGTGGCCATGAGGTTCTGTGGCAAATGAGAATTGCCAACAGGTATGTCATTGCAGTGGTATAATATTAGAGCCTGAAACAGTTAATCATCTTGGTAGAACTTCTAACTTGCACAAAAATAATGACTCAAGGCACTGGGGAGAGATAGGAACAATAAGTTGAGTTTTTCTTTTATTTCAATAATTGTTTTGATTTTCTTTTGACCTCTATCATGCAGCTAATGAAGTTAGTGATTTGGGGGCTAGGCAAACATTTCTGCTTGACATACTATTTAGATGATTAAAATAACTTTTTTGTAACACTTTATGTGGAATTATTGGGAATCAAAGCTTTTTTTCAAGCATCGAGTTGCAAATGTTTACCAACACCTTCCCACTAGGATCAATTTATTCTGCTTCTAGGATAAACCTGCTACTAGTTTTAAGGTCGGTGTTCACTGCTGAACTGACTTCAAAACATTTTCCCATCAATATCCACTTGGGAGTTTTACTAGTAGTTGTTAAAATATTCATACATGCTCCCAAATGTCTCTCCCACCTATAGACTCTTTTTTTTGTTTTTTGTTTTTTCTTTTTGGAGACGGGGTCTCTCTCTGTCTCCAGGCTGGAATGCAATGGCATGATCTCAGCTCACTGCAATCTCTGCCTCCTGGGATCAAGTGATCCCCTGCCTCAGCCTCCCAAGGAGCTGGGACTACAGGCGCATGCCACCACACCTGGCTAATTTTTTGTATTTTGGTAGAGACAAGGTTTCACCATGTGGGCCAGAATGGTCTTGATTTTTTGACCTAGTTATCCACCCACTAGGGTGGATCCCAAAGTGCTGGGATTACAGGCATGAGCCACTGCACCTGGCCTTCTATAGACTCTTTGTCCTCTTAATGCTGACCACCTGTTGAATCAAGGTTAGATGAGAATTAGAAGTCCCAAATGGGAATTCTTCTTCTTTGGTTTAAATGAAGTATTCATAGACATTGCTGGAAATAGGAGGAAGGTAACCCATAGAAACAAGAGAGAGTCTATGGTAATTTTAAGTCTAGTCTGTAATATAGTTTTTAGATACTGACCATACTCAATACCAGATGTCTGACATCAGAGACTAGATCAGATATGTCATATAGTCATGGTCTTTATATTCACATTTTTCTTAAGATATGTTTCTGAAGACCTCTGTGCATAGATCTGACGGGTTTCATACCTTGTCAAACACAAATCTAGTATTGACTGTAGACCTTCGTTTGCTGTCCTTCACTTTCAAATCCTCTCCCTGTTCAGTAAAATCTACTGCTACATTTACTAAATGTAAATCTACATTTAATATATTTTTAGAACTGCTTTTATCTGAAAGCATAATTTCCATTTTTTAGTACATCACTTTAAAATACACACATGAAGGATCCTTTTAAAATGTGAATGATTGATAGATAGATAATGAAAGTCTGTTCACTATTTATTATATGTGTAACACCCATTTCAGGCGAGAGGAGTGAAACTTGTGCAATGAAGTCAGAAAAAAACATTCCTGTTTTGGTCCATGATTCTTGGGTTTTAATTCTCAGAAAGTGAAAACTATCTCACATATTGTTATGCATGTAGCATCCAGAATACATATCCATTGCATTTGCAAACATAGCACAGTTCAATGAATGTTAGCAAAGGTCATGTGGTTTGCAAAAGTGATTAGCTAATTTCACTGTGCAAACTTTGACAAGTGTTTATATTCTATAGGAAGATCAGCATTGATTCAGTGTATTGAGAATAAGTAGAAGTCAAGCATTAACAGTCCCACTTCATGTAGATAATAATTTAATTTCTATTTCTCGTAATTCAGTTTGAAAGATGTTCAAATTTATTAGACTAATTCCTCAAACTAAAAAAAAAAAAAATCTGCTAATCCCTTCAAATCCCTTGAAGTTTTGTCAAACTCTAGCTTGAATATAGCTCATATACAACTTGTTGATGTTACAAAGCTATATTGTTTATTGTAATAGGTTATTACTACGTTTATAGAATCTTAGAACCATCTTAGAGAGGGGAGAGAATGGTAGAATAGATTGTGGACACTTTTAAACATGAGTTTGCAGAAGATTGTGTAAGTTCCTGACCTAATGGTTTAAGGTTCATGGACAAAGCTTGCTGAGATGAGGCTCTAAAAGTGAGTCCTATAGAATTTTTTTTTTTTTCAGACAGGATCTTGCTTTGTCATCCAGGCTGGAATGCAGTGGTGCAATCATAGCTCACTGCAGCCTCAAACTCCTGGGCTCAAGTGATTCTCCTACTTCAGCCTCCTTAGTAGCTGGTACTACAGGCACGCATCACCACACCTGGATTTATTTATTTATTTATTTGAGTCAGGGCCTGGCTATGTTGCCCAGGCTGGTCTTGAACTCCTGGCCTCATGTGATTCTCCTGCCTCAGCCTCCTAAAGTGCTAGGACTGCAGGTATGAGCCTACGCCCAGCCAAATCTTATAGATTCAATGAGCCTAATTGGCTATCTTGCTAACTAATTCTTTACTTTTAAGAAGCTCCTAAAACAAACAATAAAGTTACTTACAGTTTTATCTCTCGGGGTAAAAGTTTTGTAACACAGTAAGGGTATGTTAACTCAGACAATAAGCTTTGGGGGTGTATATGGTTTTGGTTACTAGTTGAAAACAGTGACTTCAATACCAGCCAGCTAATATAGCCATGACACATACGATTTTTCTTTTTATTGCAAGTTTCTATATGCAAAAACATAGTTTTAAGTGTATTAAATTGAAACACTATAAATATTTGGATATGTAACCAAGCACTTTTATTGTATAATTTTTAAAAAGGCAGCTGTACAACTAAAATAGTGTTGAAAATATATCCAGTATCTCAGAACCACATTAAAGGAAAAAAATCTAATCCTAAATAATGACAGGAAGACTGGAGATATTACACTACTAGAGGTCGTCTTCGTCTGTTTAGGCTGCTATAATAAAAATGCCATTGACTGGGAGGCTTAAACAACAAATATTTATTTCTCAGAGTTCTGGAGGTTAGGTAGTCTAAGATCAAGGTGCTGGCAGATTGGGCGTCTGGTGAGGAACTTCTTCCTGGTTCATAGATGCTGTCTTCTCTTTGTTTAGTCACATGGCAAAAGGAGCAAGGGAGCTGACATGATTAGACTTTGTGTCCCCACCCAAATCTTATTTTGAATTGTAGTTCCCATAATTCCCATGTGTCAGAGGAGGGACCCAGTGGGAGGTAATTTCATCATGGGGGCAGTTACCCTCATGCTGTTCTCCTGATAGTGAAGGAGTTCTCATGAGATCTGATGGTTTTATTAGGGGACTTTCCCCTGCTTTGCTCTGCACTTCTCCTTCCTGCCATCATGTGAAGAAGGGCGTGTTTGCTTCCCCTTCTGCCATGATTGTAAGTTTCCTGAGGCCTCCCCAGCCATGCTGAATTCTGAGTCAATTAAACATCTTTCCTTTATAAATTACTCAATCTTGAGTATGTCTTTATTAGCAGTGAGAGAATGGATTAATACAGGAGTTCTCTGGAGCCTCTTTTATGAGGGGACTAATCCCATTCAAGAAGACTCCCCCCTCATGATCTAATCACTTCCCAAAGGTCCCACTTCCCAATACCATCACATTGGGGATTTAGGGGGTTGTTTTGGGGGTGACACAAAAATTCATTCCATAACCAGAAGAAAAATCAACATAACCTGACATATGCATAATTTAAAAAGCAGTATATTCCAATGGAAATCATACAGCCAGGAAACAGAAAGATACTGTAAAATGATGTTCCTTATTTTTACTTCCTGCATATTCGACACATGAGATGGATGTCTATTTTATTGTTTGGCCCATAACTCATGTTTGCATAAATGCTTTTCTACTTCCTTTCAATAATCTTTCACTTTGCTACTTGATTTTCACAAAACCTTATGAAGTATCCCTGACAGCCATATATTATGCCCATTAAGTAGCTAAGAGAATTTCTTTTTAAAGAGACTGTTGGTGGGCCCAAGGGATACTTAAATTCCCATGTCCATTGCAGCACTATTCATGATAGCAAGGTTATGGAATCAACCTAAGTGTCCATCAATGGATGAAGGAATAAAGACAATGTGGAATGTGTACACAGTGAAATACTATTTGTCCATTTAAAAAGAATAAATCCATGCCATTTGCAGCAATATGGATGGAACTGGAGATCCTTATGTTAACTGAAATAAGCCAGGCACAGAAAGACAACTATTGCATGTTGTCATTCATATGTGGAAGTTGAAAATCTTCATCTCATTGACATAAAGAATAGAAAAAGAGAAATCAGAGTCAGGGGATGATGTAAGGGTAGGAGGGGGAAATTTATACAAGTTGGTAACTGGGTACAAGCATACAGTTAGATAGAAGAAATAAGTTATCATCTTCAAGAGCAGACTAGGGTGATTATAGTTAGTAACAATATGCTGCATATTTCAAAGTAGCTAGAAGAGAGGATTTGAAATGTTCACAACACATAGAAATGATAAATGCTCCACATGACAGCCCAAATACCCTGACTTGATCATTAAACATTCTATGCATGTACAACTACCCACATGTAGACCATGGATATGTACAATATTATGTATTAATAACAGAAAAAGTATAGAGAACTAGAAGGTGAAGACAACTCTTGAAACCAGGTCTTCAGACTAGAAAGTCTTCTTTCTTAGGGCTTACTAACCATTACTCTTCCAGGCTTCATTTGCTGTCGTGGTTTTACGTTGTGCAAATCAGAAAGCTCTGCATAAGATGCTATGGGATAATTCTATTTTATAATAATTTTTTTGCCAGCAGATAATTTAAATAGAATCTGAACTAGGCAAAAATGTGAAATAGACCAAAAAAATTATCTGCTGCTCCCTACTGACCCAGCCCGCTCAAACTCCCTTTCTCCCATGATCATCCCAGGGAAAACTTCCTCTAGAGGAAGCCATCTAAAATTCATTGATATTAACTTTTTAAAGAGCAATAATGACCACTAAAAGTATTAACTTCTGACCCCTCTCCCTTCCACTGGGACTTTTGCATTCAAAGTAATTAGGTAGAAGGATGCTGTTTTAATTGTCAACAAGAGCCTATGGGTTTTTTTGTTTGCTTATTTTTGTTTCTTAATTTAAGCTGAGAAGTCCATTGTTTTCTAACATTTCTGCAAGGAAACACATATTACATACACGCTGCATTTTCATAGTAGTGGTTGTTCCAAATTCTCCATGGAATAAAATGGTTTCCTAACTTATCAGGTGCAAAGGACAAAATAATACACGTTCTTTCAAACTTTCCGATTCTGTGAAGTAGTGTCACAGCACGTAATTGCTAATGAGACACGCACTCTCTTCTTCTGGCCTCGCACCTGGATTTGCATCTGCCCAAATGTTTCACTGATTCATTAAAAAAAATATATTGAGCCTTTACTGTGATCTAGTTCCATGTACTTGGAATTATATTGTGAAGAAAACAGTCAATCTCTCTGTACTGAGAAAACTTATATTTTGTGCATTTTCTAGGAATCAAACACCCAAGAATGAATCTCCTTTCTAAACACTTCACCTTTCCTAAACACACGAATTACATTCAGATGTATGTGGGCCTTAAAGTTATACTGTAGGTATGTATGTGGGGCATAGGTTATACTGCATCATTTAATTAACCAATATTTATTAAGCATTACCTGACATTCAAGATACAAAATGCATGACTTTATTCAGTACATTTCCTGCCCTCTTTAATTTCTTTATTTTTCTATTTAGCACTCATCACTGTCTATGCTACATTTTATAATTTGCAGTATTGATTGTTTGATTCCCTGTTAGAGGCAAGCCACATGAGGTAGGGATGCCAGTCAAGTTTACTGCCATATCCTCAGCCTAGAGAATGGTGCCTGCAGTAAGGAGATCCGCAAAATATAATTTCTTCCAACATATGTAAGCATTGTGGTGGGAATAATCATGTTAATAAATTCAGCCTTTATCCTGTAGACACTAAAGAATCTGAAGAGTTTTGAAGCAATATCTGCATAATAGGAAGATAGGGCTGTAGCTGGCTTCAGGACAAAAGAGAGTGCCTTAGATTCACAACCATTAAGAGCTACAAATAATGAAGGCAGCTGAGCTTTCATTCTAAATCTTTGCTGATTTTAACCATGCAGAAAAACACTGTCTATATCAACGCATAAGAATTATCATACATTGCATATAAATACAGAGGCTTCATTCAGAACACGTGAGTCATAAAAGAGTTAACCTGCTGAACAAGGTGTTAACATGCATCCCCAAAGTACCTGATAACCCCGGAGAGCCGTTCAAACACTAGGAGATTCTGGCTCAGTATGTAACAGAATTGTGAACTCTGATAACCCCGGAGAGCCGTTCAAACACTGGGAGATTCTGGCTCAGTATGTAACAGAATTGGGTTAAGAGAACTATATAAGGCTTGAAAAAATACAGAATCATAGAAATTAGAAATAAAAGGGACTGTTAGATCATATTGTCCATCCCCTGCCAAGGCAAATTGTTGCTACAGTATATTATAGCTTTATTCTTTGCAGTAGATTTTTACAGGCTTCCCAAGGGAGGTTTCTGATCTGTCCAGAATAATGAATGGGATGAAATTTTTTTTTTTTTTTTTTTTTTTTTTTTTTTTGCATCTCACCACAAGAAAGCACAGCTTTTTACAGACGACACTAGTTTGAGGAGTGCATTGAAGTCCAGCATCAATTTCTATTAACTTTGTGTGTTATTAGGTACAAAATATAGCCTGGCTGCTGGAAAGAGAGGCTTATGAACATTCTTTCCACTTCGTTTAGCACATTGTTTTTTAATAAGTTGCAATATACTTAACTTGATATGCTGGGAATTTAAGAAGATGTCAATAAACTTGAAGAAACATTAAAAATGGAAACATTTTAAACTCCTTACATGATTAATTATATTGTTTTGTTTTGGATTATATGTACAAAATACCAGAACAACTAGACTTATGCAGTTCATTAAAATTAGTAATAGGTTTCCATAATAAATTTCACTGATGCTCACTCTACTCCTGTCTGTCATACACAAGATACATCTTTATTTCATAGATGAAATACTATCAGTTCTAGTACTCACACCCAGGTCTCCTGACTCCTCCTCCAGTGCTCTATCTAACCCCCTGTTTCTGGTGAGAAAGAGGAACCAAAACGTTGGAAAATGTATTAGGGTTGTTTATCCTAATCACTGGTAATGGTTTTCTTAAATTTGAGCAATTGAACTCTTATCAGAAAATCAATTTTACATCCTTTTCAGCTGCATGCAAGTCCAACTTTTTAAAAATGACAAATATCTGCATTCTACTCCTGAGTTTCACAATAAAACATAAAAATAGATAAATAGTAAACAAAAACTTGTCACTCGTCATCTATTTTTAATTATGGTGAAATGTGAGTCTCATATTTTTTAAACTGGCTGTCTTTGGCAAGTAAATTAATTATAAAATATGAATCTGGCTCTCCAAATGGTAATATAGAAATTTTAACTATTTCTATGATGTAGGCTCTTTCTCATAATTAAAAAAAAATTTGAATCATTTGTGTATTATAGCCTATGGAGTCTAGGTAGTCTCTGTCTACCATTTATTTGGGGGAGAAAATGGTGATGATCCAAAGAATAAAAATCTAAACATCTACAAAAATTAGACAAGTTTTAAAATAATTGATGAAATGAGGCAGATGTGTTCAGGGGCAAACTAGAAAGCACATGGCCAGCCAGGCGCGGTGGCTCACGCCTATAATCCCAGCTCTTTGGGAGACTGACGTGCGTGGATCACCTGAGGTTGGGAGTTCAAGACCAGCCTGACCAACATGGAGAAATCCCGTCTCTACTAAAAATACAAAATTAGCTGGGCGTGGTGGCAGGCGCCTGTAATCCCAGCTACTCGGGAGGCTGAGGCAGGAGAATCGCTTGAATCCAGGAGGCAGAGGTTGCGGTGAGCAGAGATCGCACCATTGCACTCCAGCCTGGACAGCAAGAGCGAAACTCCGTCTCAAAAAAAAAAAAAAAAAAAAAAAAAAAAAAAAAAAAAGGAAAGCACATGGCCCAGCTAAAGCATCCAGTGAGAATTGCTGGTACATGTATTTATACTAATTACTATGGGCCAGGCACTCCTGTGTAGTTTACAGGAATTAACTCAGCCAATCTCCTGCTTTCATTCAGCAGCCTGAATGAAAAGGTACAAATATCATTCCAATTTTAAGGTCAAGAAAAGTGAGGCATGGGGAAGGTAAGTAACTTGCCTAGAAAACACAGCTCAGAAGGGGTGGAAGCAAGAGGAAACCCATATCCATGTTCTTAGCCACTATACGATAGGGCCTCTGCTCAGTTCCACAGCCACAGGGACATAGGACCAATTTTGGTCACCTTACATTTTTCGACAGAAGTCAGAAACCCAACGTTTTATATAAACTCTCTTAATTTAAAAATGTGAGTGACTAATTAAGAATATCTTAAAACACAATGTGATTCAAACAGAAAACTTGTACAGGCTAGATTTGGCCATAAACCTCTAATTTATGACCTCTGCTTTGTCCCTAAACATCACGTGACAAAGATTTGCATATTTCCAATTTTAATTTGCCATCTCCAGTGCCCCCTCATGAATTAGATTCTGTTTTCTGCCAGTGAGCACAAGCTAGTGAGATGCTCATTGGTCAAAGAGATTTGTAAAAGGCAGGCAGAGCTCATCTCAGGAAACCTTCAAGGAATCCCGAGAATGAGAAAACAGAACATTCAGACATCGCAGCATGCTCCCGTCCAGAACTACCATGGGAGCACCATTCTCAAGTAGGACACACACTCGTGCTATGATGAAAGGCCTCTTTATTCAGAGAAGCGGAAAAAAAACATTGTCTGGAAATTACCCCAGATTTGAAGCAGACACTTGAAATCAAGGCCAAGACCAAAACACATGTTTCATTCTACTCGCAGAGCCAGTTAACAAGGCCGTGATCTGAATGAGATGGAGCCTAGATGGGTAGGGACTTTTCCTTAGTAAGTGCTACTTTTGTTTTCTAAATAGACTTTGAGACTAAGGCCATATTTTTAAATTATAAAATTATAGAACTAAATCCTAAATGGGTTCCCTTTTACTAAGAAATGGTGTTTCAATGATCTAAGATTCTTTGTGGAGCCTCCAAACACACATTAAGAAATCTGCCTCTAATAATACTTAAAGTGTGTTAATTTACCCCGATTCTATCCTGCAGTCAACAAATGTATTTACATACACCAGTAGTTTAATCTCACAATAGTACTACTAAAAGGACAGACAGGATTTGTCCAAAGTTATAGAACTACAGAGTGGAAGAACTAGGATTTAAATCTTGGTCTTCTGACCCCGATGCCACTGATCTGACTACTGATTATACTAAGCTACTTCAAATAGGCAGCGTTTCCCTAAATGAAAGCATCGCTAACAGCCATGGACTTGAGCCTGGCAACAATTGATAATGAACATTAATTTATTTGAACTAAGAATCTCTGTAATATTTTTCTTCTAATACGGAAGGTAGTAAATGCAACAAGAAGAAAATTTATATTTTATGTTATGCAGAAATATCTGTTATTCTGTGATGACCTAAACAAGGGAAATGAGCGCTAATCTGAGTGGAAACAAAACACAAGATCTGACTTTCTTTAGAATATATTGTGTCAGATAGTAAGACGTTTTTTCTTTTTTGAGGTAATGAGGTTAGTTAATCTTACACAGTAGTGTTCCCCAAGTGTAGGACTATTTTGCAATATTTTAAAATGCTACAGTTATTTTATTAATTTAAATTTCACTGAGATAAATTGAAATTTAACTCATTTAAAAAGTAATAACTTTTGTACACTTTCTTTGCTTTTTTTGTTTGTTTTTAGGTGGAGTCTCACTCTGTTGCCCAGGCTGGAGTGCAGTGGTGCAATCTCAGCTCACTGCAACCTCTGCCTCCTGGGCTCAAGTGATTCTCCTGCCTCAGCTTCCTGAGTAGCCGGGATTATAGGCATGGGCCTATATCCCTAATTTTTGTATTTTTAGTAGAAAGGGGGTTTCACCATGTTGGCCAGGCTTGTCTTGAACTCCTGACCCCAAGTGATCCACCTGCATGACCTCCCAAAGTGCTGGGATTACAGGCGTGAGCCACTCTACCCAGCCTTTCTTGGCTTTCTTTATGAAGAATAGTTTTGAATTTTGTTGGTTGAGTTCATTGTGTAAGATGTCAGCAAAGATTAGTAGAATGAATGTACTGGAGTGAAACTTGTTCCCAGTGGTCCCTAGGTGCATTTAAGATTGTTCAAGATCTAGGATCACAAATTTTGAGATGCTCTATTTTCAGAATAAATATTAATTTTATGACTTAATTCTGGTCAGGTGGAAGAGAAGAAGCCAAAAGAAAAAGAAAATTGTCTCTACTATTAATATATAATCTGTTCCCTCTACTATACTTTCTGTTTCTCGACAGCAGAGAGTAACTCATCTCTGTATTCTCATTCTCGACTCCTGCCAATGTGTCTCCAACTGCAGTGCATGGTACTTGATGCATGACGTATGTTTCAAGAAATAAAAGAAGATAGAGTGACAGAGACAGAGAGAGAAAGAATAATTTCCTCATGCTTCACTACAGGTCTAGATAGTGACAGACTGATAGATCCATCAAAATCAACACCACCCCTACAAGACATGCTTGTCTATTCACAGGTGTTCGATCTACTCCACTCCTTCCCAACCCTCATAACCTCCACTCCTCCCAAAGCCTTTCGAACACAGAAGGCTCTCATCCTCTCACCACCCGCCCTTCCCAAGCAAGAATGCACATTCAGAAAAACAACCAACATCTCTCAATAAACCCGAGTATAAACTTCCTGCCTCTTTGTGTTACCCAGAGACAAGTTATAACGCATTTCCACCTCTTGCTAAAGGAAGTACAGATGTTGGTAGAAAAATGGCAGCAGAACCTTTCCAGGACCTGAAACTCATTCCAGGAGAAAGAGCATGGTGGGAAGAAGTGGATAGAGAGGGTGTGATAGAGATGGGTCGACAGATGACGAGGAAGAAATTCATATGTGGTAAGTTTAAGCAAAGTCGTCTATTGAGAAGTTATATTAAGCTTATATTTCATGAGTGCAAACACTTCTGGGAGGAAGCAAAGTTGCCTTCTTCTTCACACCACCCAGCAACCCCATCTCCATTCTATGTCTAGATATTTCTGAGTTCTGGGTCCTTAGGGCACACAAGAGTCATTTGATAAGAGAGATAGGGAGTAAAATACTTTGGTTTGTAGGTTCTGGGACAGTTCATATGGATCCCTACGGCCTTCAGAGAGGAAGCTGGGTTACCTTCCCATCATGGCGAGTGACAGTCCCTATGCCCTAAGTGGCAAGGTGAAATTTTTCATGGGGCAATGAGATGTAGGTTGAGGAGGAAAAGAAGAAAGAAGAAAAGAAGGGAGAGAAAACAGACGCATTCCATGTATTCACATATTGATTTCTTCATTGTGTTAAATTTCATGATATGTGGCAAAGCTAGGAGAGCTATTATCTTAATTTTACGGAAAACTGAGGGATAGAGGAAGTAAAGAAAAGCGACCTCAGCATTCAGAGCTAGAAAGTGACAGAACTAGAAATGGAATGCAGTTCCTTTAGTATCTACCTCAGGACTAGATTCAACAGAATACACTGGTTATAATATTTTCATTATACGACAACTAATAAGATAGAAAAAGTGACAGTGAAAATATAAGTGGAAAGCCATCCAGAGGGATCAGTGAACATCCATATATTTGAAAAGTAGTTGGGGGAAGTGGGTACAGAAATATACTTAGAATGAATAAGATCTAGTATTTGATAGCACAACAGGGCGACGACAGTAAACAATAATGTATCGTGCATTTTAAAATAACTAAAATGGTATAATTGGAATGTTTGTAACACAAAAAAAGGATAAATGCTTGCGGTGACAGGTACCCCATTTACCCAGATGTGAATATTATACATGTATGCCTGTAGCAAAATATTTACCCCATAAATATATACAGCTACTGTGTACCCATAAAAATTAAAAATTAAAAAAGAATGTGATCATGCAGAATCGTATTCCTAAAATAGAAAGATGTATACACATTACAGAATGTATGTGGATGTATATACATTAAATGTATTTATTTTTAAAGTAAAAAAATAACAAATACAAAATACTGTGATTGCTACTCTAAGAAGATATGTATACATATGTAACAAACCTGCACGTTGTGCCCATGTACCCTAGAACTTAAAGTATAATAAAAATTAAAAAAAAAAAAAAGAAGTAGAAAATGTTTTCCTCGCCAAAGCTGGATGATGCTATTTCCGTAGTTAACATCCCTATACCATTTTATTTTAAAACATGTTTTCATTCACAGATATTACAGATACTGGCTTTAAACATCTCTCATATACAGCTTTTATATACGAGTGTACGTTATAACCAACACGTAATAAAACACGAAATTTGGTTTCAAAAAGATCTCTTTTCCCATCCTAGTTCCCATGTGTATGACCTTAGGCAAATGTCCTTTTCAGCCAATATGGGCTTTTAAAAAAGGTCTTTATGTGATTGTGGGAATTAAAAGAGATAATGTGATGCATAACAGCAAGATCACTGTATATTAAGTTATGCAAACAGAAAACAGTAGTAGAAAACAGAAACAGTATTAGAGCAATTATGGGGCAGAAAAGCCATAATTAATTTTTCTCTGGCATGTTAGAAATATTTTCTTTTCTTTTCTTTTTCTTTTTTTTTTTTTTTGAGATGGAGTCTTGCTCTGTTGTCCAGGCTGGAGTGCAGTGGCACAATCTCAGCTAACTGCAACCTCTGCTTCCTCCCCAGTTCAAGCAATTCGCATGCCTCAGCCTCTCAAGCAGCTAGGATTACAGATTACGCAATTTCACCATGTTGCCCAGGTTGGTGTCGAATTCCTGACTTCAAGTGATCCACCAGCCTCGGCCTCCCAAAGTGCTGGAATTACAGACGTGAGCCACCATGCCCAGCCAGAAATATTTTCAACATTTGAATTTTAGTAAGGAAGATACATTCCTGCTGTAATCAAAAAATAGAGTTTACTTAAAGGAGATGGTCAGTGATGGGGCAAATTGACATGGTTGTTCCACCAGTAGGATGCGGTGGGAAGGACACAGCACTGTTTCCGTGCTGTTTCAGCCCAAAGTGCATACTTTGAATCTAATCATGGGAAAATATTAGTTAAAATCGACGTGATGAACATTCTACAAAGTGTCTGGCCTGTAACTTTGACAAATTTCAGAGGTGTAAAAGTGGAGGAAAAGCAGAGGAGCTGCTCCAGGTGGAAGGGAATTAAGCAGGCATCAGTGGGTGCAATATGTGATCCTGTGTTGAGCCTTTTTGCTGTGAAGGGCACCACTGAGGAAGTGAGTGAAGGTTGAGTGGGATTTCTCCATGTACTTATACTGCTTTTTTTTTTTTTTTTTTAGTTTTTCTATAAACTTGATGCTGTTTTAAAATGAATTACGTTTTAAATGAGATTATGCTTGTCAAGTACCTGGCGTAGTGAATGGCATGCAATCAGTATTAAATTCATATCACTTTTGTTCCCATAGTACAGCAGACAGCACTTCTAGTTAGATGTAACTTACTGAATGTGAATTTTGCTGTTATTTTTTAAATATAATATAAAATCGAGGAAAGTACAAAGACATTAAAAGCCTTATTAGATCATAAATTTCTAGACTTGAAGGATATGGTCCTCTTCACTTTTGTTTCATCCTCTGGGATCATGCATTAAGCAAAGTCCCCTAAGTACTTTTTGAATAATAAACTATTGGCAATTCCTTGCTTCAACAAGTTAAATAGAGATAAAAATATTTTATCCTCTGTTGTCATTTGACACAATATTTGATGGTTTACAAATAAGCTTCTGCTTTCATTGTCAGAGAAAACTAATCCAGAGTTTAAACATCTATATTTAAGTATAAAATTTAACTTGAAGCTTTTCTTAAGAAAAATGAAAATGAGAAAAAGGAATTGTAATTACTTTGTGGCTGGTCTGGTGAATAACATATTGAATAGCACCCAAATACATTGTACCATAGGCAGGTCTATTTTCTATTAACCATCTTCAAATATTTTTGAGCTAATGTCTACATTTAAATGAAAATGCATGTCTCCCAACCCAAGCCATTTCAGAAAAGGTTTAGGTTTTCTTTTGTGCAGTCTTTTATGATTCAGCTGCTCTGAGAGAAACAGAATGAAATCAATCTCATTTCTTGTATATTTTATCACCTGATTTCAGAGATTCTCTGCTTTGATTACTTAAAAAAAAATGGCAGAGTTCTATGATGCTGTCACTGACTGACATACAGATTTAAAGCCTCAGATAAGAATGTGTGGTAATCAGATAAAAAGGCCTGGGCTCTACTAAAAGGTGCTGGTAATTTCCCAACTGAAGGTGAGGCTTGCAGAACCTGCAGAGATAGGGTAGGAGCAATTTGCACCCAAGCCCTCACTCTTAGGAGAAACCGTTTCTCTGTAATCTCCATTCTTCCTCTAACTGCAAAGTAGTCCCAAGAGGTTTCTTTCGGAAAACTTCTCTTAGCCTTTCTTCCCCTTGTTTTGTATGATTGCTGATTCAAACTCGGTGATTCTGTTCTTGATCAAGCACATGCTCTGGGCTGAGAAAAAGAACATGAGTTGTCTTTTTTTCTAATGCCTAAATCAGTTCCGTAAGATTAATGTGCTAAATGTTATCTAAGTCCTTAGCAAAAATGGAATGTGTCTTTCTAAGGAACTAAATCACTCCAGAAACAGAGCGTGACCTTGAGATTTTCCCCTTTTGTCTACTACAGACAGCAATGATTCTCATGTGTCAAAAGAAAGATGGAAATCAGTGATTCAGAGGTCACAAAGGGACTTGGCCGAGTGTTCTCCAGTAGAATTCTATTCTGATGCCCAAGGTGGTAAACATTGGGTTTCTCTGGCTATGAAGATAAAGAAAGCCATCGAAGAGCAATTGGGAAAGCCGTCTAATTTTTCTAGTAGGCAAACTTCATGTAGAAGGATAAAAAATTTGGATTTAATCAGTCCATCAGTGGAATCTACTATCAAAGACAGTTTTAATTCTACAAAGTTTGGCCAACTTGTTTTATGATAAATATATGATATAGTGGAGATTGCCAAGTCTAAATGACCCAATTATTAATCTTTTATGACCCTATGATGTTATATAGAGTTTTTTCTAAGGTCATTATGATCTTTGTGGAATTTGACAGTTCCACAATAGAATTTTAAGTACTAGACCAACAGAATAAGGAAAAGGTGAAATAGTTAAGGCAAAGTTGCTCTTTATTCATGAATCATTTTCCTTCTGTCGTATGTAGTGGAAGTGTACTTTTGAACTCATTTGTGAAGGACTCTACGGGGTGTGCAGTATACCTCATCAAATCGGAGGTTATCGTTTGGGAAACCAAAAAGCCATAATGCACATTTTAAATTAGTATTAGCAAAAGCACCTACAATGGCTTTGATTATCCAGTCAGCTATGAATAGAATATTACTTGTTGGCTTTTATCAGTGTGTTATTTTGTTGCTGCATTAAATTATTCATAATGTATAGTAATAAACCTACAGCCTTTGATATTCCAGTGCATCTTTTTGTCTTCTGAAGACTGTGGGGTTTAAAGCAACTATTGATAAAAGAGAAAGGAACAAAATGGTCAGTTCACACCTCAGCAAACCTCCTAACCAGAGCCTAATAGCAATTTATTATGTATCTTTAAAATGCAATTATAGTACCAGAAATTTTTCAAAGAAATGTTTCACTAAAGGGAGACAAACCATGACTTGGCTGAGATTGTGTTTAACCTCATGAATAATAGCACATAAACATGCACAGTGCACACTCAAGCTAAGCACCTAGTTGTCTTTCTCAGTAGTGGAAAAGCACGGAATATAACACACTGAGAAAAGTAATTCAGCACCTGTGTCAAACACTATTTGCCTTTAACAGCTCTCCTCCTCCTTTTTGCATGAAACAATCAGTGATAGGGTGGCTCTTCCTAGGGCTGACCATGAATCCAGCAGACAGTCACAAACAGCTCAACAGCACGTGCCTTTGCAAATGGCTCTGGCAAGCGTAAGCCACAGGGTGATTTTCGTGTAGTTGTCTTATGGAAAGGATTACTGTTCATGAAATGCCCATTCCTGCCATGATCGTGCATTGAAAGAGGTTGGTGTATTACAATACAAGGACCTGTATTCGGAACTCTAGGCAGTGCCTGCAGGTGGGAACGTGAGAGCGAAGCATGAAGTACTCGCAGAAGAGGAGAGAAAATAGAAGTGGTTGATTGAGGCTGACTTACGGAAGGTCTTGGATTCTGTTCTGAAGGTTCTGCACTTTATTATAAAGGTGGTAGAAAGCATTCAATCTACAGCATATAAGAGAGTATCTAGACACAAACATACAGGAATGTTTTAAACGTCATTCTTTCTCAAGCTTGTGGGTTAGTGTTTTCTCTCCACTGCACTTTTGCTGTTGCAATTCTTCTCACCTGGAATTCTCTCTCCTCTCTTCTGGACCCATTGCGGTAACCATTCCTGATGAACTCAAAATTAACCCCTCTCTGACGCTGCCTGTATCATCCCATTCAAAAGTCCTTATTACACTTTAATAACCATTTTAAATTGATTTTAGATGTGTGATTTTTGTTCACCTTTTAATGTCTCTGAAATCCACATGCACCTTACAATTGATCATTTCTTAGAATTACTGCCCACCAGGCAGCAGTGGCAAGGTCGTGGTCTGCCAGTGTGTGTGCTCGCATGGTCATCACTGCTATTCTTCTCTTCAGTTGAGTTATGCACCTAGTTAGCACTAAACAAGTTAAGGTTAATCGCCATTGAAAATGACTTGAAAAGATGACACAGTGCGCCACTACTGAAACACTAGTTACTGTGTGTGCAGAAAACACAGAAGCAGAGCTCAGAGGGCCATGCATTGTATATTAGTGGAGCAAGTATTCAAAGTAACAGACAAGTGCTTTATAGGACCCAGGAAAGCAAAGTACCCACAAGTAGACGATGCCGGGTTGCTTTATTTTGGAGGTGTTTGCGAAAGGATTGCTATCACCTGCCAGGCTGTGCAGCTCATGCCAGGGGCGTGGCCAAATCCCTGAGAATGAATGAAAGAAATTTCAAAGCAACAAGAAGCTGCTAGGACGCATTCAGCATTTGTACCACTAGCATTGGGGTAGGCTGTTAAATTGTATGGGTATTTTTTTTCTCTCAAAATGGCACATACAATATGTGTCCTCCATCGTAAGTCCTACAATCATATACATTTGATGAGATGTAATAATTTCTTTGCAGCATGTATAGTGCTTTTTATTTCCCTCCATCTTTTTTTCTTCCTTGTAGATTTGTCTTCATCATAACCAGATGGTAGGCAAACTGAAGGCAGGGTTCTTTTCTGCTTGCTTTTTGTTTTTTTGTTTGTTTGTGACAGAGTCTCGCTCTGCCTCCCAGTCTGGAATGCAGTGGTGCGAACTCTGCTCACTGCAACCTTCGCCTCCCAGATTCAAGCAATTCTCCTGCCTTGGCCTCCCGAGTAGCTGGGATTACATGCATGTGCCACCACACCCAGCTGATTTTTGTATGTTTAGTAGAGCCGGAGTTTCACTATGTTGGCCAGGCTGGTCTCGAACTCCTGACCTCAGGTGATCCGCCTGTCTCAGTCTCTTAAAGTGCTGGGATTACAGGCGTGAACCACTGCACCCGGCTCTCCTTGCTTTTTGTGTAATTCTCTGCAAATGCCCAGTACCTTACACATAGCAATTTTTCATATGTTTCAAAAATAACGGGAATCACTGTGTTCTGCTTGTACATTTTCCACAAGGAGAAAAAGCAGTTAACAGAAGAGATGCTAAAAGAAAGCTTCAACAAGGTCTAACCCACTGAACTCACATCATTTGTATTTGGCAGTGTGGTTCACTAGAAAGAAGAGCAACTTTGAGATCGACCCGAGCTCATGTATAGGAACCATTACTGATTAAATATATCAATGTCCTGATGAGGCCAAATCATTAACCTGTCTATGTCAGGCTTCCCCACTACAAAACAGATACATAAGTACTAATTTACAGCAATCTTTACCTGGGAAAACACGTTTAACACCACATATGATTCATAGCACATGCTTTACAAGTGTCCACTTCCTTTCCGCCTTCCTCGTTCCCCCTTGATGGCTCACCCCGGAGAATAAGCCGGGAGTCGTTTATTTGAATTAGTACTTGGGTGCCAAGGCGAGTTCTGCCATAACGTTTTTAAATCCTGCTATAACAAGAATTACCTGTGAAGTTTTGTTGGTTTGTTTAATAGAGATACTTGTTTCCCACTTTGGAGACTGCAATTTATAGTCTGGGATGGTGGCCAGGAATCTGTATTTTTAAATAGCTCCCGGATCAGGTGATTGCGACACACATGTGACTGAGAATTACTGTGCTAATAATACTAGTTATTACTATCATTCGTTCTAATTTAAAGGTTATATTGACATCTATTTGGGGAACAGGAGGGTTGAAAAAAACAAACCAACAATGCAGAAAATCATTGAAAAGTGCCTCTTCTACAATACTTTCTAGATGAGTTTCTTGAGGTTGGAAAAAAATCATGATTTTTAGTATCTTCTGTTCCCTTCAGAGTCATAGGGTACTTAGTGATAATTTTTTGAAGTTGCATGCCAAAATGCAGTCTCTTGATTCACACTAAAATTAATGGTTACTGCTTAGTCTTTAAATATTTAAGATAAAATCTGCTCAGACAAATCCTGATCCTATCCTTCATATAACTTCTGGCTACTATAGACTGTTATTATCTCTTCCAAACACCATGGGAGTGTTATAATCATTAATGCAGACACAGACATCTTAGATTACTCAAATGGACATACGGAAGAGGGTTAATAAAGAAAATGGTGCAGTAATCATTTAAAGCAGTCATTGTTTGATTTTCCAGAATATCATCATCATTAGATGCATCTTGATGCCAAAACACACACATATAGACACACCAGCTAAAAAATACGAATCGCCATTACTTTTAAGTTTCCCTGACCCAATAACCGTAAGTATCGTATAAACACGTAAGCAAGAAAGACGAAATGTCACTGATTGAGTGCCTGTTTAGTGCCTAGCAACACACCAGGAAACTTAGGCACACACCAGGAAACTTAGGCTTGTTTTTTGTTTGGGTAAAGTATAAAACATTTGGAAGGTAGGAATGATTTATACTTTACGCAAACAAAAAACAAGCAGAAATCAAACCAAAATAAAACCAAACTCAGGCTCTGCAAAGCTAACCGATTTGCCCAAGATATGAATAGTAACACCCAGAAGGCGGTCAGGCTCCTAAAGTTAATGTTCTTTTTACATCAATCCCATACACAAATCTAAGCCAACAACAATAAAAGACTGGGTTCTGCCTGAAGCCCAGGGAATTTTAAATCATTGAAGAGACCCCTCCCCACCAAAATAAATGTTGTTGCTCAGCAGTGTGTATTCCTGAGATTGTGGCCTAAAATAAAAACAGAGTGGAGTTTGTGTGTCAGATGTTCTGGGAAGACCTTGGTGCTCCCCCAAATCCTCCTGTACCTACTTGCAGGATAAAAAAGAGCCTCTCCTGATACTTGGGATTTCTCCATCAGAACTTTACCCAGTAGCTTAAAGCTCCATGCCTATTCAGATTCTCTTCCCCCTGGGAGGTGTAACACTTTAAACTGTCATCAGTCATTCACATTTTAGTTTTGACCTGGGGATTACAAAAGAGGAAAGGAGGGCACTAGTATCTGACTGGGGAGAGAGAATCTCCCAGAATAGAGCAGCTTCCCTGACAACCCTCACCCAAGAACCGACATAGCCTAGAGCTGGCCTCGCGCACAGCACCCTACAAGGTGGAATATGTTATAGAATTTAGATTAGACACAATCTTCTTGTCCCAGATTCAGGAACTACCCCCCAAGAAGCCTGAAGCCTCATCAAATCTGGGCTAAACTATATATTTATTTCACTTATACATTCTGCATGTATGTAATGGCTCTCCCCTAAGTCATTACTTCTAGGGAAAGTGTTTTAAATTTTTTCCCTTTATCCTGTTAGAAATAATCTTTTACAGAGAAAAACTTCTGTAAGTACCTGTATCTCAACAGCACACTTTTAACACTAACAGCTGGGGTTCAGTGCATCAACTCTGTATCTTGTACCTGTTCACTTTACCCACTCACAGATTTGAATGAACTGCTTGTCACTGGGGAGGAACCACAGGAAGTTCTTACGGTGGTCACACTTTAGGAGAGAGAATTAGTGCTGAGGCTTTTCCTCATGGAGAAAGCTGTGGGGGGCAGATTAGGTAGCTGCATAATCTCTGGGATGTCATGCCTGCTTTGCTTTACTCTGGCAAAACAGAGAGCTACCTACGAAACGTTTCCAAGAAGGGATGAAGGGTGCCACGGAGTTTCTGAAGGAAGAAACGCAGGTAATTTGATGTTATCTGGCTAGTGGCTGCCAGCTGTCTTAATCTTATAGTGGACATTAGCAATAATATTTAGTGAAAGACTCTATTTTGGAAAGTAGGGATTGACATTTAATCCATCAGTCTGTGTCTTATCTGTGTAACTATAGTATGAATCTAAAAGAGATATCATACATGTAACAGTGAGAATACATGGAATTCTGTTTTATTTTAAATTCAGAAATCAATGGACTTGCATTAAAAACATATTCTTATAAAGGAGAAATAAAAATATGTTTTTTCCAATGTTTTCACATAATCGCAATGACATCTTAGACACATTGGAAAGGACAGCTGCTTAGTATGTTTTCGGAATATTTGGAAAAATACATCCAATGGCAGGAGAATTGTTAGGTAAACTTTTGTGTATTTATTGGATAGTCATTAACAGTAATCAGCCACTGATGCTTGTGAAGGCTATGTAGTAACAAGGAAACACATTCTTGTTAAAAGATGAAAAAGTGGAACTAACACTAAACATCTACATTTGTGTCAAGTATTAAAAATCTAAATGTATTATTTAATGGAAGACATTAAATCATATAGATCTATCTGTTAACTTGATCAAACATCATATTTATTTTGAATTACTTAAATATAATTGATCTTATTTTTACCCAAGGTAATATATTTCTCAGTAGAGACTGGATAGAGGGCTAATTTAAAAGAGAAGGCTACTAGTTAATTTCTGCATTTCTCTGTGTTATCCAAGAATGAGTTGCATCTAATTTTGAATGGTGTGTATTGTGTTAGGCGTTTAGAAGTTTTTTCCTGCCACTTGATACAGCAGGCAAAAGCAGTTCATTAGGTAATCATCATCCAGAAATTTAAAGGTGAGATCTGAAGAGACTATTTCTTGCTTTTGCTTTTATTTTTCGGTTTGCTGCTTGTTTCTTTTGATTTGCATTTATTTTGACTCTGAATTGTGAAATTAGATCACCCTGCTCTAAGACATCTCCTACATATGAAAAAATAGCGTTTCAAGAAGGTACAGCTGCAAGTTCAGTCTCATGACAAGACTTGTCACTGTTCTCTGTTGGTTTGACTGAATGCTAGCTTTGTTGCATCTGACCTGTGGGCACCTCTCCCTCAGGAGCCGGTGGCACAGGCCACGGATGGAACTTCAGGCCTCTACCTGATTCACTTTTTCTGAGTATGGAGAAAACACAAACAGATCACATCATTTATCAAAGACACCTAGTAGTTTTCAAAATACAGATGAAATCTTCAATGTGAATCATTCGTGTTTAAAAAAAATAGGTAAGAGAAAATAATGCGTAAAGAGTGAAATACTTTTCAGTTATTAAAGAATTTAATTGCTACACTGCTCCTTGGTAGCTGAGTGACTGATCGTTGAATTTCTGAACTTTGGTTTTCCTTGTGTCTCTTTTCCACTATGGGTTTCAAATAAGGCAACATTTTCTTGAAAACTAAAAATACCTCACACACATAAGTAAAATGAAGTCAGGGTGTGCTGGTCCTTGAAATGGGGGAAACAGCCAGGAGGAAGAAGAAACAACCAGTAGAAAAATAGAAGGAAAATGATGCCACAAATAATTAAATATTAGCCTTTTTTAAAGGTTTTACTATTTAACCATTACTAATGATCTGCTCTGTTTTCATATGCTGTGATCTTAAAATGTATAAGATAAACTTGAATGTATCTTTAGTCCAAGGAAGAAAAATTAATTAGCTGCTCAAGTATATAAGTTAGCAAATAGAACTATAAAGTTCTGTACTAAAGTAAGTAAGATGATTTCAATGCTGTTCTCTAAGAACTTATAAATGAGTAAGAAATATAAAACAAACTAGATTAAGGGATATATGGCAACATAGGACAAATAGAAATTTAGGAGAAATTCTCTGTATGTGTGTGTGTATATATATATGTGTGTGTGTGTGTGTGTGTGTGTGTGTGTGTGTGTGTGTGTGTGTATTAGGGGTGAAAGGAACTTTTCTTCCACCCCCTGAGGGTTCAAACATTTGAGCCTATAAAACAAACTGACAATAGACAGATTAACAGGAGAAAAGGCATACAAATTTGTTAAAATGCAAGCACATAGGCATCACACAAAGTATGAGACTCAAAAAAGGGCCAGGTGGTTGACGCTTAAATCCTCTCTTCATAAGGAATAGGGATGTTGAGGGTGTAGGCACTTTTAGAGGAAGAGTAAATGAGTTGTAGAGGAGGTGAATGGGCCAGAAAAACAGACAGTGTGCCCTGGGACCAAGTTCCTCTGGCTCTAAGGTGTGCTGTCTACTCTAGTCTGCCTTCCTGCACTGTGTATCAACCTCCTTCCATTGATGAGATATCTTGAGAAGCATCTCACAACCACTGAAACTCTCCTGGGGGATGTAGCTTTTAGGCAAATAGGAGAACTTTAGAGGAAGCTCTTCTTTGCATTTGCAGCTCCGCAGGTGTTCTCAGTTTTAATTCCAAATGGCATATTTTAGGGTATCATTTTCTGAACCTCATAATATATAATCTATATTCAATTATTATTTACTATCATACATTGAATATATATTATCTCATGCATTTGTATATTTTTATATGTTCTAGGGAAAAATATAAAGGTGGGCAAAGATGTAGGAGAGAAATGGGTATGAGTGAAGAAAGACTGAAAAAATCGGAAGCCAAAGTTGCAGCCCCGATTCTTGGTTTATTCTAGTGCCAAATTAGAGATATTTGTGACTTTTTCATTTGGACTTTACAAACTGCTGCTGGTACTAAAACCACCACCACTACCACCACTACTACTACTGCAGACTAGAAAACGATTACTATGTGCTGGACTCTTTGCTAATCATTGTTCCCCATTGTCTCCTTTAAGACTGATAACCCCATCTACAGGTGAGCATCTTAACATGTCAGTAACAACCAGCCAGGAAGGGGTAGAACAGAGATGTAAATTCACACCTGGTTGACTCCAAAATCCATACTCTTAACCTCCAACAATTCTGTCACCTTTCAAGTTAAAAGCATTTTACAAAGAAAAGATTAAACACCTAAGTTTGTAAAATATCATATTTGCATTTCACATGCAGAAGTTAGGTTTAGATAATCATGGTAGAAAATAACATACTGCCTCGATTTTTCACATGTAGACCAATTTTGACTTTAAACTCAAAAGTGAGTGCAGGGATATTGTCATGTCTTTTGTATCTCTGTGCTTTTTTGGCCTGAATAAAGGTGACTTGCATTCAATAAATTATTGTAAAATATTTAAATAAATATATCAGTTTCACATATTTCTTTGCTTTTACTTTCATTCATCATATTGTCATATAAAATTTAATATTTTAAAGATAATGTTGGTATATTTTGGAATTGGTAAGTTTTTGCTTTCCGGTGCAATCCTCAAGCTTGCCATTTTGAGACAGAAATACAAAAAAGGGGACATTTTGATGTTTTTCTTACAATGTAGAGCCAAGAACAATGGTTTGAGATTAGCACACCTAAATTTCAGTTCCCATTATTAAGGTTGCTGATGATGGATCCTAAAGCAGAGCACTGAAGGTTTTTGAGCTTGGCTTTTCTCATTTATAATTGGTAGAATCTTTGATTTGCATTTCCCTGATCATTAGTGATGTTAAGCATTTTTCCATATGTTTATCGGTCATTTGTATATCTTCTTTTGAGAGTTGTCTGTTCATGTCCTTAGCCCACTTTTTGGGGGGATTGTTTTTTCTTGCTAATTTGAGTTTTTTGTAGATTCTGTATATTAGTCCTTGTCAGATGTATAGATTGTGAAAATCTTCTCCCACTCTGTGGGTTGTCAGTTTACTCTGCTGACTGTTCCTTTTGCCATGCAAAAGCACTTTGGTTTACTAAAGTCCCAGCTATTTATCTTTATTTTTCTTGCATTTGCTTTTGGGTTCTTGGCCGTGAAATCTGTGCCTAAGCCAATGTTTAGAAGGTTTTCCAATGTAATCTTCTAGAATTTTTATAGTTTCAGGTCTTAGATTTAAGTCCTTGATCCATCTTGAGTTGATTTTTGAATAAGGTGAGAGATGAGGATCCAGTTTCACTCTCCTACATGTGGCTTGCCAATTATTCCAGCACCATTTGTTGAAAAGGGTGTCCTTTCCCCACTTGATGTTTTAGTTTGCTTGTCGAAGATCAGTTGGCTGTAAGTATTTGGTTTTACTTTTGGGTTCTCTGTTCTGTTCCATTGGCCTGTGTGCCTATTTTTATACCAGTACTAGGCTGTTTTTGTGACTATGGCTTTATAGTATAGTTTGAAATCAGGTAATGTGATGCCTTCAGATTTGTGCTTTTTGCTTAGTCTTGCTTTGGCTACATAGGCTCTTTTTTGGTTCCATATTAATTTTAGGTTTTTTTATAGTTTCTGTGAAGAAAAATGGTGGTATTTCGATGAGAATTCTGTTAATTTGTAGATTGTTTTTGGGAGTATGGTTATTTTCACAATATTGATTCTACCTACCCATGAGCATGGGATGTGTTTCCATTTGTTTGTGTTGTCTATGATTTCTTTCAGCAGTGTTTTGTAGTTTCCCTTGTAGAGGTCTTTCAATTCCTTGGTTAGGTACATTCTTAAGTATTTTATTTATTTATTAGCAGCTATTGTAAAAGAGGTTGAGTTATTGATTTGATTATCAGCTTGGTGTATAGAAGAGCTACTGATTTGTGTACATTAATGTTTTGTCCAGAAACTTTGCTGAATTATTTTATCAGTTCTAGGAGCTTTCTGGAGGAGTTTTTAAGGTTTCCTCTGAATACAGTCATATTGTCAGCAAACAGCAAGAGTTTGACTTCCTCTTTACTGATTTGGATTCTCTTTATTTCTTTCTCTTGTCTGATTGCTCTGGCTTGGACTTCCAGTACTATGTTGAAGAAAAGTGGTGAGAGTGGGCATCCTTATCTTGTTCCAGGTCTCAGAGGGAATGCTTTCAACTTTTCCCCATTCAGTATTATGTTGGCTGTGGGTTTGTCATAGATGGCTTTTATTAGATTGAAGTATGCCCTTGTATGCTGATTTGGCTGAGAGTTTTAATCCTAAAGGATGATATCACCTTATTCCTGCAAGAATGGCTGTAATAAAAAATAAAAAAAAAATAGGTATTGGCTGGATGCGGTGAACAGGGAACACTTCTACACTGCTGGTAGGAATGTACACCAGTACAACCACTATGGAAAACAGTGTGGGTATTCTTCAAAAAACTAAAACTAAAACTACCATTTGATCCAGCAATCTGACTTCTGGGTATCTACCTAGAGGAAAAGAAGTCATTATGCGAAAAAGATTCTTGCACATGCATGTTTATAGCAGCACAATTTGCAATTGCAAAATTGTGAAACCACCCAAAATGCCCATCAATCAACGAGTGGATAAAAACTGTAATATAAAAATATATGATGGAATACTACTTAGCCATAGCAAGGAATTAATTAATGGCATTTGCAGTGACCTGAATGAGATTGGAGACTATTATTCTAAGTGAAGTAACTTGGGAATGGAAAACCAAACATCGTATGTTCTCACTCATAAGTGGGAGCTAAGCTATGCAAATTCAAAGGCATAAGAATGACACAATGGACTCTGAGGACTTAATGGAAAAGAGTGGGAGGGGGTAAGGGATAAAATACTACAAATTGGTTGCAGTGTATACTGCTCAGGTGATGGGTGCATCAAAATCTCACAAATCACCACTAAAGAACTTACTCATGTAACGAAACACCACCTGTTCCCCAATAGCCTACAGAAATAAACAACTTAAAAAAGATGGTAGAACCTTACAATGCAGGCTTCCTCACTGAAAGCCATGTAATCACCTGCAACCTGCTTGGCCCACAGCATGTATCCAATGTACAGCAGTTAACTTTTCTTTCCTGCTCTCTCCCTCCTTTTACCTCAAAGACTTTTTAAATAATTAAAAGAAAGATGATTCTAATTAAAAAAAAAATGGAAATGTAATCTAGTTAACAATTTATCACAAAAACTTTAAAATAATTTATTTTTACTCTATTAATTTTTCCATTAGGCTACAACTTGTCAATACAGCAAAGTTTCCTATTTCTCCTGATGACAGACATATTTAATCCTTTTAGTATAATGTGCTACAATTAGGTTCATAAAACTTTGAGTTTTAAAATGATTGATATACCTCCTAAAATGACCTCCTGCCCATGTTCCTTGCCAAAAAATTGATTAAATTCACATATTACATTTTTTCTAACCCTTTAAAGTAATAGGAATCATAAAATAATAATTTATAAAGAAAACCTGTAGGTCTAATTCTCTTTTTTTAAACTAGATTATATTCTAAATATTTATTAGGCAATTTCCTGGGGTTAAAAAACATACAGAGAAACTTCGACTTTTAGAGTATCAAAAATCATCTGCTTCAACCTTAAATTGGTACAGTCAAATTTAAAAATAATTACAGCATTAAACAATATTCCTTTTCCAGACTCTTCCCTCTGTCATAACACAGGAATTTTGGCTTCCATCTACCCAATCCTTATGGTAATTTTAAGTTGTCAGCATGTTAAACTATTAAGTTGAAACAATAATTCTTTATTTTTTTAAACTAATATTCTGTCTAAATTGCTTCAGAGCTTCAAACTCAACATGTTTAAAAGAAACCTCTCAGTCATTCAATACTTAGTTGCCTAAGTAATTATCCTTCTAGGCAGAAAAGTAATTGGTCTCAGAAGCTGATTTTGTTCCTTTCTTTGCACTGGCTGCCAGAAAGCTCAGAATCAAATGTACGGTTCATGCATATGACCTAGAGTATGCATGTTGTTTATCAACTTCACTCCAAGCTTCCTGCTATTTTTCCTATACTTACATTCTAATTTGCTTACTCATCTTGCTTTGCAAATTTTGTAATTATATTCTATATTTATATGTCACATTAAATTGCTTAATTTTTCAAGTTGGGTATAAATACACTAAAAAATAAATCAATTCCACTAAAGTTGACACTCTCCCTGCATTGTCCAGCTCAGTGCCTCTAAAGATATGATCCTCTTGTTACCCTTGACCTTACCGTTTCTTCATTCCCACATTCAATGGTTGATAAAATCCTGGAGTTTCTAACACTTTCCTCTCTCTGAAAACCTTCTTTTCTCTTTAATGGTACCATCATTGTCTTAGTTTGGAAATTCAACTGCTTTTGCCTTGGTCTCTCAGATATTGTCTCATCGCTTCAAAACATCTTTTATACTGTTGCCAAAAATGGCCTTTGAAAAAAACACAAGTCTGACTACACATGCCACAGTTAAAATCACAACAAAGTAACATAGTCACAAATAGGTATGCTGCTTGGCTTTTATTTTTGTTGAATCTATGACTGGTGTGTACAATCATCCATGTGTTCTCTTACAAATGGGTATTTGTAAGAAAAGCTATTAGGCTTGCTTTTGTAAAAGCTAACATGCACAAGACAGGATTTTATTAGCCTGCTGCAATAAGGAGAACATTTATTTGGAGAATCTCAAAAAAAGGGGTGGGGGGAGGGGCTGGAAGGGAAAAGGGCTGCAGTTTTATAGAGGCAGATAGACAAGAGGATCATCCAGAGTCGTAATGGAGTCATGGAGAAGGATGGAGATGCCTTTCATGGAAGCCATTGAGGAAGGGCGAGTTGGGAATATACTAGACCAGGGCGTGCCCTGACAGCCATTTCTGGGAACACAAAGGCATGGAGTTATTTTGGGAAGGGAAGGAAGGACAGGGAGATATCATAACCATCATGTTTTCCAGGAACACCGGGTTCATGGAAAATTGGATATTGTCATTATTCATCCATCTTGTGAAATTGAATGTCCTCACATTTCTATTAAAACTGCACACAAATGAAAACAGAAAGAAATGCCAATTTCGAAATGTCCCCTGTTGTTCCCCTCTCACAGCCTTATATAAGTGGCACATTTTCATCTTAAGGGGAAGGCCAAACATACAGAGATATCTAAAAGATCACTTTCAGAATCGCCAGTGATGGGAAGAAGAGGGAGTGGTCCTGGGAAGAAGAGGGACTGGTCCCAGGAAGTTGATTTACTCAAGGGACACTCTCTACCCCCAACGCCAGGTGACGCTGATGGAAATGGCTAGCAGGCCACAGTTTGAGAAACCCTGAACCAGAATATCAACTATCTTAGCCTTTGCTATAATTGAAATTTTCCCTTTACCTCTCACTAAATAACCATGAGCACTACCAATCCCTGTAATTCAGGCAAGAAGAATGAATTGCCTGCTGCTGATGGAGCTATTGTTTCAGATCATACCATTGATTAGGGATCAGGAGTCATTTAGTAAGCCTCTGGTTTCCAAGAGTAGCTTGAACTCTAATTTCATAGATGTGAAATCATCCTGGATTCCTCCCTCTTAATGGCATGTTGGTAGTGCAGTTATAGCTCACTAGAGAGCAGGCTTGCCTCAGCTGTTCCTGCCTCAGCCAGGTGGTCAGAGGAAAAATGAATTTGCTTACCTGGGAAAACAGGTTGCCTATAAATCAAAAGAGGTCAAGTTATGTCCACCAGATGGAGGTTTTAAAATCTTAATGTGTAAGTTAAGATATAATGGATTACTGGAGGTGAAATTCTAGTAAGGTTGAATCATTTTGTTGCCTTCTGGGATCGAGGGGGAGAGAAAGGTTACTGTTACAGTGAACAAGAATGAAGTCAGATTTTCATCTGAGGTGACCTAATTACCAAGGATGTGATTCTGACTCATTAATTTTCAAAGTCATATCGAATTATTGGTATGGCTTACTGAGGCTCGAAAACGTGTTTTCTCTTCTAAGTGTATAGTATCTTTTCCATAAATACTGGATTTAGGCATGTTATAAATATTGTGGTTTAAGAGGACTCTAAACAGTCAATAAATCTCTCTCTCTCTCTCTCTCTCTCTCTCTCTCTCTCTCTCTCTGTCTCTGTGTCTCTCTGTCTCTGTCTCTCTCTCCTTTCTGTCTCTTTCTTGTCTGCTATTTCTTTAGCCCTGGAAATGTAAAAGGAAGGGTTACAGAAAACAAGAAGAATCCGTCAGTTTTCTCTTTTGGGGCAATTAAAAATTGATATATTATTTAACATAAAGCTTTGGTGGTAACTGTGGATTTCTCTTATCCATATTACCTCACTAGAGTTAACTGTAGGAACGCATTAGGCCATGAATGACTTTTTACTCTGAAAGAGTAAAGTCACAAGGGAAGCAGAAACAATCCATGAGTGACAAAGGATGTTGTCAAAAATGCTTATTTATTCCAGTAGATGATGTGCACAAAATAAATAATTTTAAATTATTTTAAAGGTTTATTCCAGCTGGGAATTATGAATATCTTCTTCCCTCACTTGGCCTTTTTTGTCTTGAAATTTCAATGGTATACTTGTTCCTCACCACCCTTTTTGGAAAAGTGTAAACGTTTACGTAATTACACTTGTCTCCTGACATACTGGAGATGTTTTCCTTTTGACTCTCTGTTGTTAACTGATGAGCTTGACATCTTGCTACACTGAGATGCCCAGCAGAGAACATGACTTTTTCGTAGAGGAGAGGACATTTGAGTAAGTGCGTCTTTCAAGACAGAGATTCCTCATAGGTCTCTTCACATAAATTCTTCTTTCCCTAGCTTAAATCCTTAGCTACCTTTAAAATATTAACACATTTACATTTCAGATCTTTGTTGAGATGTTTTTCTTTTGACTTACAACTTTAAAGTTCTTCCACATGAAATGAAGAGTCTATTTTAAAAGATTTAAATTTTTGAAACATATTAAATCATTTGATAGATACTATTACCCTTAATGGGAAGGAAAGAAATAATACACACCTTTAATTTTCTTTAGTAACGTGAATTTTAATGAGAAGAATGAAAATGGGAATTGTGATTCTATGTGTGACTCATATTTTGACACAGGTTTCTGACTTGAAGTCGTTTAATCATATGTACTTTTAATTCATACGAATTAAGGTTAAGATTCATTTCTTTAGCTTATTTTTAAGTAGTTATAAAAGTGAAAGTGAACTTTTGTTTTTATTTATATTGAAATTATTATTTTCCATTATATTTTAAGACTTTTAAACTATGCAATAAGTCCCTTTACTTTTCTACTTTCTCACCTTAGGTCTATGGGCATCAGAGCTAAATTGATTTGTAGAAAGTTCCTTAAGCAAACCGGTATTATTTCTGCAAAGTAAATCCATGTTAATGTAGATAATGACGTATGTAAGAAGATGGATTTAGTTCTCAGTATTATGCCTGAAGTGAATCGACCTCAGAAAAATTGAACATGAGTGCTTTGCCTCAATGAGAATGGTTGTCTGTGTACTACATACAATTTTTACTCAGCTATGTAGGTCCATACCTATGAGCCAGACAAAATATGTACCCGATTTGCCTGATTCTTCGATATTCTGTGAACATGCTGAGCCAGAGATGAGGACATCTTCTATCCATAATAGTCCATTTGCAAATACATGCACAGGCTTGTTATGGGAAACATCATTTGTTGCCTTGCTTGCTTTGGGAAGCACCATTTACTGCCTTAGCAAAACAACAAATGATGTTTCCTGCCTTTGAGTTTCCATTTACATTACTGGAATAAGCCATTGGCACAATCAGAAGTATACTTTCGCTACTCTATATTTTCTTTCTACAGGAATTTAGAGAATTCAAGGACAACAAATGATATAATTCCTCATTCAACAGCTCAGTAAAGCATGTCCCTAGCATATGCCTTTGAAACTGAAGAGATAAAATCGGGAAAATTAAATTTACTTTTATGAATTATTTCTTAAAATATATAAAAATATTTGGCAATCCAAGTATAATTTTTAAATACTGCCACTGAGACCACCATAACGATTCCCATTTCAATATCTCTTGTTTATCTGAGCCGTAGGACAAGCCTTTCAGTTGATGATGTTTTTCTACACTAAACAAATGTGTATGGTTCCTTTGTCATGTTTGACGTGTATGACCCATTCTGCCAATAGTTTCAGCATCCTCGCCACTGTAAATGATCATTTACTTACTGGAGTAAGTAAAGGGAAATCACCAGACCTTGAAAGACAAACTTATTGAACAGTTATTTTGACTAGCATACTGATTTTCTGTTGTAGAAATGAACGATGAATTTTTGTTGTAGAAATAAGAATAGACGATTACACGCATTTTTCTGATTAGAATATAAACGAATGTAATTAAAGGATTTACCAAAGTAACAAACAGATAAACATAGGTGCTATGATTTGAATATAGGTTATCCCCACCAACACTTTTGTTGAGGCTTGGTCTCCAAATGAGCAATATTCAGAGGTGGTACTTTTGAGAGATGATTAGGTCATTGAGATGGATCAATGACTTTCTGGTGAAACTGGGTTAGTTCTCAAGGGAAGGGTTTTATTATCACAGGAGCAAAGTAAATAAATCTCTTTCTTTTATAAATTACTTAATCGCAGATATTCTGTTACAGCCACAGAAAACAGGCTACAATGCATCATCACCCAAGTCTGTTGAGGCTGGTGAAACAATTCTGGTGACTGTATCACATTAATTTTTGATGATGCTGATATTGGTGATAATAATGACAGTAAGCACACATAGCTATTTGCTATTTGGTAGGGATTCTTCTAAGCATTTATATATAAACTAATTTAGTTATCCAAATTATCCTAAGAGGAAGGTATCATTATTGTTTCTATTTTGTGTTTGGAAACAAAAGCTATAATGCATACAGTTAACAACCAGCAGCGATGATGTTTTGAAGGGACCAGCTCTCACAGCCAGGTCTTATTTTGCGCACCTCTATTTTGAAATCAGTCTACTTCTAGACTTACTGTAAAACTCAGTCTTAGCTACGATGTTCATGGGTAGTAAAATTTAAACTCAGAATATGTTTAAATGTACGGCTGTTGGTTGACTAATTACAGATTATTACCACCCAATGATCACCTGTCGATTTGAATACCTATTGCATTTGCTGTGCTGAGGTATAATTGTGGCCTAAGGGTCTAACCTTTTAAACTTCCTTGTCATTCTTAAGATACTCATCCTGATAAGCATAGTCTTCTGAAAGGAATCCTACATTTAGTTTGTAACTCCTTCCAAGCAGTTCAGTTCTAGATCCATTCTTTTAGGCCTCCTTTTCCTTTTCTGCAGGAAGAACAAAAGAGATTTTAGAGATAGTCCTTATGAAGAGCTGCCAGACAAGCAAACCATTTCCACAGCACCGATTCAGACTTTGAGATTCCCTTTCCCGGGTATGATATATTAAGCCATGTCGACAATTAGAGAAAGTGGATACTTTACAGTAAAATCATATTTTTTAAGACAATGGAAAGCTACGGAAACAACAAAGACTAGAGGAAATGACTCTAGGAAAGAGCCTTTACTATGTGACCTGCAAGTTGATAGTTATTTTCTTTCCTAAGGGCATTTGCAGATTCAAGGTATGGGTCAAAGATGGGGTCTGGCCTAGGCAAACATAGACAAAGCAATGGAGGCTTTGGTGATCCAGTGGGTTGCTGTGATGGAGAATAATCTAAAGGACTTGCAAACAAAAAGCTAGTTTCCCCCAGGAAGCATTTGCTGTGTTCTGGAGTGGAGGGAGAGGATGAGGAACTCTTCAGCAGTAATTAGAAGACAACATCCTATTGAGGTGACCGTGACCTAACGCAAACATGCCCCAGGTTCCCTGTTAAGACTCCAGAAATGTGAAGCTGTGTGAGGTATTAGCCAAAAGAGCTAAACTCAAAATTCTGAAGGCATAACGTAATCTCCTGTAGTCTTTCAGAGCCCGGTGGACAAGAATCTACCTGCCTCTCAATCGAAAGTCTGGGAGGTCACATTTGAGGAATGGAAATGAAGCAGATATAAATTGAGTTAAACTAAATCTTCAGCTCAGCCCAAGCCAGGATCCATCCATGGGATTGATGTGTCTAAGTTCTGCATGTCTAACAGAGAAAAGCAGAACCCTCTGGGGGAATGGGGGGATAGCGTCATCTGGACCAATAATCAAGACAAATAAAAGTATACCCATAGATTATTCAGAAACTGGAATTAACAGGAAAGGACATTAACCATTATTAACGTTAATTAAATAAAATGGTACAGAAGATAGGCAAGATAGACGAAATCATAAGAGTTTTGAAAGGTATTTGAAATCTATAAAAAATTAATATTTGTCATCGATGAGAAACATGTTACCTACAATGAGATCTCTAAAAATTGTCTAAACTATAATAACAAGATTGTGGGATATTGGAGAGATTGAGAAACTAGGAGAAGGGGAATCAATATCTGTGAAATGCCCAATATGTGCTAGATGTAAGCCAAGAACATTACGTTTGTCATATCTCTTAATTCTTCTATGAAGTAGTTTTTATTATTCCTACTTTATAGGTGAGAACTGTGCAGAAAGTGTTCAATATAATGAAGCAAGGGAACATACAAACTCCTATGTGATCATTTTCACATGTCCACAGCCTCCTAGCACAGGGCAAAGTTGTAAATGAACACATACCACTGAAGGTTCACACCATCATGAGCTCGCAGTAGCAATATCCCAGGAGCTACCTGAAAGCTTCTGGGTACACATGGCTAAACAATGATACTCCTTTCCCACAGCTTTTGGCATACCCCTTAAGAAAGTTAGAAGTGTTTTCCAGGCGTGGTGGCTCATGCCTGTAATCCCAGCACTTTCAGAGGCCGAGGCGGGGGGATCAGGAGGCCAGGAGATCGAGACCATCCTGGCCAACGTGGAACCCCCATCTCTACTAAAATACAAAAAAAAAAAAAATAGTCGGGGAAGGCGGTGTGTGCTTGTAGTCCCAGCTACTCAGGAGGCTGAGGCAGCGGAATCTCTTGAACCCAGGAAGCGGAGGTTGCTGTGAGCCAAGATCACACCACTGCACTCCAGCCTGGCGACAGAGTGAGACTCTGTCTAAAAAAAAAAAAAAAAAAGACGAAGAAGAAGAAGGCTAGAAGTGTTTAATCAGGACTGGAAAATAACTAATTTTATTTTATGGTTTTACTTTTTTATGCTTATTAAGATAAATTGAATCATGAAGTATAAAATGAGCTCTATGATTAGAACCACTCCAAGAGTTGAAGACTGTAAATCTTATTTTTAAGGACTTCCTGTGTAGTGCCAGCTCTGTTATTGATGGTGGGTTTAGTACACATGCCAGATCTTTGAGTTAGTAAAAAATACCACTGGAAACTGCATTCCCAGGAACAATGGAATCCCTGGTGAAGTGTTTCCTCCCTGAAGAATAGTAAAATGTCAAACAGACAAAAGTAGGAAAAATTATGTCTCCAGACAGATGCATTGCCACTGTAACTTCAGAATGAACTATTTGGTACTGTACACAACGTCTGCTATCCATCAGTTATTCTACAAAAATGCCACTTTGATAAAGAAAAAAGATCTTAATTATTCACTGATCTTTCCTATCCAGAATAACTAATGACAATAATAACAGAAAATCTGCCCATTTTGAGCACTGCAAGGCAGGCACTTGACATACGTATCTCTTATTTCATCCTATTCTTGTTCTCATTTTAGAGTTGAAAAGAAACAGGTTTATAAACAGAATAAAAATTTTTCTTGAAGAAACTCAGACATTAGCAGAAAAGTCTGGATTTAAACCCAATTTTATCTGAGGCCAAAACCCTTCCTTTTTTCACTATGGGAGACTGCTTTGGCAATTATAGCACATAATTATAATGATAATGCCTTGTTTACCTACACCTTTCTACAAGTGCCAAAGTGCTGTACAAAAGCGGGCAACTGATTTCTCTCTATGCCCATGAGGTTAGTATGTGTATATTATTACTCGCAGGCAGGCGCCCGCACAGACTATGTTGAAAGTGGACCGATATCTCAGGACTCTCCATGTAAAAACATTTCTGACTCTCGAGCACATTTCCAAAACAAATCAAATGGAAAGAACAGGAATACCGAAACTAGATGGCCTCCTAACCTTGGTTCTTACCTGATTTTTTGGCTTTATGCCTGGGCATATATTTTTTCATCTAGAAATCATTTCTCCAAAATATGTTCTTCATGGCATCTACTCCATCTCCTCCCCTCTACTCCAGCGTGTGAAGCAACACCCATTCACACGACTCTCACCTGCCTGTAGAAGAAACACACAAAACACTGAGAATGAAACCAAAACCACTCGCCTTTTCTTGGATCCAGAAAGAATCAATAGTAGCATTTTTGGCATCTCCTTCCTAGTTATGTCTATGCCTCTCCATCTCTAGCTCTTTCTTTGTTATCTCCACTTAATGGGCTTTGCTTTCTTTTGTTTAAACACATTCGGTCACTCTGCCTGTATTGTTTCTGTGGCTTGCTGAACTTAAACCTGCCACTGCTCTTCATTCCAGTCAGAAGGATGAAGAGGGAGCTTATAAAAGCAAAAACAGATCATTTACATTGAAGATAAGGAAACAGGCAGTGTTGCTCTAACAGTTCTGGGACGCCGGGTGCTGATTCTTTTGGATATAAGGCTCTCCCCAAAGGATCAAGGAAGAGGACTCCTCCACAAAATCTTATTTGGTCCCCAAATTATGAAGAATTTTATTTTCTTTATTTTCTTATTTCTTTTCCTCTTCCTGCTCCTCCTCCTCCTCCTTCTTCCTTTTTTTTCTTTTTTTTTTCTGTGTGTGTGTGTGTGTGTGTGTGTGTGTGTGTGTGTGTGTGTGTGAGAGAGAGAGAGAGAGAGAGAGAGAGAGAGAGACTGTGGGGTGGGGTTTCATTCTGCCACTTAGGGTAGAGTGCAGTGACATCACCGTAGCTTACTGCAGCCTCAAACTCCTGCGCTCAAGCAATTCTCCCACCTCACCCTCCCGAGTAGCTGGGACAACAGACATGTACCACCAGCAGCTAATTTTTTACTTATTTATTTATTTATTTTTGTAGAGAAAGCATCTTGCTATGTTGCACAGGTCCTAAACTGAGCAGAGATCAAAGATCTTTGCTATGTTGCACAGGTCCAAGACGGAGGAATGCCTGGGGTCTTAAACTCCTGGCCTCAAGCAGTCCTCCTGTCCTGGCCTCCCAAAATGACGGGATTATAGGTGTCAGCCACCATACCCAGCCAATATTGTTCTTTAGCTTAGACTTGAAGAGACGCTAGAGCCATGTGGAGTGAAATCAATCTAGGTGGAGACAATTCAGTAATGCTGGGGTTTAGAAAGAGTGAGAGCCGGGCGCGGTGTCTCACGCCTGTAATCCCAGCACTTTGGGAGGCCGAGGCGGGTGGATCACGAGTTCAGGAGATCGAGACCATCCTGGCTAACACGCTGAAACCCCGCCTCTACTAAAAAAAAAAAAAAATACGAAAAATTAGCGGGGCGCGGAGGCGGGCGCCTGTAGTCCCAGCTACTCTGGAGGCAGGAATGGTGTGAACCCGGGAGGCAGAGCTTGCAGTGAGCTGAGATCGCGCCCCTGCACTCCAGCCTGGGCGACAGAGCGAGAGTCCGTCTAAGAAACCGAAAGAAAGAAAGAAAAGAAAGAAAAGAAAGAAAAGAAAGAAAGAAAGAAGGAAAGAAGGAAAGAAGGAAAGAAAGAGAAAGAAAGGAGGGAGGGAGGGAGGGAGGGAGGGGAGTGACATATTTAGGAAAGTATATTAAAAAAGGAAAAGCAAATACTCTTTTTAGTTTACACTAGATTGAATTGGGAGAATTTCCTACCTGGGAAAAGCACTCAGTAATTACTAGTTATGAGTACGTATGTTTGGCCTTGGCAAAGACGCTCTTCCTTGGCTGGGAGCTAGAGGTGATGTAGAGGCATGCAAGGGAGCAATACATAAGGATTTCCTCGTTGGTTATTTCCCAAGTATCCTGTGTTTTCGGTAAATAATCTACAGTCATGTCTCCCGAACTTTTCAGCCTGGGGCAAATCTAGAACATTCAGGGAAAGGATTAAGAAAAGGAGAAAAGATCCAGCTATCTCCTAGCAACCTTTTCTTAGTGTAAATATTTGCCTGTATGGGCTCAACCACAATCCCAGCCTCTCTTCCATGGTGTATATTACTGGTCACAGGCAGCCACGTGAATGTATCAGCTGTTGTATCTCTTCTTTCATTGTAATTAAAATACTAATGTGTTTCCTTATCAAAACTGGAAAGCTAAGATCTTTGGACAATGAGTACGGTTACTGAAAAACAAGAGGACTTGGGGGAAATATTTCACTAATATTTCACGATGGAAATGTATTATGTTTCATGATTCTTTAAGAATAGATGTAAATCTCGTCATGCAAGCTAAGAAGAGAAAAAATGTTACCATGGCATACTAATTTAGATAATAATAAGAATGTTGAGTTTTAATCTAATTTTTAATTTAATCTATTAATCTATTGGTATAAAACTTATGATCGTGGGTCTAAAAGTGAATGTCTGGCCCTTGAATTTTCAGTTTTTTAAAATTTTTTAGTTAATTTAATTTTTTTGCCTTTTTCCTACTGGTATTTTTTTTTTTACTTAAATTTGAAATTTACGAATCTCTTGGTCCCCACAGAATTCATTAACTCTATATCTAGAGTAAAAAAGAGCCAATTTAGCAGTAGCAGTGTTTGGTGACTCTCATTTTGAGCAAAAATGTCTAATCAACACCTGCAGTCCGGATATGCATTAGTTAGTTTACCCTGCATGCTGCTGAGGAGGGTAACCTAAAGATGCTTCTGGTAGACTAAACATTTGCAAATGAGCCCTCCAGTGCCTAAGTTATCCATGCAGCATGACGCAAGTAGGGCTGCTTTGAAGTACTTTGCCTTTCTTTATTATGACAAATAGGTTGGTATTATTTAAACACACCAGCAGCTCATGCGTCTTTTATTTAAGATGCTACCCATTTATGTGATTGAGAGAAAAACTAGCAACATGGCACAATTTAAGTTAACTGGCACTTTCTATGCATTTTCAACTGTGTTTTTTTACGTAATGTGAATGATACTTTTCATTTATTTGAAGAATTTTATAAATTGCTTGTTAAAACATGGATTTATTTATTAATTTGGTATTTTAAAATAATAATAAATTATATAATAATACAGCAATAGTTTTTTATACCGTAAATAAGTAGTCATATTCATATGACTTGTATTACATGTAAGAATCACTTGCAATGTTAGATAACACATATTGGCTTAAACTATTAAAAATATAAACATATTATATTATAAAACAAAATATATTTCATATAGTTTGTTCTGAAAAATGAGCTTCAGAATGTTAATAATCAACTCTGAAATTCAGTATATATTCCATAACCACACAAATTTATGTATACTCAGTTTCAAATACAGAGTAGATGCCAAATCGTTTTACCATAATAGTGAGCAGTGCATTTTTTTTTTCCAAGAATAAAGGGCAGGGTTCAATATGAAATTTTTCTGGCTGCAGTTAGCATTTTTATTTTTCTTCCCAGTGACTGGAATCAGCTCTCCATGGAGCAACTGGAATTGTGTCTGCTCTTTGCAGATGGGGCTGGAGCAAGCTCAAAGACCAAGTTTCTGAGAGTCAGCCATAGACAAACAAAAATAACCTGTCTAAACTTTAGGTTCTAAATGCAGACTGGGTAATTCACTGTTTTATATTAATTAATTTAGAAGTAATATTATTTATTTGAGGTTAAGATCTTGTAGTGAACCAGAAATTCTCCCCAGGATCTAAAGATAAAAGAGATGATGTGTTCGCATTGAAAGGTCAAAAAAGACTGTCTTTGCTGATGAGAGAAACACAGCAGATACCTATAATTGATTACTATGCCTGCCTCATCAATGGCAAGTGCCTGCTGGAATCTGGGCACTTCTACAGGATTCAGAGTTGCTGTACCATGGCAGTACTTAGTATTCATGGATTAACTAACTAATTTTAGAGTCATCACTTGAAGGAAGGGCAAGTGACATGGACAGCTCCCATGCAAAGTTCTAATCACATAGGAAGGTTATGTGCTATGTGATATCCACAGGCTGTCTGCCAGACCAGTGACTTAGAAATTTTGCCTATGCTGACATATACTTTCTCCCAACCCCTTCCTTATCTACCATGCCTACAATGGTCTTGACTATATCTAAACCCAGAAACAGTATTAAATTTTCTAGCAAACTTAGTTCAAGATTATAAGGAAAAGAAATCAATTAATGTTGAAAACACGTTAAAAAAAAAAACTATGTGAAGAGTGTGTCTATAGTCATTAATAGCTCACAGAATCTCCATTTTGGTTGACTTAGTACAAGTACAAGCTGCATAAATACATGATAAGGGCATTGGAAATAAAGTTGTCAGAGGAATGTCTCTAGAATTCTGGAAGCTGCAGACAGTGGAAGCCTCCATCCAATCCAGGCGAGTGCATCATTTGTTTACATTTGCAAGCCTCTTCTGAGATTGGCCTGTATCTTCCAACAGCAAGATCCCATGTTGTTTCTCATGTAAAACCCAGCTCAGGCATCCATCATCCCTCCTGGTAACTGTCTCTGATCCCCCAGCTATAGTGTGAATATCCTTCCCATCGTAAGCTGTATGCATCCCTATAGTTAGCCTTCGTGTTAGAATTATTCTTGGAGAGCCTCTTTTCACTGCCACACTTCTCATGGACACAGAATTTGTCCTTGTGTTCCCAAAGCCTAGCACAGTACCTTTCCCTTAGCAGGCATTCACTAATGGGTGTTGAATGACCTGTCATCTCAGACATTGCCACTCTGGATCCCCTACTGGTTACTCACACAGATCTACTCAACTCTTTCCTTCAACCGTTTGGATGGGTTTTTGTACAACAAACCCCCATGACACAAGTTTACCTATGTAACAAACCTGCACATGTAACCTGAACTTAAAATAAAAGTTAAAAAACAGAACAAAAAACAGGTGGTTTTGGCCAACCGTGCTCATTTATGCTCAGTGGACACCTATAGAGAGATAGCGACTTGAAAGTTTAATAGGCATATTTATTTTTTCTACCTTTTTGTTGCTAAATTATTTTTATAAGTATTATTTTTGTTATTGTCATTAGCTACTCAGTGATTGCCTACATTTTTAACCCTGTAACATCCTCGTCCTCCAAATCTTCTTAAATTTGTTTCAGTAATAACAGCACTAAGTAGTTAGGGTTTCTTATGCATCTCTCTATTGATATGATTATTTTTGAACTTTCCTATTTCCACAGGAAGGACACTAGTTTAACTGAGCTCATCAGGGAAACTTCCTACAGGAAAGAAAATCTCACCACTCTGTCATCTATAGATCTCTTCTTACACAATTGTATGGCATAAAGATTATATCTTATTTCAATCATTTTAAAATTAGTGTTTACAATCTATTCCATTGCAGAGAGGCATTGGTTTTTTAAAGAAAAAAGTCTAAAGATACAGAAAATTAGAATAATTACCAGTAAGTGGTTCACACAAAGTGAAATATACCAAGGCAAACACGCATTTACTATATCGTCATAGCTATATTGTTTTTTATGTAGTTGTGAGTTGTGACCCAGTAGTGGGTTGTAAAATCAGTTCACTAAAACCAGTATTTTTAAAAAATGATATTGAACAGACTAGAAAATATCAGCGTTTATAGCACATAGTAAGGATAAATATTACTTTCTAAAACTTTTTCTGTGTGTGTTTAAATGCATATGTGTAATGTACATTTTTATTGTGGATCATGATAAAATGAATAAAAATGAAACACAGCAATGTAAGTGTATTCCTAATATGGAATTGGTGATTCACAGGGTCTGAGCCTACAGAATTTCTAAGATAAGACCAAATTGTTTTCCAAATTTGTTTTTTAAAAATTAATATATCCTTGAGTGGTTTACAAGTTTCTATTGTGCCACATCTTCAGCAGCAGTTGTTATGGAAGACTTTCAAATTTTTTTCTAATATGGTGAATAAAAAATGGCATGTCATGTGATTTTGACATACATACCTCAACTATCAATGATGTTCATCTAGTATTTAAAGGCATTATGGATTCTTCTTTTGAGAAGTGCTTTTTCATATTATTTCTCCATTTTTCTTTTTGAGTTTTTTTTATAAGTGATATATATATATATTTTATGGTTATGTGTTTTTATATTAAGGTATATTTTTCCAAACTAGACGTAAGCTTTTCACTTTATTTCTGCTATATTTTGTTTAACAGAGTTGTTAATTTTCATATAGTCAATTGCTCACTTCTTTACTGGTTGGTGAATTTTGGGTTATATTGAAGAATTCTTTCCCTACCCTAAGTCATAAAGCCATCATTACACATTTTCTCCTATTTTATTTTTGAAGTTTTGCCATTTAGAGTTATGTCTTTATTTCATCTGAAATTGATTTTGTTGTATGGTGTGAGGTAAGGATCCAATATCACATTTTCTAAACAGGTAGTCTATTGTCCAAGCATCTTGTATGAAACAATTGATCATTTCCTCTTTGATCCATAATCAGTAATCTAATGCCACTCCATACTTATTAGGGTGTTTTGGGACTTTTGATTCTGTTCTAGTTTATCTATTTTTGAACTCTTATCAAATCATTTTAATTGCTATAATTTCCCTCATTTTGAATAAGTCTTGATATCTCATGGACACTTTTTTTTCTTCAAAAATATCTCAGCTATTTTTGGGCCTTTGCTCTTCTATGAATTTTAAAAGAAGCTTACCAAGTTTCCCAAAAGGTCTCTAAAGACTTTTATTAAAGGAATCTCTAAATACTGTATATATTTTTGCTATTTTAAATGTTATTTTAAAAATTATACAATTTGTTTGCTGCTAGACTATAGAAATATATATTACTTTTATATTTGTATTTAATCCTATACCCAGCCACTTTGTTATGCCTTCTTATCTGTGCTCATGTTTTGTCCAGCAGGTATTTAAGTTTTAGGGGTTAGCAAGTATTTTATCAAACTCTATTTCTTTTTTTCTGATCCATATATTTATTTTTGCTTCTTGACTTATTGCTCTGAGTATAATATTCAGTGCAAGCAGCTTTATTGCAGTCCTGACTTTAATAGGAATGCATTTAAACATTTTACAATTAAATACAATATTTGCTATAGGGTTTTTATAGATATCCTTTATCATCTTTAGGAGGGACCCTTCCACTTTTAGTTTTTTAAGCAGGTTTAATCATGAATAGATATTGAATCTTATTGACTATCTTCTGCATTTATTGACTTAATCATATATTTTCCCACCTTTAATCTATCTGTATAGAATATAATATATTTTCATATGTAAATATATTACTATATTTTTCTATTTCTGTCTTTCTGGGATAACACTAACTTGACCATGTTTTTTTATTGTCATAATAGTTTTGTTAATATTTTTTATTTAAAATGTGTGCATTTATATTCAAGAGTGTGATTGTAATTTTAAGTGAAATCGTCATAAACATTGATACCTGACTTGAGCTCATATTTTTTGAAGTGCCATTTTAAGTGTATCACACTGATTATTAATTTGTTTCAGAAACTTATCAGCATTTGTATAATAATACAGTTGTTAAAATGTAGGAACTAGACAGATTGATTTTGAGTTCTTCACTTACCGATTCCACCACTTACTGATTCTATATACTTGATATATTTACTTTCTTTCTCTTAGCCTCAGTTACCTTATCTGAAATATGGACTTAATAATTGCCTACTTTATGGGAATGTTTTATCATACATATGAAGAGCTAACACAGTACTTGGAATATAGTTCACGTTAAATGATGACTACTTCTGTTACTTTAATTTTATTAAAGAAAATTATGTTTTAATCATGTCAACAAATATTTTTATTTATAATTTAAATTTGTTAAATTTTGCTGTTCCTTAACTGAATGGATCTGTTCTTTTAAAGGGAACATTTAGAGTATCACTACTTCTATTCTAAATTGCCATCCACAGAGATTTTCATTTTCCACATTATGGAACAAAAGACAGTTGTTAGTTTGTTTTTAATACTATTCATCCAAACTTCCAGTTCTCCCCTTGAGAATATAATGATATCATTTGCTGGTGTAAAGAAGAGGTGGAGCTGTCCACCAATAGAAGCTACATGAGGACAGCATGGTAGAACTCCAAGGGGCCTTTGAAGAAAGTGTCACCACCTGTGAACAATAGTCCACACAATGCGCATTGGATTTATCTAGCTTTCCTTCCTCAAAAAGGAAGGATATTCTGCAATCAACTATAGCAACTCTTCCACTTTGTAACTTACTCTTTCTTTCTTTCTTTCTTTCTTTCTTTCTTTCTTTCTTTCTTTCTTTCTTTCTTTCTTTCTTTCTTTCTTTCTTTCTTTCTTTCTCTTTCTTTCTCTTTCTTTTTCTTTCTTTCTCTTTCTTTCTCTTTCTTTCTTTCTTTCCTTCTTCCTCTCTCTCTCTCTTTCTTTTCTTTTCTTTTCTTTTCTTTTCTTTTCTTTTATTTTCTTTTCTTTTCTTTTCTTTTCTTTTCTTTTCTTTTCTTTTTTTGAGACGGAGTCTGGCTCTGTTGCCCGGGCTGGAGTGCAGTGGCCAGATCTCGGCTCACTGCAAGCTCCGCCTCCCGGGTTTACGCCATTCTCCTGCCTCAGCCTCCCGAGTAGCTGGGACTACAGGCGCCCGCCACCTCGCCCGGCTAGGTTTTTGTATTCTTTTTTTAGCAGAGACGGGGTTTCACCGTGTTAGCCAGGATGGTCTCGATCTCCTGACCTCGTGATCTACCCGTCTCGGCCTCCCAAAGTGCTGGGATTACAGGCTTGAGCCACTGCGCCCGGCCTGTAACACTTTCTTAACATTACTTAATTTAAAAACGATGTCTTTACAGAGACGCTTATGCTTTCGTATATAGCAAAAGTATATACAGAGCAGCAGGATTAGAGAATGAAAGTTCGATAGCTAGACAGCATGGGTTCAAATCATAGTCTACTGCCTTAGGTTAGTGATGGAACTAAGGCCTTAATTTTCTCTTCTGGACAGAGGATGATGGTTGTTGTTTAGGAGAAGAAATGAATTAATGTGCTGAGAATGCTAATTGATAACTAGCACTGTGTGTGTTACCAAAATTATTATCGTTATACTGTACTAGGAAAGACTGTCTTTCATTTAACTTTTGGATATTACCTAACAATATATTTTGAACATGCCTAAAATGCTCTACTCAATAGATATTTTTTCTTTAGCCAATTCAAATCTTTGAAATGTAATTTTAATGCACATCTTATTGTTTAGTCTTAGTAAATATACATATTATACCTAAAGATGAAATTATTGGGTCATTACATATAGCAATCTTATCTCCAAATGAAACACTCTAAGCATTTTTAAATTTATTTTCCCTTATGGTAATCACAACTTTTTTTCAGAAAAGATGATTTTTATGTAATGATTATACCACAAATATTCTTTCATGGAATCATAAAATATCCCTAATATTTTCTATCTGATAAATACCTGCCAATTTAGAAATTTACACTCACAGTATCCAAATGAGTTATATTGTATCTTGCTAGAAGCAATGTATCTGTATCAGTGTCAAAATACTACGGACAACACAGTCATTATTCCAAGTCAAATTTTTATCCTTAAGCCCGAATATATATATATTTTTTCAAATAAATGCACTGCTTCCATCCCCAGTAAATATATTTTTAGGGGAAATGAAAGTCAGTTCAATAATACCCATGTGCACCTAATACCCTTGCATAATCATTCTGACGTGGTTGAGGAGAGTTGTTGTATGGACGTTGCCTACCTTATAGGAATGCTGTGAGGATTAGAGGAATATCTGAAAAATGATTTGAGCTTCTTCAGGAAAGATGGTATTAATATGAGATGGTATTTTTATTTCAATGAGCAGGGGATTGAAAGAGGATTATTTCCTGAAGTGGAAGGGAGGCCTGGTGGTGAAGAAATCAAATGCTCCACCTTAAATAAGATGGATTACAGTGATATCAAAGGGACACTCAGCTGGTTCAGACCTTAGTGGCAAGAAAGAGGAAACAGCCTCTAATCCTCCATCCAGCCAGCCTTGGTTTCCCTGAATAGATCCACTCTAGAGGAAAGTAGGCAGTGATGGAAAATGTTCGGGGTCAAGACAGTCAGTAGCTGTTGAGCTCACATAGTTTATTCTCTCCATGTCACTCCAGATGTGATGCATTATAACTTATGTAAAACTGGGAGGGAAGAGCACAATAAACCATATGGTTAAGCTGGATATATTTAAAGAAAATGCCAATGGGTAGGAACTTTGCATCTGCACTACCACATCTCTGGATATGGGCATACAGACAATTACTCTGGGAATAATAACTCAACAGAAACTAGTTGATTTTAGAGCAAATCTAGTCCCCCATCCCCACCACCATCATGAAGTTAAACAAATCAGCACTGTTTGATTCTTATTCTGGGTAGTTAAGCATGTAATAAAAGAGTAGACTTCTACCTTCTTAATTGATTATTTGTTAATTTGTTTGTTGTATTAGAGTTATCCAATGAAACCAAACAAATAGCATATATACACATACATATGCATATTCATATACATATACGTATACACACACACACACATGGCCAGGGGAGACACAGGGAGAAAGAGATTGATTTGAGAGATTTACTATGGGAATAGGTTCCATGTGATTATGGGTTCTGAGAAGTCCCACCATATGCCATCTGCAAACTGAAGAACAAGGGAAGCCAGTGGTGTAATTTAGTTTGGGGTTGGGTTGGGAACTGGGGTATGGGGTCAAAAGGCCCAAGAATTGGGAGCTCTGATGTCCAATGACAAGAGAGACGAATGACCCTGCTCAAGGAGAGAGAGATTTCATGCCTGTCATCCCAGCACTTTGGGAGGCCAAGGCAGGTGGATCATGTGAGGTCAGGAGTTCGAGACTAGCCTGACCAACATGGTGAAACCCCGTCTCTACTAAAAATACAAAAATTAGCTGTGTATGGTAACCGGCGCCTGTAATCCCAGCTACTTGGGAGGCTGAGGCAGGAGGATCACTTGAACCTGGGAGGTGGAGTTGGCGGTGAGCCAAGACCATGTCATCGCACTCCAGCCTGGGCAATAAGAGCAAAACTCCCTCTCAAATAAAAAAAGAAAGAAAGAAAGAAAAATAGAGAAGAGAGAGAGAGAGAGAGAGAGAGAGAGAGAAATAATTTGCACTTCCTCAGCCTTTTTGTTCTGTTTAGACCCTCCATGGATGGGGCCATGCCCATCACATTGGTGAGCGGGGATCTTCTTTACTCCTCTACTGATTCAAATGCTAACCTCTTTCAGAAACGCCCTCACAGAGCAGCTATGTGGGCATCTAGCAGCCCAGTCAGGGTGACACATAAGATTCACTGTCACAGTTGTATTTTTTTTTCTCAGCAATCACAATCATTGTGATTTCACTGCTTTATTCTATTTAATCATTGTGGGTTTTGCTGCAGAATATACTACAAGTTTTAATATTGTTACTACAAAAAACACAGAATACAGTCATGTGGATGACATTTATTCATAATTCATGATTCAAAGTGCAGTCTATATTGGAAAGTGAAGTAAACCCAATCTAGTTTGCATCAGGTACATCTATGATATGGCTTTTAGAATATAATTCAAAATTGATGTTACCAGTTAATTGCAGACAAACTCCCAAAACCTTTATTCAGTGAAAGATGAGAATTGTGAAACCTTCAGAAAAATCTGAATTTCCTAAAATTGAATGGAAGAAGTACTATTGGTGAGGCATAAGTTAGAAAGCTTGGGCTCTGGGGCAGGTTCAGAGCTGGCTGTGTGATGTTGGGAAATTCACTTAAACTCTCTGAATTTCCATCATTGTCTTAGGGTAAGGCCTGGACCCCAATATTTTTTAAATATCCAAAGTTAATTCCAATATGTAGACAGGGAGAATAACCAAGATGGGTACAGGTCAGTCCTTCTAAAATTTCAGTATGAATACAAAGCACTTGGGAATCTTGTTGGGCTGGTGCCTGAGATTTTCTGTTGGTAACGAGATCCCGGGTGCTGCTGTTGCCACTGGCTTGTGGACCACACTCTGAGTAGCAAAGATACAGGTGATAGTTTGGAGGGTGGCTAACGCTTGTAGACAAAAGCTATTCATTCTATCAGGCTACTCTTCATCTTCAGTACACTCCTTACCTGGACTCCAGCATCTCTCTCTTCTAAAAAGATCAGAGCTCTTTCTAATGGAGCCAGCTGTTTTATTTTAGGTTTCCACCAGAAAGACTCAGGAATAATAAACAATTTGCACATCTTTGGTTGGTATCTGTTGTGAGCATTTAGGAAAAAAAGTGTTGTAAGGAGTTGCCATAAATCTATTATATTTCTATTTCCAAAATATCACCCTATAAATTTTTTTAAGCAACACATTCTCACAGTTTTCTCCTCAGGTACTTAACACTAAATATCAAATCAAAATGTACTGTTTACACTTCATCTTTCCCTTCAAGTTTAAAACATTCCTGTAGCACAAAATCATTAACAAAAGGACAGATTCTAATGTATTTCCAATGGAATATTAAAATTAGTCATTTGTTTCCTTTCTTACTGACTTCTGTAATTATGTATTATTTATAGAAAATTTGTAAGATGTTAGAAAAGTGAAATTCTATCTTATTATGTTTACCATAATTGATTAAACCTCCACATTATTTTTACAGGAAGTCAAAGCAAATAAATGTAGCATGATTTTTCTATTTCTATTCTATTTTTCTTTACAATTGAACGAGTAAGTTTAAAAGCACATGCTAGAATTGTCCCCAAAATATGTTGTAATTCTATTTCAATGTGACAGTACATTTCAGAAGAAACAGTTTCTCAGGTGATCTGGGATAGGTTACAATGCTAATCTCACAGCTGTCTCTGTAACTCTCAGTACTCATAAATCATGTGGTCTGTAATAAGAGAAGTAAGTCTGAGAGGTTAGAAATCTTAAGAAAATTGTGACAGGGGTGATAGATGATATGAAATGACTACATTCTAAAGATGTTATATAAAGGGGAATGTGTTGCATTTGAGATAAGTGCCTCCTGGATTTTTTTTTTTTTAAGCAGAAGAATATTAGCAATGGAATACATGGCCTTCTTCAACAACATTACTTGATAAATTTTAAGCATTTCTATATCAAAGGTTTTATATATAATCAAGCTTCATCTGTGTTTTCAAGAAGTCTTACTGGCCATTCAGATTATTTTGGAGGTTTCTGAAGATATCTTACGCTCTCAAGTGTACCTTGTGGAGTTGTTGAAAGTATTCGATTTATTTTCTAAATCTAAATTCATTAAACAATCTGAAAAGCATTTAATATACGGTGTAGGGAACAGAAACCCTGAAAAAATAACTATGGGACTAGACTCTTTTTCATTCCTGTGCTGGACTGTGAGGGCATTAGAATTTGTCACAGTGAGCAAATAAACTTTGAATATCATTATCTAAAAACAAAGAAGTTGAGGTCTTTATAAATGCTTGTAGCCAGAACACTGTAGCATTATTTCAGTTTTTCTACTATTTCAATTTTTGCATTATTTCAATTTTTGAAATGGCTAATTTAAGTAGAAAATAGTCTAATTCTTTAAATAATATGTAATAATTTTGACTCAGTTAATAGCCCAGCAGTTTTCCATGTCACTATGAAGAGAATATCTTTTTACTCTCGGTATTGTATATCGAGTTCCTCTGAACAACCTGTAGATAGAGAAGGAGAGTAAGCATAGAACTAGGAAAGAATTCTCTGAGGAATTCATGTCATGAATATATTTTTATTTATGCTCAATATTTTACTTTATGATTTAATAAAGCACTTGTATATTGCTAATGGTTTAATCAATCTTTATGTTCTTTTGAAATGCCTGCATATATCAGTGATATTTACCAGTGATTTTTTAAAAATTCAAATCACTCTGAGTTGTCAAACCTAAGTTCTATAACAAATATATATGCTCAAAACATATTGTATTCAGAATGACCTTTTCTCATTTTGCTTGAATCCTTAAGATAATTGTTTTTTATTGCTATTAAAAATATATAAGCACACTGTCTTTCCATAAAAGGAAACATATATCAAATTGTATATGTTTTTATGATCATGATGTATTCGAATGTTTGTACTAAACAATTATACTCTAATGATTGGCTGCTTTTTACTTTTCAAATAATATTTTAAATTTTTTGAATAGACTTAGATTTATAGAAAAGTTGCAAAGATAGTACAGAAAATTCCCATACACCCCATACCGAGTTTCCCCTATTATTGGCATTTTTCATTAGTGTGGTTCATTGGTCACATTAATGCCCAATATGATACGTTATTATTAACTATAGTCCATACTTTATTCACACTTTTCTGGTTCTTAACCTAATGCCCTGTTTCTGTCCCAAGGCATTAGGTTAAAACCCAGAAAAGTCTGAATAAAGTATGGACTGTAGTTAACAATAATGTATGATCTTGGGTATCCTGCCCGTCCACAATACCACGCACTATAGCTGGTTGTCAGGTCTCCTCAGGCGCCTCTTGGCTCTGAGTTTCTCAGACTTTCCTTGTTTTGATGACCTTCACAGTTTTGAAGAGTATTAGTCAGGTATTTTGCAGAGTGTCCTTCAGGAGGGATTTGTCTGATGTTTTTCTCGTGATTAGACTGGGGTTATGAGTTTGTGTGAAGAAGATCACGGAGATAAAGTGCCACTCTCATCACATCATATCAAGGGTATATACTATCAGCATGACTTATCACCACTGACATTAACCTTGATCATCTGACTTCAGGTAGTGTTTGTCAGGCTTTTCTGCCGCAAAGTTAAAGAAAATCACTATGCACAGCCCTCACTTAAGGAGTGGGGCGTTATTCTCCACCTCCTTGAGGGGCAGAGTAACTGCATACATTACTTGCCATTCTACACAGGAGATTTGTCAATTTTCTCCCATTTGTTATTTATTCAATCATTTATTAAGACCAGTTTGTACTAATGGACACATATTTTATACTTTGGGTTATAATCCAATGCTACCTTATTTTGTTGCTCAAGTTGTTCTAGCTTTGGGCCTTAGGGGCTCTTTCAGGAGGCTCCTGTGTCCCTTTGACATACCTAATTGAGCTACTTTTAAGCACAGAATAGAAATAATGTGTGTCTGCAGATTCTGAGACATTTGGATCTCCAAATTTTCTGGAAGTTTGATATTTGGAAGCTGATTTTCCTAAGAAAGTGAAAAAAAAAAAAAAACCCAGTTTGTTATGTTGTTGTGCACGATGCTAGTGATCTGATCTTGAGTCAATTGTTTAACTCTTGTGAGTCCCAGTTTCTTTGTTAAGGTGAGGATACTTTTAATCTGAACTACATAAATTGCCAATATTCTACAACTTTTGACCTACAAGGCAATAACTTCACACAGTTCAAACTTAGATGTACCCAGTGCATCGGACTGTTGTAAAGATGAAATGAAACCTCACATGCAAAGTCCTTCCTGTTTATACAGCTATTAATGTTCTTTACAGCTACCCTACCCATTAGAAAAGGCCGAGTTAGGCCTTGATCATTGACTTCAATAACCCATATCAGAAATAAACTGCTCTTAGTTGCTCCAGGCCCCAGAAGAGGCTAGGAAATCTAGAACACTCAAACCCACATTTCTGCTCAAACCTCTAAATCAGAAGATTTGGGTAATAAATTATTTGATATTGGGTCTTATTTTTAACTCTCTTCCAAATGCAAATCTTGAAATCAGTAAAAAAAGTTAAACTCAGTAGACCAGTCAAGAAGGTTGTAGGCCGGGCGTGGTGGTTTATGCCTGTAATCCCAACACTTTGGGAGGCCGAGGTGGGTAGATCATTTGAGGTCAGGAGTTCAAGACCAGCCTGGCCAACATGATAAACACTCATCTCTACTAAATATACAAAAACGAGCTGGGCAAGGTGGCAGGCACCTTTAATCCCAGCTACTCCAGAGGCTGAGGCAGGAGAATCACTGGAACCAGGGAGGCAGAGGTTGCAGTGAGTCGAGGTCATACCACTGTACTCCAGCCTGGGCAACAGATCCCATGAACTGATATTTTATCAGATACTGAAAACAAATTGATACTAGTTTCCTTAATACATTGAAAGTTCCCATTCTTAAGTTGAAAACAAGCCACTGAAATAATTATATTCCTTCAATATAATGAGATACATTAGATGAAGTGACCCCAACCCATTATACTGAATGGAGGTTCTTTAAATGCCGCAAAGCACCTGGTTGCCCAACTCAAGTGGAACAAGTGAGATTACTTCCCTGCTTCAAATTAGTTGTGCTTTTTCCAGCATTTCAAAGTTTATATTCTGTGGCAATGACCAAAAATGTGTTATATTCTTTAGGAGATCATAGGATGGAAGACATTTTATACTTTGTATTTATTTATGGCGTGAAGATCTGGGTCTCAGACTGTAGGGTTTTCCCGTTTTAGTGGTGTGAAGGCTTTCAAAGAAATTTAAAATAATGTATAGATCGTATGATTTCTTTTATGCATAAATCAGAATAATTGGCCATCAAAGAGACAGACTTTTGTGGGTATTGTATATCTATGGTGTATATATTTTTTATCTTATACTGGAACAGATTTTGTAAAAGAAAGCCTGGCCTGAATATTAAAAGTTAAGTCTTGATCTTGCCTATGACAATGTTTTCTTCCCAGTAATTACAGCTTTGTATTCCTATCTTCTCCCCTCCACCTTGTGCTGACCTTCTGAAAAGGTTGGAGAGAAGAAGATGCAAAACAGATGACAATATTATTTTTAATAAAAGAAGAATTTGCTTGTGAATATTAAAATATGTATTTTTACAGAATGCAGCATTAACCAGTAATGAAAAATAATTTAAGAAATGGTCAAAAAAATTAAAAAGTCTCATGTATGCTTTATGGCCATCTCTCACCCCACCTGCCTTGCAGATGTGGCAGCTAACTGTGTGGCTTTGTTCTATTGACACGAAATCAATAGCGTTCCAAATATCCCCTGCCCCTGCAATTTCCACTGAGATTTTGCTATTAGAGAATCACTCTTCAGGATGAGAGTATCGTGTTTCTATGAATCCCTATTAAATTGCAATTACACCTAGAGTGTTAACTTGTTGAGCTGTAGTCGCTTTTACTGTCATCAGCCAAGGTGTTAATCTTAGCAGGTTTATTTTATTTCCTTCCAAGTCTCATAGCAGAAAGCAGATCCTCATCAACCTGTTCACCCTTTGGCCATCACTGTGTAGCTTTTCTTCTATTCACAAGCTAAATTTCTAGTGTGTATAATTAGCATACAATGTCTCCAAATTTCTCTCCTCCTATTAGCTTCTCAATGTCTTTTCTTTTAGCTTCTGTGAAGCCAAAAAGTTATTTCCCAAGGATGACTTCCTATTGCTTTGCCCAGTAGCATATTTTCAGTTCACATCCTACATAAAATCTTGTGGGCCACTTGTGCTTTTTTTCTTGAAATCCTTTCCTCTCTTTGCTTCGTGAAATCTCTCTCTGCCTGTTTCTCTGTCTTCATTATTGAATTGTCCTCAGTTTTTATTATAGTTAATTTTATGCATCAACTTGGTTGGGCCATAGTACTCTTGGTGTTTGCTGAAATATGCTTCTAGATGTTTCTAAGAAGGTTTTTTTTTAAAAAAATGCAAAATCAAATTACTCTCCATAATGTGGGTGGGCCTCATCCAATCAGTTAAAACCCTTAGTCGAAAAAGACCTCATCTCTCCTTACGGGAAGGTAATTCTTCCAGGAGACTGCATTTGGAGTCTGAAAGCAACTCTTCTCTGGGTCTGCAGCTAGACTACTCTGTAGATTTTGGACTAGCCAGCCTTCAGAAATCACATGATCCAATTCCTTAAAGTAAACCTCTGTGTGTGTGTGTGTGTGTGTGTGTGTGTGTATCTGCGTGTGTGTCTGCATGCATGTATAGACATATGTATATATACAGTTGTGTTCCACATCATGATCTTTTTTTTTTTTTTTTTTTTTTTGCTTTTGGTTTCTTTAATGACTAAGTAGTGCGCAAAATAGAATCACAGACGAGGTTGGAGATAAGGCAAGGGTCAGACACATCTTGCATTCGCTCCATATTTAACCAAGAGTCCATGGTTATTCCACGTGCTCACCTCACAAAGGGTAATTACACATTCTGAGCAGAGTGCCCGGGAATACACTTCTTGTCTGAATAGTCTCCTTGACAAAATTTTTCTAGTGCTTCTTCAGAGTTACAATTTACTTTTAGTGATTAATTTAACTGCTTGACAATAAAACTTATAGTTTTCCACTAGAAAATCTAGAAGATGGGCACCTCTGAGTTTTGTAGGCTTCCTAATCATACAAATTTTGTGTTATCAAATATCTACTACACAGTGTTAGAGGAAAAACAGATGAACTGCAACATGATTCATTATTTTTAATGCCAGACTAAACAGTTCCTGAAGAACTCTTACTAAATATACATACACTTAATAACAGTACATTTCTTTATAGTGACTTTTTAAAATAGGACAAGAGGCTAACCCAATTCTAACAGCCTTTTTGAAAATCTTTATTGCTCTATTGATGACTAAATTAATATATACTCATAAAAATTTAAAAACTACTAAATAAAGTGGTAATAAGATGATACTGACTAAACATTTACTAAGGTACTATGCTAACTCATATAGATCCCAAAGCTACTATCATTCCCATTTTACAGAAGAGGAAATTAAAGTTGAGAGAGATCATGTATCTGTCCTGAGATCACATGAGTGAGAAGTGGCAGAGACAGGACTTGAACATACCACATCACGATCTTTAGTCAAAGACAGACTACATTGATGATGGTGGTCCCGTAAGATGATAATAAAGCTGAGAAGCTCCTATTGCCTAGTGATGTTGTAGGCATCTTAACAGCGTAGGGCAACACACTCCTCACATATTTGTGGTGATGCTTCTGTAAACAAACCTACTTCACTGCCAGTCATATAGAAGTATACCATATACCATTATGTATACTAAGTAATACTTGATCATGATAACAATGGGCTATGTTACTGGTTTATGTATTTACTATACTTTACTTTTTATTGTTATTTTAGAGTATACTCTTTCTACTTGTTATAAACATAGTTAACTATATACCAGCTTCAGGTAGGTCCTTCGGGAGGTATCTAGAAGGCGGCATTGGTACCCTAGGAGATGACAGCTCCATGCTTGTTGTTGTTCTGAAAACCTTCTAGTGGGACAAGATGTGGAGGTAGAAGAGAACGGTATTGAGGATCGTGGCCCTGTCTAGGACCAGGCTAATGTGTGTGTTTGTGTCTTCATTTTTAGCAAAGAAATTTTAAAAGTAAAAAATATATAAAAAATTTAATAATAATAAAAAAGCTTATAGAATAAGTATATAAAGAAATAGGTCTGGGCGTAGTGGCTCACGCTTATAATCCCAAAATTTGGAAGGCCAAGTCAGGAAGATTGCTTGAGGCCAGGAGTTCACAACCAGCCTGGCCAACATAGTGAGATCCTATCTCTACAAAATAAAATGTTGTAAGTATCTGAATGTGGTGGTGCACACGGAGAGTAGTCCCAGCTGCTTGGGAGACTGAGACAGGAAGATGGCTTGAGCCCAGGAATTTAAGGCTGCAGTGAGCAGTGATTGTGCCATTGTGCTCTAACCTCAGTGACAGAGTGAGACTTCAGTCTCAAAGACACACACACAAAAAGAAAAGAATAAAAATTATTATTTTTGTACAGCTGTATAATGCGTCATGTCAAAAAGTCAAAAAATTTAAAAAAAGTGTATAAAGTAAAAAAGTTACAGTAAGTTAAGATTAATTTATTACTGAAGAAACAAAATGTTAGTTATAAATTCAGTGTAATCTAAGTGTACAGTGTTTCTAAAGTCTACACCAATGCACTGTAATGCCCTAAGCCATTCACCGAATTCATTGAGCACTCACTTGCTGACTCACCCAGAACAGCTTCCAGTCCTACAAGTCCATTAAAGGTAAATGCCTATAAAGATACTGTAAAATTTGTTATATTTTATGCTGTATTTTTACTGAATCTTTTCTATATTTAGATACACAGGCACTTACTATTGTGCTACAAGTGCCTATAGGATTCAGTCGAGTCACATGCTATACAGGCTTGAAGCCTAGAAGCAAGAGGCCCTACCATATAGCCTAGGTGTACAGTAGGCTATACCATCTAGGTTCATGTGAGCACATTCTAAGATGCTCGCACAATAAAATCGCCTGATGACTTATTTCTCAGAATGTATCCCTATCGTTAACGGACACATGACTGTATGTGTCTGTGTATATACAGCCTGTTGGATCTGCGTCTCCGGGGAACCCTAACTTACACAGCTATGTTTACCCAATCCCTCTTCTTTGACCATCCCGTAAATAAGTCAGCCTCCTAGGCCTCTCTGTCTTTTGCTCTCTGACTGCAATCATCTCACTGTACATAAATGTACTGGCAGAATTTCAGTCTTTTCCAAGCACAGGTTACCAGCCCAGAATTCAAACTTGGAATTCCAAAGTCGTATTCCCAGTCTCCCCCCTGACAGCACCACAGAGAGATCCCACAGGAAGTTTGAAGTCCGTGTGTACAGGAACCAACTTATCCTTCTCAGCTTATACTAGCTCATAAAAAAGTCATCTCTGTTAATAAAGTAATGATCAACCTAGACCAGAAATCGGAGTAAGCCTCGGATCCTCTGAATATCTGACCTTTCCCAAGGCTTCACATCCACTCCCACACTGTATGCCCTCCCCTGGCGATGCAAACCAGTCCCCCAAGTCCTCCTGCAGGTGTGCTGAAACTCTATTCCTTTTCCTCAATGTTCACCTTAGGGTCTTATTTCAAGCTCTCACTGCACATGAACTAAATCAAAATACAATCTCAAGCTTGTCTTCCCATCAGATCTTATCTTCTTACTTCCACTATGCTTAAAAATTTGGAATGACTTCCAATTCCCTGAATTTGCCTTATTCTTTTATACTACTGTAACCTTATACATATTCTTCGTTGTTCCTATAATTCCTTTCTCCACTCTCTGTTAGAAAATGACTTCGATTCTTTAAGATGCTGCTTAAACAACACTTCTTTTAGGAAGCCCTGATATATCCACCTTTCCAATTCTTCAACTGATGACCCTGCATTTAATGTTATTACTGCATCCTTATGCCTAAATCTAATGTTGCTATGATTTCTACTTTAAAAGTTTTCTATCTTTACTCTAGTGCCTTGTGAGAGCTTTAAGAAGAGAAATTGAGTTTTATTCATCACTTTATCCCTATGTTTAAGAGGCCAGATATCCACAGAAGTAGCAGCAAAAATTTGAGTGCATAAGCGAACATGGAAGAAAAAATTAAAACATTATATGAAGGTTTAACCCTATAATAACTAAGTGGAATTGAAACTATTTTCATGTGTTTTGTAAACTGCATTCCATGAGCAGAATTCAGTAATATTAGAAGTTTATTTTTATAAAAAGGAAAGAAAAAGCCTTAAAAGTTAGAGATTTTAAAATCACTTCCTGAATTTTTGGATTTAAAAAAAAAGCCAGAATTGGCCGGGCGCGTTTGCTCAAGCCTGTAATCCCAGCACTTTGGGAGGCCGAGACGGGTGGATCACGAGGTCAGGAGATCGAGACCATCCTGGCTAACACGGTGAAACCCCGTCTCTACTAAAAAACAACAACAGCAACAACAACTAGCTGGGCGAGGTGGTGGGCGCCTGTAGTCCCAGCTACTCGGGAGGCTGAGGCAGGAGAATGGCGTAAACCCGGGAGGCGGAGCTTGCAGTGACCTGAGATCTGGCCACTGCACTCCAGCCTGGGCTACAGAGCGAGACTCCGTCTCAAAAAAAAAAAAAAAAAAAAAAAAAAAAAAAGCCAGAATTACAATTAAATTACTTATAAAATAGACCAAAAAAGCAAGATATCCAACATACCCTGTGTGAGCTAACAGCACACATGAGTGTGTATGCAAGTGTGCATATATGTGGGTGTGTAAGCAGGAGGCGCACATCTAATTCAGGTGTTGATATGGTTTGGCTGTGTCCCCACCCAAATCTCATCTTAACTTGTAGTTCCCATGATCCCCATATGTCATGGGAAGGACCAGGTAGAGATAATTGAATTGGCGCGGGGGCGGGGGGGGCAGGCAGCAGAGGGGGGGCTTCCCCCATTCTTTTCTCATCATAATGAGTTACTTCTCAGGAGATCTGACGGTTTGATAAGGGGCTTCCCCCTTCTCTGGGCACTCATTCTTTTCCTTCCTGCCATCATGTGAAGAAGGATGTGTTTGCTTCTGGTTCTGCCATGGTTGTAAGTTTTCTGAGGCCTCCCTAGCCCTGTGGAACTATGAGTCAATTAAAACTCTTTCCTTTACAAATTACCCACTCTTGGGTATGTCTTTATTAGCATCATGAGAACAAACTAATACAGCTGTACAAGGATAAATATAATTTTTTTCCATGTAACTACATTTTGTGCTGCTATTCTGTTACTTTGCAATTTAGCATAATCAAAGCCAATTCAGAATGTTTTTAATAAATTCAAGATTTCTCCCTACAACCACTCCTCCTTAACCCTGGGATAGCATGTAAGTGTTGGAGGAAAGACTGTATTATTGTCATCCTCGATAATACTGTAATTGTCATAATAGCTAACATGGTGCACTTTGTTTAAAAGTACCTGATGTTTATTAACTCATTTAATCCCCACAAATGCCCAAAATGTTGTTATTGCCATTTTAGAGATGAAAAAGCAGAGCGCAGAAGTTAAGCAGTTTCCTAAAATTCAAACAGCTAGTCAATTGTGAAGCAGGCATTTTGCTCCAGAGCCAACGCTTTTAGTGGCAAGACAGGGAAGGCAGGGCATCTTACCCTGTACTCATCCTGTATTCATGGGCACACACTGGCCACCCCCATTTCCTCGTGTGTGTTTCAGTATTGGCTGTGTATTCACTATATCAATAAAGGATGCTTGTTTAATTTTTTGGTTCTAAACAGGCAGTTAACTTCTCTGGGCTCAAACTTCAAACCGTGCTTGTTTATTCAGTCTGGTCCCCTGTGAATCTTCTCTGTGCTTGTACTTGTAGAGTTTGGTGATCATTCAAGCATTTGGGCAAAGTTTACCTTCAAATTTTGTGATTCACACTCTCAGTGGATTCCTTGCCTTTGGAAAATCCTCCTAAGTTTCTGTGTTCTCCTCCAACTTCCAACTCCGTCTTCTGAAACCTCAATCCAAGAAACCTGGTTTTCTGCCACCTGAGCTGTGCACAGATTAGGGAATGCCTTTCATTTAAAAAGCAGCAAACTCACAAAATTTCTCCCAGTGAAACAAAGCATTTCAGAGATAAATGTCTCTGTGGTGTCAATCTGCCTCCTGCACCCCTCACCAAGCCCCCCTAGGTCTTCCCTGCAAACTTGGCATTTAGGCGGCTGCAACCTGGAGGTTGCACAGAGTTTATAATTCAGATTTAGGGATCTGTTCTTTTTCTTCTCACACTTCTAGAATCTCCCCCTTAAACCTCCAACTTCTTTTCTCGAAGCACAATGAGCCACAGACAAAACTCCTCAGACACGGAGTTAAAGAAGAAAGGGGCTTACTGGGCTGGGAGCGTCGGTAAGACTCCTGTCTCAAGAGCCGAGCTCCCCGAATGAGCAATTCCTGTCCCTTTTAAGGGCTCACAGCTCTAAGGGGGTCCGTGTGAGAGGGACATGATTGATTGAGCAAGCAGGGGGTACGTGACTAGGGCCTTCATGCACTGGCAATCGGAACAGAACAGGACAGGGATATTTTTATGGTGCTTTTCCATACAATGTCTGGAATCTATAGATAACATAACCAGTTAGGTGAGGGGTCGATCTTTAACTACCAGGCCCAGGGCATGGCGCCGGGCTGTCTGCCTGTGGATTTCCTTTCTGCCTTTTAGTTTTTAATTTCTTCTTTCTTTGGAGGCGAAATTGGGCATAAGGCAATATGAGGGGTGGTCTCCTCCCTTATTCCAACATTGCATTCTCTGTCATCTTTAACCAATTAAGAAAGGCTACATTTAGGAAGCATGCTGGGTCAAGAAAACTAGAAACTCACAATCCTTACCCTTTCCATAACAGCTTTTCAAGGGGGAGAAAAGCTTCATTGACTTCTGCCTGTCTTAGGTACTTTCCAGCTACTTTTCCATTCCTGGACTCTCTTTGCCATGATCTCAAGCCAAGATAGTAAGCCTGTATGTGGTTTTCTACCCAATAATCCTGGGGATTGGAAGTGTGCTTTGGCAAGAACAGTTTAATCACCCAATTCTTACCTTTTCCAGTTGCAGTTTTTCAACAATCCATCCACTTCGGCATGCTTTCCAGGGCCTTTCAATAACAGTTGAAATGTTATCCAGATTTCCTAGTGTGATATGTGAAAGGTTTGCCTCATCACTTTACTCTCTGCCATTACTGGATGTCCCCCAAATGTATTTTTATATTAATAAAAAGTATGATCAGCAAAATAATATACTAACTATAAACTACTATGTTTTTGAAGTGAGAAAGTATGAAGACTTTGTTATTTTACCTTATTTTATCTTCAGATGGACTCTCTTTCCTCTGGCCAAATGCCATGAGGTGGAATCTAGGTATATATTTACAGTACAACCATATGCCTTATAGTTAGGGTGAATATAGTTCCCAGTTTGCCAGGACAGTCTTCATACATGCCCGTTATCCTAGTATATCCTGATATAATTATTAATAGCTTACCTTTTCACTCTCAGAAAAGTCTTTCTAAACTTTATAGTTTATAAAATGCATACACTTTATGAAGGCGGTGGCCATGTTGGATTAGGGTCCACCATAATGACCTCATTTTAACTTCATCACCTCTTTAAATACACTATTGCCAAGTACGGTTACATTCTGAGGTTCTGGGGGTTAGAACTTCAACAAAGGAAATTGGAGGGGACACAGTTCAGTCCAGAATAGTCATAAATAGCAGTGCTATGAGTAGCGTAACAGATACTTTTAATGTCAGAGTGGTAATATTGGCACAACACGGCAGTGTTGATAAAAAATAGCATTTGGTTTAATTCCCAATTATTGAGAGGCTTTTTGATGCCAGGTGTTGTTAGTAGGCTCCCTGAACAGTAAACTTTCTCTGCACTTGTCAAGTTGATGCAAGCCATGCTTGGCACACAGCAGTCTTGACCTTGTAATTCACACCACTCTCTTCCTCGCCAACTCAGCGTTCACTGTCTTGATGCCAGTGTTCATGGATGTGCTCTGTGAATGAATCGCATCCCGAATCACCTGGAGGGCTCAGTAAAAATGCCATGTCCACACCAGACCAGACAACTAAAAGTGATGCAGCGAAAAGCCTGGGAATCCTCCTTTTTAAAAGTCTCCAAAAGATTGTCATGGCTCACTACAATTTGAGGGTAATCGAATCTCCCACATTATCTGTGGATACCTCTTGCACTGCACTTGACGAGAAGGACAGCAAATGACTTCAGGCAAAGTGAGTGAGTCAGGAAGAGTCTCCCTTCAGAGGCTGCAAGGGCAATTTCTGTGGATATTTGCAGTCTGCAGCTCAAGTTACAGAAGAAATTTAACTTTCAGTTTACTCACTAAAGAGAGAGCTTGGGTTAGCCCCTGAGGGAAGCAGTATTTATTCTAACAAGTTTCATGCCATTTGAAGAAGATTTTATCTTACAGAGAAAAATTTACATGCTAAGAATATCTAGATAAACATTTTTAAAGGCAAATTTTCTTCAACACAATTTATTTGGAACCTAGAAGATGATAAAAATTTTTTCATGTACACATCTTGACTTTGAATAAATATTTGTAAACCTACCTAAATAACTAGGGCACTAGTGAAATGAGATTACTCTCCCGTAACGAGATAAGGAAAATGCAATAATAACCTCAATTTAATGGCTGACTTTTAAAATGTTAGCATTTTTCCTTAAGTGAAATTGACCTTGTCACAAGGTATGCCACAGAAGTCTCTTCTTGCTAGGATGAAATATTGCTGCATGAGTATTAACATTTATGTGGAAAGGTAAATGTTTTAAGGCCAGTGACTCTGCAATGCCTGCATGAAATTGTGGTTTGATGTATATTACGGAGATTCAATAATTATTACTGGATTAGGTCAATAAATTTGGAAAGATGGAAAAGGATTACAGAATGAGAGTACTTTATGTTTTAAGAAATTGATCGAATGCCCTCTTTGACTAATTCATCCATGACAACCAAATTTGGCCCAGAGTTCCACGTGCACAGTTCCCACTGACATCCATAGAATTTGTGCATGAGTTACAGAGCTTAGAATTAAGCCCTAAGGAAATAACTAAAGATTTTTGGTGAGATATACTTGTGTGATTAAATAAAATCATTTTTATGGTCTTTGTTTTCTTGTTTTCAGGCCGTTCCTTATGAAGATAAATAGCCGAAGCACATCGAGGTTAATATTGCTTTTAAGCTATTTGTCTCCATTTGGGAACTCAGTGTAAAGAAAAATGAATGTTGTACCTCTCAGAAGCTTTCTTCAGTTAAATGTTTCCACTAAATTCAGAGTCCAGCAAACCTGCCAGTTTCCCGGGAATAAGCATAAATCACATCCAAAAATCTTAGAAAACAGTGGGAAAACTTATCTAGTAGAAGGAGAATTAACTATGCAGTTATTTGTTCCATTCTTGTACCACTGTGACTGTAGTGAAACCTGCTTCCCTCCATAAAAATAAAGAACATATAACTTGATTTGAAAATCAAAAAATTAAATGACATGCACCTCAGAAAAGTACAAATTAAAGATGTAAATTTTGAAATCCAGTCTTATTTGAAATTGTAGAAAAATCCAGAAATAACAAATTGATATAACATTTAGCTAATATAACTGATTTCAACTTATTTTTCATGAATGCACGAAAATACTCAGTTTGTAGCAGTTTGTAGGTGACAGACTGTATGAAACTAAAGTGTATGAGTTAGGCACAATGCTGGCATTTTACATGTGTAATCCCAACTTTTCCCAATATTGCAGATGAGGAATTCAAATATATTCAAGGTAAGAAATTTATTAGTGAGACCCAGGATTGAAGATCTGGTTATTTGCTCTATTTAATATACAAAGACACTTTAAAATCAAATGAAAAAAATTCAGTTCAGAGAAACAATTTACAAAATTCAATTTCAGGTGGATTCAAATTTCAAAATGAATCTTAGGGAAACAAGTGTAAATAAATGTGAATATTTGCCAGTTCTCTGTAGGGGTGACGAATACATCTTCTCTGAAGAATTACAAAAAATTAGAAGGAAATATACCAATATAAAATGTTACAAAAACAATAGATTTCTCAAATATACATAAAAACAGAGGAGAAGAAATTGATGTGTTATCATGGTTTACTTTTCACAATACATCCATATCATATGAAAAGTTCATATAAACTTGTGACAAAGTTCTAAGATTAAAAAAATAAGTTGGCAAGAGATGAATGTTTACTTCACGACATATTACATACAGTACTAAAATAAACATTCCTACTAATAAAATAAATGTGAATTTAAAAATATGAGTTGGTATTTCTAATTTATAAAATGAATAAGTTCTAAAATTAAAAATATATATACTCAAAGTTGAGGTAAAATGCTATATTTCATTTTTATTCAACATTTTTAACCAGTTATTTAGTTCATTCAAAATTATTTTATTAGCTATTTTGTTCAGCTGTTTAGAAACCAATCTCAGAAATAAAATGAGTGTAAGTAAGATAAATATTTATTCCTCTCTTATATAAAATAAGTCCTGAGGCAGGAATTCAAGGGAAGGTATCGTAACTGTGGATAGGAATCTAAGCACCTTCCCATTTTTGCTTCGTTATCCTAGTACTCAAATTCTATCCTCAGAATTACCTAATTGCATAAGATGGCTGCTGGAGCTGGAGCTACCACCTCTATTGTCCACACAGCAGGAAAGATAATTCTAGGGAGTGCAAGAGGGATATATGCCAACCAGGCCATCTTCCTTTAGGGAGTTTCCCTGAAAATTCTGCATAATACTAATTGGTCAGGATTTAACTTCACATCTACCAATAGCTATGCATAGTTTTCATGGGAGGCTAAAAGAAGTCATCTTCAAGATGGGTTTTTGCTACATCAGTTAAAATACAAATCATGCCATTAAAAGGGGAAAGAATGGGTAGTTGGTGGAAACTATTAGTCTGCCATGATTGTTTAGTATTATTGGGTATCTGTGTCAGGTACCAAGCAATATACTAGGTTCTGGCCCATTACTCTAAAAGCATAGTCTCTAGCCTCAAATAATGTAGGAATGAATTGGGAGACAGTTATTTAAACATGTATGGCTTATAGAAAAATGCAAAATATGTATCAATAGCTATTAAAATATTTACATACTTTGACATATTAATTTTCTTCCAGGAGTAAATCATAAGGAAATAATTCAAATGGGAAAATGCATAAACAAGTTTATTGCCACATTGTTTATGATCATAAAATATTGCCTATAACTTAGACAAACTCAACAGGAAGGTAAATGTTGGCAAATCTACTTAACCATGAGGCAACTTTTAAAATTCTTTGAAACCTTTACTGTATATGTATGAGTCTATGGATTTGAAAAATATTTTCAGAAATATATGACAGGCACAGATTAATATGCGGCCTTTATACTGTTAACTAGAAAAGTAAAATATTAATTGCTTTCATATTCCATGTGACCATCCAATAGTCTAATATCAATTTATAGTTTGAGCTCAACGTAAGCATTTCTAAAGATGGACATTGAATGCAGAGAATGGGAATGCCATCTCCTTAGCTAACCTTACGTTTCCCTGTCTCCCTCATTTTGTCTTCCTAATTTCCACTTTGTTATGCATGTCTATCATTCCATCTCTTTACTGTTAGAGCCTGCTTCTGATTGAGATTTCGGTTTCGTCTTATCTGATCATTGAGGTATCTTACCAATAGTCTTAGCTGTATTAGCTAATCCTACTTGTGACTTTAACTGCCTTGTAGACTTGGAAAAGCCTTTTTCCTCTTTTCAGGCGAATGTACATTTGGCATTCACATACCCTCCTCTCTTCCTCTCTCTACAAGCGGAAGTCATGTGTCCATTTGGAGTGTATGGTTCTATACTCTCCTGTTTTATAGCCTTTACCATATTTCAGTTGTTTGTTACCATATGCTTCCAACCCAGGAGCTGAATAAGAACAGGATCAGTATCTTTTGACCTTGGGTACTCCAGCATCCAACAGGAAACTGGCACATTTTAGAAGCACAATAAACGTTGATGAAGTTCTTGATGGACTCACTTTGATCCAAGATGACAAGCAAAATTTTCTAATCACCACAGGCATGAAAGAAGGTTGATTATAACTTGGGATACTATAAAAAGAGTCAAGCACTTGGAAGAAAGGAATATTTTTTCCTGTTTTTTTTTTTTTGCCTCATAAAATGCATAATCTCTTTTCATTTTACATTATAATCAATAACAAAATTGTGGTCAACATTAGCTGAAGATATGATTACTTGTAAAGGAGTTATTTTATAAAAATTAGTACTATTTAGCTTCTTTATTAGAATGCTACAAACATATCTAGATGATTATGTGTATAAATGAGGACATTGCATGAGCGTTCCAGAAAAATCTTACGACTTCTTTTGAGACAATTAATTATTCAGGTATTGCTTTTCAAAAAATAATATATGGAGCATGTTTTGTTTGATTTTTAAGTATATTTCTATCTACGACAGAGTTACCTCTTTCAGTTATAGCATAGCATAGGTTAAGTAATAAATAGCAACTTAGATACTATGGCCATTGAGCCACAATTTCTAAATACCTGGTATGCATGCTTCCAAGGAATGTTTAGTAAGAGACGATGTAAAAATCAGAACTTTAAGATGTCAGTCGGCCAGGTGCGGTGGCTCACGCCTTTAATCCCAGCACTTTGGGAGGCCAAGGCAGGCAGATCACGAGGTCAGGAGACCTAGACCATCCTAGCCAGCGTGGTGAAACCCCGTCTCTACTAAAATTCAAAAAAAATTAGCCGGGCATGGTGGCGTGCACCTGTAGTCCCAGCTACTTGGGAGGCTGAGGCAGGGCAATTGCTTGAACCCGGGAGGCGGAACTTGCAATGAGCCAAGACTGCACCACTGCACTCCAGCCTGGGCGACAGAGCAAGACTCTGTCTCAAATAAAGAAAAAAGAAGAAAAGATGTCAGTCAACAACTGTTCATCTGTCTAGGAATTTATGCCTACTTTTCTTAATGTAATTTACATCTTTATCACTCTTTGGAGAACTAGGTAAGTTGATCACTCACTGTACAAACTATTTGTCTGGCCCTTAAGCAACATTTGATATTTATATCAAGTTAAAAGATTAGAGAGGTAACTCTAAGAGGAATTATCTTCCTCCAAGTTGACAGGTGCTTCCTCACTAGTTGCCCCCTCAAGATACTCAGAGTTGCTACAGTAAGAGTGTAGGAAGGAGGTGAGCCCTGCTCCTCCCGGAGAAATTAGCTAGAGACCCCAGCAACCAGAACGTTGTTAGCAAGTGGGCCTGATTATTGTCATCCCTTTCATCCCATAATTTTAGATTAAAAATTGGCCTTTTCATGGTCAGGGGCAGTGGCTCACACCTGTAATCCCAGCACTTTGGAAGTTCGATGTAAGAGGATTGCTTGAGGCCAGGAGTTTGAGACCAGCCTGGGCAACATAGCAAAACCCCATTTCTACAAGCAATTTAAAAAATTAGCCAGGCGGTAGTGGCCCACACCTGTAGTCCCTGCTGCTCGAGAGGCTGAGGCAGGAGAATCATTTAAGCCCAGAAGTTACACACTGGAGTGAACTATGATTGTGCTACTATACTCCAGTCTGGGCAACACAGCTAGACCTAGTCAGAAGGGAGGGGAAGATAAGGGAAGGGAGGGGAGAGGAGGGGGAGGGAAGGTGGAGGAGAGGTGGAAGGCGGGGGAAGGGAGAGGGAAAGGGGAAAGGGGAGAAGGGGGAAAGAGAGGGGAAAGGGAGCGGAAGGGAGCGGAAGGGAAGAGAAGGGAAAGAGAGCGAGAGAGAAAGAAAAAGAAGAAAGGAACGAAGGGAGGGAGGGAGGAAGGAAGGAAGGGAGGGAGGGAGGGAGGAATTGTGTTTTCAGAAAAGTTTCCATCTGTGCTTAGGAAGAGCAATGAAGAATTATGACATTTTTCAAGATGCCTCTGTATTATTAAAGACATTCTGCCTATCCTGCACACTTGATTTAACTGAGGCAGAAAGCAATTTTCTAAGATGCTTTAATTCTTTATTTACATTCACTTGGACCACTGGAATTGATATGCACTGCTGTTGAAATTCTAATCATATTCAATATTCGTGTCTTCAGAATTTTAGAGGAATAAATATATTCACAGAAAACTTTGTCCCATAGTGTCTAATGTATTCTCTTCTTAGTAGGTTAATACAACCCAATGTGGGTGTTAAAGAAACATTTCAAAGTTTGTATTTCATTTTAAAATTAGAAACATTTTAAAGATTTGCACCATTCAAATGTTACTGTGGTAAGGAAGTATTTGTGTGACAGCAGAAAGGGTGTCATGTTTACCATTAGAGGCTGATTCAAAAATCATCTTCAAGTTATTATGAGGGTTATTTCTGTCTTCAGCAATTTTGTAAGCATTAGGCATGTTTATTATTTTTTTTTTTTGGCTGTCACTATTCAGGGTCATTTTTATTATGAATTATGCAGTATCATTTCACAATGAATTGTACTAACAGCCTTTGAGAAGCTGCAAACTGTTTCTCCAAAATTCTGTGTGTCTCCTTGCTATAACTCTGTTAGCTTCAGTTCCTTGTATTTACAATGTGAGACAGGGTTAGTTGTGGCAAATCTGCATTATGCAATCATTTTGGTTGGGGCTAGATTGTAAGCGGGTATCATCTTTATCAGGTGTCTCAAAAGAAAAAAGAGAAGAACCCTGAGAATTAGCCTTTAAATAGTCAAAGAAAATCTTCAATTGTCAATGTTCTTTAGAAGAAATGTGTTTTAAAATATATTTTCAGGATTGTTTATTGCTTCTCAATAGAGAAGGAGTGCAAAGGAATCACAAATAGACCTCAAGTGGTTAGCATAGCTCCTTATATTCTCATATGGGGCACAGCTCTTAATGGTATTTAAATGTGTCATTGTCATCACTTACCTGTTTTGCCCTTTTGAATTATTTCACAGTATTCTCTGCTTTGAAAAAGCCCACCCCTCACACACCCACCTCAGCACCCCCGGCTTACTGGAAGTCTTCCCTTAGGAAGCGTGTTATCACAAGGTTATGCTGGTCTCAGATCAGTCTTCCTCTGCAACTCCTGACCTGATGTATTATTCGAAGTATTAATATGATTTTGAAAGGCTTACATTTCCAGGACTACTTTATTCATCTTGCAAGAAAACAGCTTTCAGCCATTTTCTTCAAGTATCACATTACGTAAGAATTAGAAAGCAATTATTATTGTTCTCATTTTATGATTGAAAAGGAAGAAATGTGTACGTGTGCGTGTTCACGTCAGTTTTACAAGTTTTCAGTGACCAATCAATGATAGGTTCCAGGAAAGAATTCACAGGTGTCTCTATGGGCGTTTCAAATGTGCCTCAAACTGTCCCTGCCTTTAGTAAGCATCTTATTGGCATTCATTTGAATTCCAGGTGAGTTGGGACCTGACTTTCAATTCTATCTCCTTCTTTTTAGCCTGACCTCACCCATAGCCAATAGCTGGCCTCTTACAAAACATAACTATCTTCTAAGGGAAGCAAAGTGCTTCCACCAAATCCGTAAACGTCTCTGTGCCTATTCTGTTCCCCTTCCCCCAGGCCTTTCAGCCCCAAGGAAAGGAGCAGCACCATCTTTTGCTCCGAATCTCATTCCTTGTTGCCTTATCAGGAAACTGGGTTCAGCTCCCAGCTCCTTCAACCGTGGTGTCATCAGTGCTTCTCTCTCCCTCATGACTCCCTCTCGTCACCCTTTGAACATTCTGAAAACCAATTCTTAAATCTAGAGCAGTGCAGAAACATCTCACTTGAATGTCACAGCAATACTAGGAATTAAGCAACGCAGGTTTTATGCATAAAGAACATTAAATTCATAGTAATTCGGCGAAGACTGCACAATTCCTAAACAACAGATGAGAGTAGAATTTAGATCTTCCTACCCCTTCTCCGATATTATTTACAAATCAGTTTCTAGATGTTGGACTATTGTTTGTCACATTCTATAATAAACTGTGTTTCGTGTACAGTAAAGCAGAAATATAAAATTACTCTAAAGGGCACATTCACCGTTGAGACCTGTTGTAAGTAATGTGTTCTATGTTGCCTGGCCTTTACCCTAAAAAAACTGGGGAAGAAAAGGAATGTGTAAATTTGCATTTCATTTACATTAAAAATAATAACTTTCTCAAGAACATCTTAGAAAGGAAATACAAAAAATTTTTTTAACCTCTTTGTCTGCCTTTTATCTACTTGGTTTATTTCATTTTCAGGGCAAATCAAAATGGAATGATCCTTCCGTTTTCCTTACTCCTAGTGATTACATTGCATTTAGTTTTTTCAACTGTGAGTCTTCTTACATATAATTGAAAAACATCCTATTTGGAAATATAATTTTCATTATTGATTGCATTATTCTTATTTTTTTACTAATCCTTCTTTAACTTGTCTTCTCATTCTTTTATTGCTCTCCCTAATTTCTTTTTCTATCTTCCTGCTTTTCTATTTCATAAAGTATGGTTTTCCCTCTTTTGATTTTTGCTCGTGGAGTCTAATTTTTTTTCAATCTTGGTTTGCAATTGCAATCTTGGTTACAATCTTCTTTTTTTTTTTTTTTTTTTTTTTTGAGACAGAGTCTTACTCTGTTGCCCAGGCTGGAGTACAGTTGGGTGACCTCGACTCACTGCAACCTCTGCCTCCCTGGTTCCAGTGATTCTCCTGCCTCAGCCTCTGGAGTAGCTGGGATTAAAGGTGCCTGCCACCTTGCCCAGCTCGTTTTTGTATATTTAGTAGAGATGAGTGTTTATCATGTTGGCCAGGCTGGTCTTGAACTCCTGACCTCAAATGATCTACCCACCTCGGCCTCCCAAAGTGTTGGGATTACAGGCATAAACCACCACGCCCGGCCTACAACCTTCTTGACTGGTCTACTGAGTTTAACTTTTTAAAAAAGTAGCACTAAAACTAATATATTATAAACGCAGTCGTTACCTGCTCTGTATTCTCTACTGTATTAATTCCCCTTTTAGTAGTATCTTTGCCCCTTAAGGCTATCTTTCTTGTGAAAATGAATCAAGAAAATGGTGGAAAATTACAGAATAAACTGGTTAGAGATGTTCTGTACAAAATAGGATTACAGATTCATAAAACATTAAACATGGGAGGGACATTTAAAACCACGTGGTCTAAATCTCTCATGATTCAATAAGCCAAGATCCAGAGAGGCTAAATGATTCATCCAAGGTTACTGAGTGCCAGCACTAAGTACTCAGATGGTGCAACTCCATGTTTAATACTATTTCTAGCACTCCAGGCATTCTAAGGGAATTTTTTATGAAAATAGTAATTTATAAAAGAGTGGCATTGATGCCAAGGAAAGCTTAGGACTTACAGCAGATAGTAAATATTACCTCCCCCAAAAAGTAAGACATAGGATTGTTGAATGATGATCATACTCAACTTGAATTATGATCTTAACTCAAAGTAGCAGAATTTTATATACGTGATTTTAAATGTTGGGATTCCAATGGCTTTAACAACTTCAGCCAGTTTACCCCATGAAGTGCCGGGTCAGGACAGGAGGCGTGTGGCCTCACAGTGCTTTGCTAGCCTTGCTTGCCACAGACACCTGATTTCAGTTGTTCTAAGCACGATTCTCCTTCGTGGTCACTGACATCCGCAGTGGCCTGGTTGCAATGCTAATGGCAGGTGGACACAGGGGATGTTTTCTGAAAGCTAAGGGGGAGGTAACATTGGACTCAGCAAGGAAGTCGTTTCTGTTTTCATACGTGCTCTTGATCAACTCATCAAAACAGAAAAGTTCATGTAGAACACATTTCTGATCTTTGTGAAAACATAGGCATTTACCTCTGGCCGGTTGGGTTGAACTCTAACCTTAGAAACTACAGTATGAATGCAGTCAGAAAAAAAAATCCAGAGAAAACTTGTCTTTCTCAGTCATGGATGACAAAGGATTCCGGGCAGTTTATTCAGTTCTGTCAAAATGATCACTGAACTACTAGCTTGCTCAGGCCTTCCATGCAGACCTGAGGCTTTGGTCATCCATTCATTCCCACCCTCTCATCTGTGCCTTTGGAAAGTGGAGCTCATCTGTTTGGGTTTTTCCTTTTTTTTTTTTTTAATTTCCTTTTTTTTTTTTTTTTTTTGAGCTCAACACTTCAAAAGTTTAACATGAATAAAGGAACAAGGAGTTGCCACTAATTATTTAGCCCAAATGAGATGGCTAACAGTTGTTTTGCTGAATAATACTTAGACTTGATTGTAGTGACAAAATGTTTCTGGCAAGTAATTGCAATTTTAGTATTTATAATAATGGAGAATAAATGTCCCCCCCCCCGCCCCCCGCCACTTTGGGATCGTTTAAATGTGAACAGAATTGATTACATACAAGATGTTCATAAAGTCCTCACACCACATAAAAAACTCATTAGCTTTGAATGAAGGCCTAATAGAGAAAAACTGAAAACACGACACAGAGCCATGTTGTGTTGCATTTTAATACTGGCACTGATCGTTGATATTTTAAAAATAATCTTATTCGTGGTATGTCATTTCAGGATGGTATCATTGCTTGTTCTCCTTTGGTAGAAGCATATTGTTGAAGATATATGTGAAGATGCTTATTCGATTGCTAATTATCTGAAATTGCAATTTTAGTATTTATAATAATGGAGAATAAATGTCCCCCCCCGCCCCCCGCCACTTTGGGATCGTTTAAATGTGAACAGAATTGATTACATACAAGATGTTCATAAAGTCCTCACACCACATAAAAAACTCATTAGCTTTGAATGAAGGCCTAATAGAGAAAAACTGAAAACATGACACAGAGCCATGTTGTGTTGCATTTTAATATACATATATATGTAATGTCAATTTAAAAACAAGGCAAGTACAAAATTCAATACTATTGATTGCAGTTACACAAAAACAGTATGTTTAGGACAATAAGCTGTGACACTTAGTACTTTGCAATAATTAATCCTAGCTTCAAATCAATCCATTTATAACTTACTTCCTCTTCCGCTTCAACCTCGTGGAGGGCAGAGAAACCCTCAGAGTCCGTTTTCCATTTTCCACTCCTCCTTTGCTTGTCTGCTTTCTTGGGTTAATAATCCTACGTACTTTTTCTCTCAATTTACATATTATGTTTCTCAATAATATAATCCCTTTGCTTCCCTTGTATAGCCTTCAAAATCCCTGGTACTAATTTGATAAAAAACTATCGAGTTTCCCACTAATATTTGTTGAGTGCAGATTGCAGTGTATACATTAAGTCCATTATTAACTCAGTTAATCCTCCCAACAACGATATGAAATTGATGCCATGACACTGACAGTATTCCAGTAGATCACACCTATGTAGGACAGGCAAAACTTCACCTTTACCCTCTTAGAGCTTGTCAGCTGGGTCTGAGAATTAAATTGACATCAGACAGATCAACATGAGAAAAGCATACAGATTTATTTGATACAAGTTTTCCATGGCATATAAGCCTTCATAATGAAGACCCACAGATGAAGTTAGATTGAACACTTATGTACTGAACTGGACAAAGACGATCAAATTATGAAAATATGAGAAGGCAAAGGGACTTGGGCCAGGGGAGTTAATTGGTGGAGAAATTGCCAGGAAGATAGGGGTTAGTGTCTCTCTGGTTTGTACAGATTTCTCTTGGCCTAAACCATTCATCCTTGATGATACAAATGATCCTTTCCTTCTGGTGTAAGGACATCTTTCACATGAAAATTTCATTTTCTGTTTTTAAGGAACAGAAGGAAGGTCAGAGTGATCTTCTTGCACATGCTATTTTTCAAGTGCCTTTAACTCAAAGTAATCATTATGCCACCATGGCATATTGGGGTGCGGACTGTTCGAAATCCTTCAGTTGTCCTCTGAGACCACAGCAGATACTCTAACACCATCTTCTCACAATGCAGATTCCAGAAGCTCACCCTTCCACTCAACAACTTGGCCTGGTGGTGTAGGCAGCTCCCAGGTGATGAGTCTATTACCCTCTACTATAAACCTTGCCCACACAAGCTACCTTGGCACCTCCCTCCCCCCATGAAGTTGGAAACATAAGAGATTTAAGAGATTCCTACACCGTTACTGGTGCTCACGACTGTGTGAAGGCTGTAAGGTCTCCAGATATCAAAGATGCTTCTTGGCTTATGACTAACTCACTGACTCTCAGGGCAGACACAAGATGGAAAGCCAGCCCATAACTACATTCCCAGGGCACTACACTGCATAACAGCAAGACATTTGTTCATGGCACCATTTAATTATTGTATCCAAGACACCTGCATGTTTTACTTCCTTTCCTAGGATGTGGTATGGAATAAAAACCTCTAGTCTCAAGAGTCCAAATTATTTTCTTCTAATATGGGATTTGGGGTGTCCTGCAGGTAGGGTTTCGAGATAATGAAGATGACAGAGAAATCCTTCATGTAAATTTCAGAGTATTTCGATCTAGAAGGCAATTTAAAATGTGGATAAAGGGGTCTATAAGCTAGAACAAGCAAGACACAAAGGGAAGCATGAGGGCAGATGTGGACACTGAAACATAAATGACAGTGCTGAAGCAGCAGATTGGCGGTGTGGAGGGACCAGTTCTTGGCATCAGATGTGACTAGTGTTTCTGTCTCTGGCCAGATACCATGTGCGGGCATACTTTGTGTTTTTGCACTTTGCTTTATTGTGACTCACAGATATTGTGGGGTTTTTTTACAATTTGGAGTTTTGTGGGAAATCTGCATCGAACAAGTTCATTTTTTCAACAGCATGTGCTTACATTTTGTCTCTGTGTCCTATTTTGGTAATTTTCACAATATTACATTTTTTCCATTATTATTATCTGCTATGGTGATCTTTGATGAGGGATCTCCAATATTATTATCATAATTATTTTGGGGCCCCATGGACTGCCCCCACATAAGATGGTGAACTTAATGGATAAATACTGTGTGTGTGTTCTCTCTGCTCCACTAGCCATTTCCCCATCTCTATACCTCTCCTTGGGCCTCCTTAATCACTGAAACACAGCAATATTGAAATTAGGCCAGTCAGTGACTCTACAGTGGCCTCTAAGTGTTTAATGAAAGAAAGTGTCACAAGTCTCTCACTTTAAATCAAAAGCTAGAAATGATTAAGCTTAGTGAGGAAGGCATGTTGAAAGCTGACACAGGTCAATAGGTTGGCCTCTTGTACCAAACAGTTTGCCAAGTTATGAGTGCAAAGGAAAAGTTCTCGAAAGAAACTAAAAGTGCTACTCAATGAAGATACAAGTGATGAAAAAATGAAAGAGCTTTGGCTGGGTGCAGTGGCTCATGCCTGTAATCCCAGCACTTTGGGAGGCCGAGGCAGGCGGATCACGAGGTCAGGAGATCGAGACCATCCTGGCTAACACGGTGAAAACCTGTCTCTACTAAAAATGCAAAAAACAATTAGCCAGGCGTGGCAGCGGGCGCCTGCAGTCCCAGTTACTTGGGAGGCTGAGGCAGGAGAAGGGCATGAATCCGGGAGGCGGAGCTTGCAGTGAGCCGAGATCGTCCACTGCACTCTAGCCTGGGTGACTGAGCGAGACTCCGTCTCAAAAAAAGAAAAAAAGAGCTTTATTTGCTGATAAAGTTTGAGAGATCTGGATAGAGGATCAAGCCAGCCACAACATTTCCTTAAACCAAAGCCTAATCCAGGGCAAGACCTAACTCTCTTTAATTCTATGAAAGCTGAGATTGGTAAGGAAGCTGAAGAAGAAAACTTGGAAATGAGCAACTTCATGTTTGCTTCATGAGGTTTAAGGAAAAAAGTCATCTCCCTTCATAATATAAAAGTTCAAGGTGAAGCAGCAAGTGGTAATGAAGAAGCTACAAGTTATCCAGAACACCTAGCTAAGATCATTGATGAAGTTGGTTACACTAAACAACAGATTTTTCAGTGTAGACAAAACAGCCCTATATTAGAAGGAATGCCATTTAGGACTTTTGTAGCTCCACAGAAGACATCAGTGCTTACCTTCAATGATATGAGCTTCAAAAGACAGGTTAACTCTCTCATCAGGGGCTAATGCAGCTGATGATTTTAAGTTAAAGCCAGTACTCTGTTATCATTTCAAAAATCCTAGAGCCCTTAAGAATTATGCAAAATCTACCCTGCTCATGCTGTAGAAATGGAACAATAAAATCTGGATGACAGTACACTGGTTTATACCAGTTTTACTGAATATTTTAAGCCCAGAGTTGAGACCTACTGCCTAGGCAAAAAGATTGCTTTCACAATATTACTGCTCATTGACAACACACTTTGTAACCCAAGAGCTCTGACGGAGATGTACAAGGAGATTAATGTTGTTTTCATGCCTGCCAACACAACTTCCATTCTGCAGTCCATGAATCTTGACTTTCAAGTCTTATTATTTAAGAAATGCATTTCATAAGGCTATGCCTGTCATAGAGATCTATTTCTCTGATGGATCTGAGTAAAGTAAGTTGAAAACCTTCTGGAAAGGATTCACCATTCTAGAGTCAGTTAAGACATTTGTGATTCATAGAAGGAGGTCAAAATATCAAAAATATCAACGTTAACAGGGTTTTGGAATAGATTGATTTTGACCCACATGGATGACTTTGAGAGTTCAAGAGGGCCCACCTGCTCTCTTCTCTAACCTACAGGGTCACTTTGAAGGCTAACTGATATTTATCTATTCTACACCAATTCCAAGATGTCCAGATATGCGTGAATAGATAGACAATGGACAACTATGCTAAGAACTGGCCATGGAAATATGTATAGATTAATGCTTTTTAATCTTTCCAGTACCCAGTTTAGAACTCCGAGGCTAAATGAACATGGCTGATCTAACGAACTAATGGATTATTGTGGTCACAAAGTTTCTAAATGCATTATGATTTTGTCCCACGACCCTATCCAGAAACAAAGATCAGTACTTGAACTACCTGCGTAAACGCCAATATGTAGTTTAAATTGAGAAATAAAAGGATCTTATAGCATGCTTGCTTTGACTTTCTCCTCTCAGGGAATCCAGTAGATTCTGAACAATCAGTAGCATGATACATTGGTTCAACTACATGTAACATGAAGGGCTAACTAAAGCTTCATCAGTTGCAATTTGTTCTTCTCTGATTTACAGCACTGGCATTTTTATACTTCTATTCATTGAATTTCTGAAGAAAGACTGGCTATTTCAGTCAAGGAAACTTTCCAGAGCCTGCAATGGCATTTTATCTTGGCTCTGCATATTTTGCCTGGCCTCTAACCAACTATACGCATTTGAAACAGATTTATTGATTTGGCTCTTCGTAATATCTTGTCATGGGAAGAGTGTGAAGCTGGATCCCACTTCTGTTTGTGTACATCTCAAGAAAGTCCTCCCCAGTGAAATGCATTGACCCTCTGTGGGGAAAAATTCCTATGTATCAAGCACAAGTTTGAAGACTGGCATTGTACCAGTTTGGGTCTTCCAGGAAACAGATGACAAAACGGGATGCTATGTGCATAAGATTTATTGAGAACACATCTGTGAAAGATAAGTGAGGGAGAAAGCAGGAGTGAGCAAAAGAGCATTCAGCCCCCAGTGCAAAACTGATACCTTTGAAATAAAGAAAAGTGTAGAGAACGGAGGACTGGGTAGGTGGGGCCTCAGCGGCAGTGTAGCTCTGAGACAGTCTCAGCCATCCTAACAGAGAGCCCTAAGGCGAAGGGTGCCCCTTGGAGGCAGCCACCACTGGGCAGAAAGAGGCAGGTACTTGTACCTGCTGTGTTCAGACATCGGCTGGGAGTAGTTCAGGGAACGCCTGGGATGAGTGTGAACGTTATAGTGAATCCCAGGGTTTCAGCAACTGGAAGCTTATTGGCTACACAATTTTCTTTGCAGCCGGATCTCTCTTGAATATTTGGAAATCTGAGCGGTGCACCTCTCCGGCTGACATGAGCCTATCATGTTTTTAGCTGTTACAGAGAGTGTCTTCCACAAAACTTTTAAAGTAGACATTTTCTCCAGTATGAAAGATGGTTAAAAGCCTAGCTACCCCAAACAAATGATGGGTGTCTCCCACGCAACTCCAGACATAAAACCGAGAAATACAGTCAGCCCAAGGCTAAACGGTAAGTTATTTAAGAAGAGAAACCATCTTTGCTTCTCCCAATGCTTAGCAAAGCCCTTAGTATATATTACAGTTGCTCCTTATATTTCCGTTAAAAGGAAAAACAGTTAATAGTCATTCTTACTTCATTTTTGGAAGGGTTCACACTATTTAAAAAAAAAACAACAACAACAACAACTAAGGGCCAGGCGCAGTGGCTCGTGCCTGTAATCCCTGCACTTTGGGAGGCCGAGGTGGGCAGATCATGAGGTCAGGAGATCAAGACCATCCTGGCTTACACAGCGAAACATGGTCTCTACTAAAAATACAAAAAATTATCTGGGCATGGTGGCGGGCACCTGTAGTCCCAGCTACTCGGGAGTCTGAGGCAGGAGAATGGCGTGAACCCGGGAGGCGGAGCTTGCAGTGAGCTAAGATCAGGTCACTGTACTCCAGCCCGGGCGACAGAGTGAGACTCCGTCTCAGACAAACAAACAAACAACAACAACAACAACAAACCCACTAAACCCTTATAGCTACGGTAAGGGGAAAAAATTATGTCTTTATTAAAGCAATTACCCATGCTGCCCTCAAAATACATATATACCTTGGCAAACATACATTTATCTAAAGTAGTTCCAAGTGTCACCAGTATGCCTCATGCACGTAATTTGAGAACTTTAATACAAAATAGGCTATAAATTATATTAATTATCTTTTTTTTTTTTTTTTTTTTTTTTTTTTTTTTTTTTTTTTTGAGACGGAGTCTCGCTCTGTCGCCCGGGCTGGAGTTCAGTGGCCGGATCTCAGCTCACTGCAAGCTCCGCCTCCCGGGTTTACGCAATTCTCCTGCCTCAGCCTCCCGAGTAGCTGGGACTACAGGCGCCCGCCACCTCACCCGGCTAGTTTTTTGTATTTTTTAGTAGAGACGGGGTTTCACCATGTTAGCCAGGATGGTCTCGATCTTCTGACCTCGTGATCCGCCCGTCTCGGCCTCCCAAAGCGCTGGGATTACAGGCTTGAGCCACCGCGCCCGGCCTAATTATCTTTATTATCGCTAATTCCTCATCCTTGATTCATGGCAAAAGCTGTTGTGATGAATGCCTGTTCTCATCGAACTTGTTCTAGAAACAGACTTTAAAAGCAAAGTAGGGCCTAGAGGAGGGGTAAATGAAATCAGGTGAGATACTCGCCTATGATCCACTGGGTACCATAGCTATAGCTCAGATATACAAGTCAATTTCAATTCTACTTGCTTCTTCCAGAATCCTTTTTCAAAGAAAGGATTTTCACATAATTTCGCCTAGAGGGCTGCACTTACATTTTACTGTAATATCAGAAAACGAGATCCTTCTTTGTTCTGATCGAAGAACACGTATATCTAGAGAAGAGATTCTGGAGAAGTCTTCTGAAATGGGTTACAATGTCTGAGGTATAAGCAGGAATTTCAGATTCGGTTAGAGTCTTCCTTTACATAGACATCTAGGTATTATATTTCTTGTTTAATTTTTTTCAAGCAGAAAATGTTTGTTGTGGTTAACATGTTTGGATTCTTTTTAAATGAAGGGAAAACAAAACACTATAAATGTTATAGAAACAAAGCTTAAATAAAAGAAAGTCAGGAAGAAACTGAAGGCTATATAAATAAATTTTTAAATTAATTTATGTTCTATTCATGAAACATTCCAGTCATTTCTGATAATTGACCTTGAATGATGTGAAAATATTTATATTTCTTTACGTTAAGAAACCCTCTTACCTATCTTTATTTTTGTTTGTTTGTTTGTTTTGTTGAGACAGTTTCTCTCTGTTGCCCAGACTGGAGTGCAGTGGCAGGATCTTGGCTCACTGCAACCTCCGCCTCCTGGGTCCAAGCAATTCTCATGCCACAGGCTCGTGAGTAGCTGGGACAACCGGGTGTGAGCCACCATGCCTGGATAATTTTTGTATTTTTAGTAGAGATGGATTTCACCATGTTAGCCGGGCTGGTCTCAGACTCCTGGCTTCAAATGATCCACCTGCCTCAGCCTGCTAAAGTGCTGGGATTACAGTCGTGAGCCACCGCACCCAGCTTATCTTTAATGTTTACTCTGGGTCCAGTTCATCAATTGGATTTATGGAAAAATCAATCAAAATAACTAATATTTTCTGTTTGGATAAAATGGATTTTATTTTTTACATACATTGATGGAACAATTTGCTTGAAACACTATTCAAGGTGCTTAAGTCCATAATTTCTCTTTGGCTTAAGGTACTATTTTCTTTCTTTTTCTTTTCTTTTCTTTTCTTTTCTTTTTTTTTAATTTGAAACGGAGTCTTGCTCTGTTGCCCAGGGTGGAGTGCAGTAACGCGATCTTGGCTGACTGCAACCTCCACCTCCGGGGTTCAAGCAGTTCTCCTGCCTCAACCTCCCAGGTAGTTGGGATTACGAGCACCACCCACCATGTCTGGCTAATTGTTTTGTATTTTTAGTAGAGACCAGGTTTCACCATGTACACCAGGCTGGTTTCCAACTCCTGACCTCAAGTAATCGCCTGCCTCAGCCTCCCAAAGTTCTGGGATTACAGGAGTGAGACACCACGCGGCCAACTATTTTCATAATAGAATAAGATGACAACCAAAAAAATGCTGTTCCCTTTTTACAGACCTGTCTTTAGGTCCCTGAATCTATGCCTCTGGGTGCTTGAATCTACCTCCTTCCCTTTTTAAATATGTTTCTTTTAAAACAAATATTAAAACCTTCCCATTTAATCCCATTGTTCTATCATTTTTCCCCTTTACTAAAAACTATCTCAAATGAATGTAATTTCCTCATTGTCTATATTTTTAAGGAGTTTTGCCTTAACCCTCGCAATCAAATGTTTTCTTCTTTATGTATTCGCTGCTAATCAAGAAACACCACCTCCTTTTTCTCATTCTCATTCTCATAAGCTTCCTTCAATATCTCATACCGTTCATGCCCCTTCTTTCTTCAAAAACTTCCTGTGGTTTCAGGGACCCTGTAACAATTACATGACACTTCCTTTTATAACATCTTCCTGGTGGCTTCCTTTCATAACATGTCTCACTGGTCCCAATTCTCTGTAATTGAACATTTTCTACTCTAAACATCATTTGGCATTCAAAGTCATTAAAATGATATTGTGCCACAAAAATGTGTTCATTTACCCAAATGTGCTATTTTTTGTTCTAGGCACCAATATACTGCAAAATTTACACCCTTAAAACAGACTAATGCCTTATCTTGATCAACAGTCTCCATTTGGAAAGCAGAATCAGTCCTATAAGCAAAGCACGCTTTATAATAATTATACACACACACACACACAGATCTCCAACTTCTCCCTCAGTGGGTAATGACAACATATTCAACATTTACTCCCCTTTTCATACCTACCATCAAAGATATTTCAGACACTAGGGAGCAATTAATTACACTAATATAAGTACTCGCTTATAAAGCTACAGACGAAAGAATGCATGATCTTTAGAAACTCTCCCCCAAAGACTCAGTGTAACACTATCAGCCTTTTTTAAAATGGTACATTTTCATCTTGGGCACTTGAAATTGGTAATTCACCCCTATTCTGTTTATCTAAATGCATTTAAAATGCTTTTCTATTTTTTGCTAATTAACAAAGGACTTTGAAACTCTTTGTTACAGTGTTTGTTTATAGCCCATCAATTTAATGCTGTGGGGACGATCAAATTTTTACAATGGGGTTGGTGTTGTGAACACACAAAGATAAGAGGGAAGAAGGAAAAGTGCAGTGTGGTGCCTAAAAAATGCAAACACAAATTAAACTTCTTTAATTTGTGTGGGGGGGATAGATAAATAATGATTTGCAGCCACCAGGGATCTCAGATGGCTTTGTTCATATTTTAATAGTGTACTCCTCTTTGCAGTCTGAGTAATTAAGTCTTATGACATTCCAGAAACCATAAATCCTGCTGAGATGTTTAAGTTTGGAACAACCTCTTGATGTACAATCAAAATAATAAAAATAAAAAAGGACACTTCTCTGGTTCTTAACAAGCTGTTTTGCTGTTACTTCTGAAACACAATTGCATGTGGCCCTCTCAAACTGTTTTGTCTCATTGTTAACTAGAAGCTCCTTTTGAAATTCATTGCCTTCAATTACATTTTTTAAAAGAATTTTAATTGCATGGCTGTAAAGAATAAAGATGCTCTAGGCTCCATTTGTTTATCATGGAGGGGCCTAAAAAATGAGGACAGAGCTTCCCAGCTCATGCAGGGGTTGCGGAGAGAGGGAGATGACTTTTAATTCGACAAGTTCAGAGAGATTTCTTAGTTTGACGCGCCCGGTAGGGGGTCTTTGAGCGCCTGGCAATGCTTCAGCATTCTGAGCTTTGAAAGTCTTTCCCTGCAGCAGAAATTGTATCAAAAGCCAATGATAATATTCCCTGCAAGGTAAAGCACCCTATTGAAGATTTCGAGAGCTGTTTATTTATTCATCACAGTTTTCCTTTTAGGACATATCAAGCATCTAGGTAATAATTCACATAGATGATAGAAAATGCAAAAAATCCTCCTCATTAATCTTTCACCTTTTCCTTCTTCTACTTCTCTGTAGGCCACGTGTAGATATCAAATGGTCTTTCTGCTTGTCCCAAACATATATGTCTTTATTCTGAATCTCAGTTTCTTCCTCTCTTTCCATTTTGAAACAAAATTGTCATTTTAGTCTACCTTCTACCACCAGCTGAGCATATAATATGTTTATGGCCATTTCCTCCTGCTAAATCCTCCAAGTGATTAATTAATTTTACAGAAGTATGTTCAGTGTCTAAGGCGTTTTTTGTATCTTGGTATTTTAAGTATGTTTCAGAAAGCTGTTTTCAAAGCAAATGTTAACAATCGTGTTGATCTTTGAAGGATATACATATTTTAATATTTTGTATTATATTTTGTACACATGGTAGGAAAAATACATTTCACTCTCTTTCACTGTTTCTAGGGCAGAACTGGGAGTAAGGGGCCATGACAACCTTTCTCTCTTGTGTCGTCAATGTCTGCTATCAGTTTGGCAGAATCAGTGAAGACAAAAACCATTTCCCCTTGTTTTTTATTTTTTTCTTTCATCTTCTATGGCATTAAAAATGACCTTGCCTTGAAAATACCAGTGAGGGACCACAAGAGAAGCAGTTGCCATAGAGGAGAAAGTTTTCTTTCTTGATTTGTTTTTTTTTTTTTTTTTTTTTTTTAACTCTATAGTTGAGGAGAGTGTATTGCTTACAATTGCAGTTTTTTTATTTGTTGTTGTTGTTTTTTTTTAATGGAATCAATGAAGGAAAACTATGCATGCAAAAGAAACTTGGAAAAAATTCAGTACCTCATCATATTTGGGCATGTATAAGTACATTTCACTTTACAAATATAAACCAGGTTGTAGATTGCATTTAAATATCAAAAGCGTGAGAGGAAATCACCATGCCGAGTAACCATTTCACTAACAAAATATCCATAGAATAGCATCAGCAAATATTCCATTCATCCATTAATATTAATTGAACTTCCACCGATTGCAAAGCAAGGCACAAGGCATCATACAAACACAGGCATGTCATTAGGATTTCAGACTCTCTAGTTGGTTCATGAGCATTTTTACACACGGGGAAGAGGAGGACCAAGGTTAACCTAAAACGACATAGCCCCACACTGCACATAGTACAAAGAAGCAATTATTCATTGTCAGGTTTGGGAGGATGATATTTTTGTAGAGATATTGGTGCGCTTTAAACAAAGATACAGTCATTTAGATATGAATTGGGCACCCGACATTGGAACTCCAGGGAACTTGCTTCCTCTCCACTGCTGCGATATCCAGTGCTTCCAACACAGTCCATAGCACCGTGTTCTTCTAGTCCAGGTCTTGTTCTTAGACTAATATTAAGTTTGTCTCTCTCAAACTATTCTTGGGGTGGTGGAGTTAGTTGTTGGGGTGCCTCTTTATGCCAAATGAACATAATTATCTACCCTTTCAAACTGACTAGTTGTCACTTGAATAAGTTCTATTTAAATAAATTTAAAATTGACATATGATTTGTGATTAACCCTACTTTATTTCACATTTTATATTTATCTCTCAGTGAAATAACTGCGGAGATCTAGAACCAATTTTGAACTTTTAAGCCATCTCTATTTCAAATTCAATTAACAATACAGGTGAATAAGAAAATATTCAGGTCTATGATGGCAGTATGAGTCATCCCAGACCTGGGTAAGTTACAAGCACATTTGCACCTCTGATGTTTAAGGAAACCTTGCTGTCTTGACCCTTACTTCATCAGAATTTCCAGGATCAATTAATTTTTGCTCTGTCAAATTATCCCTGCACCCCTCCCCCGCAAAGAAAATAGTGCCAGTAGATATTTGTATAGTGCACTCAGATTCCAGTGTATATGATTGTTCATTTATATTTGAATTTTTTAAGCTGCATAATACAAACAGATCACTCACAAGACCAACTAAGGACTGAATTAAAGCATTTAAATGAAATAATATCCATAATTTTCCAAATAATATGAAAATTTCATATCAAAGTTATGAGCTCAGTAGATAGTTATAAAAAAGTTATCTTTTGTTTTTTTCATATGCGTGTAAAAGAAAGTGGCTTCTCTTTGACAGATATGGAAGAAAACTCCTAAGCGATTATACTGCAAACATACCATCCTTTTCTCACCATAGTAAGTCTAAGGGTAACTTAAGCACTGAAATCACCTCACAGTTTGTTGGTGAGGGGAAGTTTTACTGAAAATTTCTTTAATCTGATTTGATATCCTTATATTTGAAGCTTCTCATAATTTAATATCCTTAATGTGTTATCTAAACAGTGCTAAGGGATTATTTTGAATCCCGTGAGATGTTTAAGAACATGCAAATAGTCTATAGGCCAATATAGTAAAATAAAATAATATATAAATTTGAACAACTTCTGGATTGTAAATAAAGTAAATCTGCTTAATATTCATAGCTGTTCATGTCAGAAGACATAATCAACTTGCAATTAACTGGGTTGTTTGAAAGTCAGCGTTTTGGGGAGAAGCATTTTGTTTCATGTAAGAAAATCGAAAACTCAATACGTAATGGAATGAAACATAGCCATTGTGCATCTTGGACTTATCTAATCTTTATCTGTTTCAGCGTTATTGACTACAAGGACAATTAACAATGATTTGTATGATGGGGTCAGAATGCCAATGAAGACATTTTCCTAGGTTGGCTGTTCCTCTGTTTGCTAAAGAGGATTGTCTTTATAACTTCAGTTTCTGTTACTCCCTCATTCTAAGGAGGTACTTGCCACACCATTCCGGAGAGCTTTCAGATTGCATATCTAGAGGAAATGAGGGAAGGGTTGGATGACACAGCAATCAAGCTGCAGCTGGGAGTTGGGTTTCTTAAGGTACTGAAGAGAAGATTGCAAAGGCAGATGAAATGAGAGAGAAACAGGGTATTTCAGAAGTATTGCTATGACTTTACTCTTATTGCTTTATTGAGAAAGACAAGTGAAAAGCTCTGGAACCACACTGGGACTATTGTGTTTCTTTGCAAAGGAACCATATGGGGGACCACTGTATAAAGTTCATATTTTATATTTGCATTGAGTCATCATGCAGATATATTACTCAAGCAATAATTTCAGACAAGATGATTCTGAGTTACCAGAATTACACTCCTTAGCACATAGATGGTAGAGTAATAAAACCCCAGTCTGGCTTTTCAAAATCTTGGTGGAAGCCAAAAACACCATTTACTCCTCTTTAACGTTGGTGACCTTTGCATCTCTCCAGAGTCTGAGAACCCTGTTGGAGCTGCTCACCAAAATAACTGAGTGGCTTGTGGCAGATAAAAATGTAAGATGGAAGGTAAAGATACACATTGTTTTTTCATTGACAATGGGAGAAGTAGGTTACAACAGATGTTTTTGGAAAAGCTATAACAGAAACCAACAAAAGTCTACCCCAAACAAGCGGGAGGAAATCTGGTAGGAGAGGGAATCAGGAGGATCTTAGAGTTACTGAGAAAGGAGGATGAGGTTTGCCTTAAATAGAATCCCCGATTTGTTCACCTCAACATGTAACATGTAAGTAATGTCCGGCAATTAGAAAAAAATGAGGTTCCCAGTTAAAATACTTTGGACTCCTTTAGAAGAGAGGATGAAAGTTAAGTGCATGGGCAGTTTGAGAATTTAACCTTACCTTACCTAGGCTTCACCACCTCCTTCACTCATCTCTCCTGACAAAAAGCATCACCTTCTGTGTCTCATGAGGAGTCCCAAAGGAGAATCCGGAAATATTTCTGGAATAAATGAAAGTAGAAAATACGCCATTGACTGTAGTAATTTTTCTCCGAATGTGATCCATCCTTAGCCACCCATTTTCATCATTTCTCAATTATTTTCCCGTTTTGTTTTCCCGAATCTTTTCTTACTGTTCTTTTGTCTCTCTTCACAAGCTTTATTTCTTTACTTTATCTGTTTTTTTTTTTTTTTTTACTTATTTTTCTTCACCCTCTCTACATCATTCCCCGTCCCTTGGGTTTCTTTTTATTTTTCCTTTTTTTAAAAAAATTTTATTTTAATTTTAAGTTCCGGGGTACATATGCAGGATATGCAGATTTGTTATATAGGTAAATGCTGTGCCATGGTGGTTTGCTGCACCTATTAACCCATCACATACGTATTAAGCCCAGCATGCATTAGCTATTTTTTCTAATGCCTTCCCTCCCCTGGCCCTATCCACCTGCAGGCCCCAGTGTGTTTTTCCTCTCCTTGTCTACACCATTTTTTTTTTTAACAACAACAACAAAAGGAATAATAAATGGAAGATCCTGAGAGAAAAAGAAAGGTAGACAACGTCAGGTCAAGAGTGTGGCTTCACATAACAGGGCGATACTTCTTTAAGTTGATTGATTGAACCATGAATCTGACCAACATGGAAATCCTCCGGTTTTTAAAATTCAGCTTCTCATGTGGGGATATTGATTTATAATGGAAAGCCCAGAAAATTGAAGCTTCATCTTTCTGGCCAAAAATATAGTGGAAAAAAAAAAGATGAGAAATGAATACACACACACACACACAGAGACACACACACACACACACACACACGAAAGGAACCATGGCATTTATCTGTAACCTACACACAAGAAATAAACATGAAAACAAAATTTTTAATATACTACAAGTCTGTAAGTTGAGTAATGTTTTTAAAGTCCTAAAGTGACTATGAAAATAGTTTTCAACTTTTTTGGGGCTGCATTTGGTTTCATGAACATATTATTAGAAATAGGCTTGAAGTCTACCAAAGCAGATTTCAAGTCTACAGAAAATTGGTGTAAACTCTAAGAGTTCATACCAAACATAGTGGAACCAGATGTACTAAACCCTGTTTATAACATCACTTCTCACTGAATTAAAAAAACAGGGTTTGAGTTGCAGCTTCGTCATTTCCCAGGTGCTTGGGTTCAATCCCCTCCATTGTAAAACTGAGATAATGATTCAAACTTCAGATTTGTTGTGAGGAAAAGCCCCTAATCGAATACCTAAGTATTGTATCCTGTTATACCTATTATTATTCTACCACAACGAATGCACTCAAGGCAGAATTTTTTTTTGGGGGGGGGACAGAGTCTTGCTATGTCCCCCAGGCTGGAGTGCATTGACGCAATCTCGGCTCACTGCAAGCTCCACCCCCCGGGTTCACGCCATTCTCCTGCCTCAGCCTCCCCAGCAGCTGGGACTACAGGCACCCGCCACCACGCCAGGCTAATGTTTTTGTATTTTTAGTAGAGACGGGGTTTCACTGTGTTAGCCAGGATGGTCTCGATTTCCTGACCCCGTGATCCACCCGCCTGGGCCTCCCAAAGTTCTAGGATTACAAGTGTGAGCCACCGCGCCCAGCCTCAAGGCAGGATTTCTAATGAGTCTTTAAATCTTTAGATGAAGCTCCAAAGAAAAACTGATCACCGCTTGGGGTTAGAAGAACAGCTACTCCTTGCTGGAAAAGTGGAAGCACAATTAATTAGCATTCAGCATGTGATTCCTCCAAAGAGGAGGAATCCCATGTTCTCACAGGGTGGGACATAAAAGCACAGTTGGCAAGAATATTCATCAGGATAATGGTATAAGACTACAAGACTAAAGTGAAGCAATATAATGTTACATGTTTGTACCTGGGGAAAATCATAGCTGCAGCCTGGCACTGTAGACGGATGGCCATAACCAGGCCTCAACAATTTGCCAAGTCTCTGGCCTGATGGTATTGCTTTGGTATAAATTTTTAAACCTATACATCTCATCCATATTTCCAGAGGTAAGGAGTTGATGCTAAGGGATAGGGAACAATTATCAGACTGGACTTTGTCACATGTAGTTTTTGAAGAGCTACAAGTTAGAATCTATTGTCCAATCCTTGAGGAGGACTTTCTTCTGTTTATAAACACAAAAATTCTAATGTTCCATTGTCCCTTTCCTAATCCCCAAATATTTTGTTAGTACAGATATTTTCTATTGTAATTTTAACAACTCTTACTGTTCAGTGAATTGTATAATAATTTACATTTACCTGTATTTCATCTATGTTTTTTTATTTCAAATTTATTTCGTATTTTATTTCAATTTCATATTTGATTTTAATTTTATTTCCATTTGTGTGTTTTATATTGATATTAGCTCAGGCAAACATCTGAACAGAATTGCTTTACTATATGCTGAATTCTACTGCACTGGCTTCTATAATTGCCGCATAGGCTTTCTAGTCAGTTTCCTCCCAATACATATGAAAATGGTTGTTTTGTTTCTATTTCCATTGTTAAAATAAAAGCCATTTTCGCTTGTACTTTCAGAACTCTCTCTTTATCTAACATTGCATTGTCTGATGTCCTGAGAAGAGCAGCTTGCATTTTGAATACTTGTGATTACCTACAATTTCCCGTGGCATTCAGGGTAGAGATTCTACTGCATCTCATTTTTGATAAATAATTACAAAAGTGCTTTTTCAAGAAAAAGGTAGCTTTTAGAATGCCTGAAAGTGTGAAAAAAAATGTCATTATAAAGCTTCATAACTATGTGGTCATCTTAGAAGCAAAATAGAGAAGAAAAATCAACTCAACTTCAACCCTTCAAATCACAAGAAGTAGTTCCTCTGTCATCTAGACAATATGATGATGGCTCCTTGTGTCTGATTACCAAAGGAAATCTAAAATGAGTTTTATGTAAATTTTTCTACAATGAAACATTTTGTAAGTCATTATACTAAAAGGAACTTTTACAAAGCACTTGCAAAATAAAATCAGCTGATAATACAGCAACATCCAAAGAAAATGGGAGACAATTAAACTTTCTCATGAATTACATGAATTCTACTTAGACATTCCTGTATCACTGCAGATGTGGAGGTAGAGATTTTCCTTGATTTCCCTTCCTCAGTTGCCATTTTCCCACTTAAAAGAGATCTTTAAGGCTATTTTTGGTCTGTTTCCTACCGCTACTGAGACATTTAAGTTATAGAGCTTGATTTTTATTTTAGTATCATGAGAAATGGTTTCAACTCGGGGAAGCCCAAACTTCAAATACCTATGGAAGTAAGATTAATGTAGTTTGAATTTTGCAGGAAAATAACTTCAAAGGTGACATTTTTGTTGGAGGTACTGAAATATCTACAGTAACACTTTTAACAAGGGTTAGTCTAGAGCACTGCTTGGAGCAAAGAAATCTAACATATACTATAACTGTCTACAGGCAAACCAGAGATGGATTTATGGGCCATACTTAGCACTGTCACCTTGAAAGTGAACCACTTTGAAAGGCTGAATGAAGATGAACAGTCAATCTCTGTTGGGGAAAGTCTTGCCATTTATTTTTTGTTAGTTTTAAGAGTGATACCATATTGTGTCATGGGTTGAACAGTGTCCAATAAGAATATCAGCTGTGCTTTGCAAACAGCCTTTAGTCACTTCCATCCTCGACTGGGAAAGTGCTCCAGGAGGGAGGAGAGACAAGGGATACATGGTAATTTTAGCTTTCCTGGGACTCTTCAGAGATGTGTTTCCCTTCCCACTTACTGGTTCAACTTTCCTTCTTTTTCTGTTTCCCATCACTTTCCAACTTACTGATTCCAGTGAAATAAGTAGGTAGTGGTTTGATTAACAGAGGTGAGAAGTACAGTATCGTTACTCTTTAAAGGCACATATTATGTTGGGGTCTCATAAAAAAAGACAATTAAAACATATGATGTCTAGAAGACTTTGGCATGTTCTTAAAATCAAAATAGCATAATCACTGCTTCTTTATAATGTGTTATATGTATATCTTGCATAATTGTCATTCTTTTGAAGGATAGGGTAGAAAATCTGTTGAAGAAAATTTTGTATAACAGTTTTTCAAAGCATGATTTGCTACAATACCAATGACAATAATGTTTATTGGTAAGGCATGATATAAATCTATAATAAATGAGTTATTTCAGAGTTATCATGTAATGGTTCTACAGCTAATACCAGATACTATAAATAAAATACGTGATCCATTCTGCTAAGAACTTATAATCCAGATAGAGGTATTAATATTTATTATAAGTTATATATTTCAAGTATCTAATGACAAAGTGATATAGCAACAGTGCCAGCTTCATGAGTGTACCTGCCACTGGGGTAATCTCAGAGCATCCTGCACATAGAAGAACCTGTGCTTGGGTTAATGTTCTGCCCTCACTATCTGCAAATCCTTGGAAATTTCAAACCAGGACCCTCCCATTTTCATTTTATACTTGATTTTGCAAATGTATAGCCGGTCTTTGTAGCAAAGCATAATGAATAACTGATGAGGTATTGACTGAATAATCAGCAGAAGACCTGCTATTGCATTCTGGGAAGAGGAAGATGGTGATTTCACAGTGAAATCGGGGCTTCGTGTGAGCTTTGGATAATGTGGAGAGTTTGGATAGGTGGACGGAAGGGAGGAGGGCATTTCATGTGGCAAGAATTGCACAAACAAGTTCCAGAGACAAGAATGAGAAAAGAATGTTGAGAACCACATCACCTTGTTAAAGATTTTTGTATAGCCACTGGGAGACATGAGGCTCAACCAGGTTGTAGAGCCTACAAGAACAATAAATATGATTTCATATCGTAGAGTTTTGGGGGAATGTGAATATTGCTTTGGAAAGATTTTAACTCAGTAGCAGAATTAAAGCTTGAGCTTTAATTTTAATAATGGTCGAGGATGGGCAGATGCAAAAGATGTGAGTGAGAAAAATATATCAGATGTGACACAATCTTGATTACTGGGAGAATGATGAAACCCTTGAGATAGATGAGAAAGTCATAGCGGGAAAACAGAGAAGAAGAGCTTTAAAGACTGATAGCATTGTATTTAATTTAAGGATGAAATGGATTAGTTCATCCACACCTCAGAGTGATCATGTGGCTTCTAGAAGCATCTAACCTGAAATCATATATTTACTTTGACACTCTGCAAACATTGAACATCTATTGGACAAGTACTCTAAATACAAAACACATTTCTGCTTTGCAAAACTGAAACACAAAGTTTTGAAGATGCTAGCTCCCTGATATCTATACAAAGCATCACAATATTTGAATATCTTTTCGAATGCTTTTGCAGAAAAATTATTTGAGTATGTATATACATGAGGCATGTACACTAACTGAAAAAAAAATTCTGAATTCCTATTTTTATGTGAAAGGAAGGTGATTGTGTTCTGTGCCCCACACAGTTAGGAAGAGTTTTTATTTCAGCCACCTCTTTTTCACCATTTTCCTGTGCATACTAATGCTAAAATGAAATGTTTATTGTACAACAAAAGTAAACTATCAGTGCGATGCAAATGTGAGGCAAAGCTCAACTTTTTTTTTTTTTTTTTTTCCCCCTTGAAAAGAAAGGATTTCAGGCTAGGTAAATTTATGCATCAGTGACTTTCTTCAGTTTCCTCCTGATAACGTCTGATTGACACTACTACAGCATTACTTTTAAAGAAACCGAAATGAATCCCGCAGCCTCATGCGGTTGGACCTTAAACTGTCAGTGCTTTATGACCACTGAGGCCTGACTGATGGCACTAGCCACTGCATGAAATGTTTTCTAGCACTTAGGAGTTCTACAGTGTGGTGCAGTAACTTGCATAATTAGGTGTTGTGAAGTAAAATCAGCAGTGAAGGCAGCTCCCAATGTCTCTTCTTGCTTACTCTTGTGTTATTTTTATCTACTTGAAGAGAATTATCCTAATGAAAATTGGTCACCCCTGACTTTTTTTCCTAGGTTGCTTGAGGCCAAATATTGTGAATTTATATTGATTAACCAAGCAAGTCTCAGTTATGTAAGTCGTGATTTATGTGAGACCCTCAATACTTCTTTATCGTTCTGCTAATGTGTGGCCACTTGACCACCTTCCAAAGGATAGACAGAAAAGAAGACAGAAGAAATGCTCAAATCAGCCAGTTCTATCACAATTAAAAAAAACATTCTACTACTTCTATCTAAAGGCATATATTGTTGAAGAAGATTGAAACCACTAGCTAGGGTGAGGTCCAAAGTCTATGCAGATTCAAATCATTCCTGTTCTCTCTCCTCTCATAATCACGGAGACCTGCAGAATTACTTATATGACTTGTATTGATACATATACAATTTCCTTTCAATTTTATTATATTACAAGTTAACAGGATGCTATGTAAATTTAAGTATATGATAACGCATTATTATAGCAAAATGTCAAAACTTTTAAAAGAAAAAATAGAATGGAAGTGACAGGTCCTATATATATTGCACATAAATGTCAATTTTGAAGGGTAGTAGTTTTAGATGGCATGGATTAAAGCATATTTATTGCTTACTGCATTGAGACGAAGCATCCTGATTGTCCTTGAGCCATGCTTCATTGAAGGAAAGCATCCCATCTAGTTGTTGGAGGCATGCGTAGCAATAGAAACATGAGGAAGGCTGATTTAAGCCTGGAAAAAGTATCATGTGAAAAGTGGAAGAGGGAAACCTGTGCACAGGTAACTCACTAGGCTGCCTAACATTTAAGAACTTTCTGGCTTGTTAAAAAGAAATGATTTTAGATATAGATTCTTGAAATCCTGCCACAGTGGTGACACCTAATCTCTTCATCTCTGGGGAGGCAATGGAATGGGCAGAGATCCAAGGTAGTGATGATGGATATTGTCTACTAAGATATGGCAGATCTTAGCCCTTCACAGTAAAGATGATGGCAATGATGAACAACTTCTGGTTCAGGTGTAAGTGCCTAAGTGAGGAATGAGAGAGAGAGAAACAGAGAGACCCCCCCACACACAGAGAGAGTAAATTGTAGACTTTGCTACTTTTACTTGGAGTTACTAAGAATGACTGGCATAAATACATTGCTGACAATGAAGGAAGCCAGACTCAACTAAGCAGGAGTCAGGAATGGAGATCAGAAAGCATTTTGAGAAACAGGAGATGGTTGAATGTGACAAATGCTGTGAAGAGGTTGAGGAAAGATGAGGTTTGAAAATTGGACTGGCCCTTGGGCTTAGTTGTAATGAGGTCGTCAGAGACCTCAGTGAAGGTCAGTTTCTCCCCAGTGACAAGGGCACAAGCTGGACTAGATGAAGTTGAAAAAGCAGCCTTGTGAGAAGAATTGGCGGCAGGACAAGAAAACATAGACTAAGAAGCAATGTGTGATGAGGAATTAAGATCAAATTTCTACCATTAAGATAATTTTATGGTGCTTGTGAAAATTTAACAAGGCTTTTAGGTTATGCTTAAAAAACTTTAGAAAGCACCAGGTTTAGAATAACTTCGTTAGTGCTAGAGATTTTATATTGCTCTTCAGACATAGAATTTCCACTATATTTCTTTTAATTTTTTATTTGGTTACTTATCATTAGGCTAAGAGCACATAAGCTACCTCAAGAAGCCTCAGAGTGGCTCACACACACAAAATCCAAGAAATTAAAGAGAGAGCAAGAAAGAGAATGCGAAAAAGAGAGGGAGACTGAGGTGCACACACAGAAATGCAAATGACCACACACACACGTATACACACACACAGACTCACCAGCAGGAAAAAGGCAGAGAATACCAAGACCAGTGAGTTTGCTTTTCTGTAACCTCTGTTGATATTCCTGACGATTTTCTAATCAAAAATCCTAAGTTTCAGACACAGGAATTTGCAGAACATGTTCAATGTTGCTCACTTTATTAAGTATACTGTACGATTTCATATTTGATAAAATAATCATTTATAGTTGTATTAAAAACTAATGATGAATTGGAAAAAATAATTCCGCCTTGAGAGGGTTAATGATTTTACAAAGACTATATTCTTTCCAAAGGTGTCAGCATGCATTCGTTCTAAAATCCACCAACTTTTAAATCATTCTTCTTCATAGACACTATTACAGGTAAACTTGTTTTCCGACTGGGTTAAGAGACCATTGTGGAACACTCCATACTGTGTTAGGGCAGAGTTACATCAGGAGGCTACTATGGTCATGCTAGCACCAGGCATTGAGAAGTGTGAAATTATCAGCAACTGAACATTGGGGGAATACATTTTTGCATCAAAGGTGCCCTTTACTCCTCAACCAGAAAACCAAACTGCTGATTCAAATGAGCAGACCACTTAAAATTAAGCGATTCTTCATCTGAAACCTCCATATGCTGTATTTAACTACCTATTTCTAGGGATTTGCCCTTTTTTTTTTTTTGGTAGGAAATAGCTTTTAATATCCTAGGGAAAATTTAGTGTTAAAGGTTTACATTAAACAAAAAGTAACTCTTGGTTGTCTGCGTTATTTGGAAACTATGTTCAATGAAATTTACAAAAAGGATACATGTCACTGTGGGTCACTACTGAATATTCTTTTTGGGCTTTCTCTGTTGGATATGCAATCTCAGCTAAATGTTTTGAAGAAGAGGAATCAAACAAATTGCCCTATTTCGGGTCTTTCTCATCTGTATACAGTTGTGCAGCTCTAGTAGACCTGAAAATTGCCCAGAGACAAACTTTAAAAAAATAGAGTGCTTTTGAGGCAGAAAATTGCTTTTCTGCGGTCTGGTCTAAAGGACAGGCAGTGACAGGAGGACAAGAAGTTGTCACCATGCAGTGATATTGTAAAGCATATCCTCCATAACAAAGAGGATAATTTGTTTTTATTTTCTTCCTTATTAACCACAAAAGGATCCAGTGCAATAATACTATGGCTTTGACTTAAACCCTTGCAAGCAGATGCACAATTAGATTTTTGAAAGTCCATCTTTAACCCATACATGGTGCTTAGTTTCCAGAGAAAACAAACAGCTCAATATGCTAGATCATTCAGTATTTCTCAATTTTGCCAATAGCACTAAATGTCTGGGTTTGGGATAAAATATAAACGCATTGTAGATTTGTCTTGGTTTCTGTGTATATAAGTCAGTTCCTCAGTACCATTTCAACAAGACTTGTGTAGTTTAATATATATAAAAAAAAGATTTTATGTATTTGGATTGGACCCTTGATATTTTTGGAAGAATTTTTTATGTGGTTTAATTTCCATTTTTATGATGGTATGAACGAAAAGTGGTAGAAAATATGTCTTTTGTGAGTTAAGGGATTTGAAACTCCTCTGGGCCTGTTATCATGCTAATGAGACAATTGAGAGATAGCAGGATTTTGTGTATTAATCTTACCAGGCATTTGCACACCAGAAGTGCTCATTTAGAGTTGTAATGGCATTAACTGTGAATTTACACAAAATTAACAAAAAATGCTTCCACTTTATGGATCCATAATACCAAATGTTTATTAAAACCTATTTAAATTATAATACATACACAGTGGACCTTATCTAACGTACAATATCTCAGTTAAAATTTTTTCTTACAGTTTTGAAATAACTGGTTTTAATTGTTCACCCAAAGATTCTGTAGGTAGTTTGATACCTGATCAAGAGCTTCATTCCAGTGTTAATACTCTTTGATCTCAATAATTGTTTGTGTCGTGTTTAACAGAAAGCTTTTGTTCCTTTTAAGTCCTGGTTCTCCCGCATGACACTGATGCACAGATGTGCATAGTGTGTTGCACGAGTAAAGCTGACGATGGGAATGAGCACTGGCTGAACATTCCTCACTTTTCAACTTTTACTAAATTATTAAACTATAAATTCACACAGTGGAAGGGATTTAAGAAATTATCCAAGCCTGCCTTTACATTCCCTGTGATGAATCATTCTCATATAAGTAGCGACTCATCCAGTTTACTTTCTTTTTCTCATGCTAAATTATACTAGATGTGCTAAGTGATCCCAATTTGGGGGGATCCCTAACCAGTGATCCCAATTATTTTTATTTTTATTTCTTTTAAAATATCTATCATTTTGCACTACATATCTTTTCTCTATAGCAGTCATTCTTCCTTTCATTCAACAAATATTTCTGGAATAGCTACAAGGAATAGTAATAGCTGGGCACCACAGGTACTCTGTAAACACAGCCCATGCTCTACAGGGTTTGCCATTCTGGGGAGCAGGAAGTCAGGGCGCCAGACGGACAATGTGGTGCACCGTATTTCTCATTGTAGTGAGGTTAAGCAGCTAAGATGATCCATAGTACTTGTATTGGCCAGTTACTCTCCTTTGGGGACAATAGATTCATAATCTTTGACTCTTCCTTCTCTAGATTTCATTCCTACTCACCGCCATTTTTCTGTCCTAATGAAACAATCACCTAAGACATATTACCCTCAAACGTGTATAGCTTTCTTTACATCACTTTTTCAATTCAGCTTTCCTTGATTTATACTCTAGCCACGTTGCTGGAAATCTAGAGGTGTCTGAGTCTCATCAGTCCCTTCTCCACAGCCCACTTCAGCAGGTGTTGGATGACGTTTGGTGCATGACTGGCAGTCAGATGCTTCTATCCTCACTTCTGAACGAGGGCGCCTAAGAGATAACTACTTAGTCTGTGGGATGTATACGGTAATATGAAATGATTTATGTTCTTTACAATGAGCCCACATTCTGGATGATAATTGCAGTTCTTCCTGTACAATGGAATGTTTACACTATTTTCCCTGCAATGTTAACATGTCATGTTAATCGATTTGCCTGTGAGTTTCGCATGGAATCCGAAATTAGACTATCATGTAAAAGCCACTCAAATAACAATAAAACGGCATACAGCAGGTGGGCCCTGCCTTCGTTAGACGGGGATGTGCTGAGCTGTAACTGTCGGGAAGCTGCCGCAGCCTCTTGCTGACGCAGCGCACCGCCTCCAGCCCGCTCACTGTCTCCTTGCCTGCCCATTGCACCGCCTCCAGCCCGCTCACTGTCTCCTTGCCTGCCCATTGCAGTTCTTATCCTCTGACTCCTTTGGTGCAAAATGCTCCATTATTTTCAATTTGTGCTATGCCCGTCTCCTGCCTCGGCCTATTAATCCATGCCAACCACAGGGACAAATGGAAGCAGATGATTGCACACTCAGCATCAACGTCGCAGAATTTCTATCACGCATTCGCAGGCCTTTGCCAGAAGTGTACTCAGAAGACAAAATGGTAGAAGAGGCTCTGGGCTCACAGGCGGGCCATCGCGTGTCAGTCTTCCTGACAAACATTCATGGCATGATAACAGGAAAAAAAATCACACAGTGGAGATAAATTACAACAGTAACTGTTATAGAATATATGTAAACGTTAGTGCCAGAGTAAGCTATCTTTTGTAAGGCCTTTACTATCCAGGGTGAACTACTAGAAATCTTCACTTCTTTTGACTCTACATGTAATCATAATTATAAGTCTACCAATGGAAAACATATGGTCAAATTGACTTAACAGATCTATTCTTCAATTGTAATCACAAGGAAAACAACAGACACGGATATTTAAAATTCCACGATGTTGTCCTCTCAGTATCCTAGATTGTGATTTTACATGAGGGATAACAATAGTCACTAAGAAAATGGAATTAATTTGATAAAAAGCAGAGAACAATTTGTGCCCTCATCTATTGAGACGATGCTTTTCAAGTTGTTCTCAGAAGATGCCTAGGGACACCTCAAAATACCCTCGGGAACCACGAGAAAGGGGGTTTACAGGAACTGAGAGGCAGAGCCCCATGTGACTCGGTTCCTCATCCCTTCCTCACTGTTTTTTATCTGCTTTCAGTGATTGATTTCTTCATAACATTGTGTTAAGAACAGTGTTCTGCTGTTAAAATAAAAGTTTGAAATTCAAGGTAGAGTTACAGTAGAGAAGATCACTTTATAACAAGATAGGATCTCAGAGTACCTTCAAAATCATCAACGAAGTTAAACAAGCATACATTAACAGGGAAAAAAAAACCCAAAGAATCTCTGCTGGTACAAATATAATACTGCAATGTAAGTACTAAGCATTTCAAAGTTCATTTTTTATGTATATAGTAATTTATGCAATATATAATAATTATCTTTAAGCAGACTCTTCAACAGATTGATTATCTAATAATTTTGAATAAATGAATTTAATCAGTTGCACATTGAAAAGCCCATGTAATTTACTTTGAAATACATCAAAAGCAATAAAATATGAATAACATTGTCTCTTTTATTAAGGTGCTTTACACTTAATATAGATACATCTTTAAAATTGTGCCCTAAACTACATTTTTAATCAATTTTTTAGGAAATTTCTCTTTATGTATCTTAGTTTTAATATCATTTTGGCAATTTTCTATTTAAAACCTAGTTCTTCATATTCCAAAGTAATTCAAGAGTTGTCTCTACATCTGTTTCTTTATCAGATTATATATACAGTCCTATCCTGTAGATTGATTTAATGTATATTAATTTATATTAGATTTTTTGAGTATTTAAAAATTCTGAGCAATTTCGCATTACACTTGACATCTTGACAGCATGACGTTGTCAGGAGGATGAACTAGGTTGCCATGTAGTTCATTTCCACAGCTCTCTGAGTTAAGCTCTCAGGGTCAAGTGCTCCCAGGGAGAACCAGAGAATCAGTACAGCTCTTGCCATAAAGGAGCCCAGGAACCCTAAGAGTCGAATATGGCCTAACATTAGCCTTACAGGTGCTACATGTCCTATCTTGGGTAGCCACTTCTGCAAGTAGAAAACAAACATTGATTAAAGAACCTAATCGAATGTTTTGCCTTGATAATTGCAGAAGCTGTGGGAAAGAATACACGTTTTTCAAATCGAACTTTGCTAAATGAGGGTCAGTAGCTTTAAGCTTTTTATAGTACAAGCTCAACGCTGCAGTAAGTGAATATCTTAACCACAGGAACACTGAAAATTCAATGATATTTTCATAATTGCAATTCGGATAGTCAATAAACACTGCAACCTGAAGTAGCTCACTTTGAAGAAAACTTGACTGCCTAGCTAAGAACCCTGTACCACATAATATTAATAAACCAAACTACTGAACTCCAAATATAATAGGACAATTACCTTCAGGAAGCATTAGTATTCATTATACCCATGCACGTAGGACAATTAGAGTGCACCAGAGACATTCCGTATAATGTTATTTGAAATTTCTGCACATCTTGTTATCTTGTCTCAAATACTTACTATAATAAATACTTTCTTATGACTAAATAAGAAAAAAATAGATACTTATCTGTATGAATAGCTAGTAGGTGAGAAAAAATAATTATCAGGTTCAATGAAATGTGGTAATCTAGAGGATATGAGATTACAGATAGATTTTTTTCTTTTGCAGCCCAAATAAGAAATATTTCAGGGAAATAATATTAAATTATAAAATAAATGTCAGACATTATGAGAGCTTTATGTATGCCAATGCAATATAAAGTATCTTCACTTCTTTGTTTTTTTTTTTTTTTTTTTTTTTTGAGACGGAGTCTCCCTCTGTCACCCAGACTGGAGTGCAATGGATCTCAGTTCACTGCAACCTCTGCCTCCTGCATTCAAGCAATTCTCCTGTGTCAGCCTCCTGAGTAGCAGGGATAACAGGTGCCTGCCACTACGCCTGGCTAATTTTTGTATTTTTAGTAGAGACGGGGTTTTACCATGTTAGTCAGGTTGGTCTTGAACTCCTGATCTCAAGTGATCCACCCGCGTCGGCCTCCCAAGTATCTTCACTTTGGCTTCAATTTGGGTTGCCATTGGCTTCTCTTTACTAAGTTATGTGTGTTAGTTTCACAATATTATAAAATGACCAGGGACAAAAAGGGAACAGTATAACCAGCCTTCTAGAACACGATGTAGCTCTAGAAGTAAAAATTTTGAAATGTTCAAGAAATAATAAATGTCAGACCCCAAATTCCTCAAGTATACATATTGCTTTTAAGAAACCAAATATATGCTAACTTAAGAGATCACATGCAGACCTGACATCACCCCAAAATTCTACATAACCGGTAGGAAGTAACGCCAAATTACAAAGTAACACCAGATAAGTAAAGGACTATTTGAAAGGGGAATGGAATAGCACAGCATACTGCATAACTAAAGACAGCTAATTTAACAGAAAGATCAAAGTTTTACAGAGCCCCTCCCTAACCTTTTGCGATCTACTCATCTGACAAAGGGCTAATATCCAAAATCTACAAAGAACTCAAACAAATTTACAAGAAAAAAACAACCCCATCAAAAAGTGGGCAAAGGATATGAACAGACATTTCTCAAAAGAAGACATTCATATAGCCAACAGACACATGAAAAAATGCTCATCATCACTCACCATCAGAGAAATGCAAATCAAAACCACAATGAGATACCATCTCACACCAGTTAGAATGGCATAGAGTATAACTGGAATGTGTGTAGCACAAAGAAATGATAAACGCTTGAGCTGATGGATGCTCCACTTACCATTAAGGTGAGTTTTAAGGGGTTGTGGTAGTGACTAAAGTCTAAATATTCTAGCATTTTGCCAACTGAAAAATATACAATTTTTGAACTGTGTAGTATGTACCTTCAGTTAGAACTGCAGCATTGATGGAGAAAATAAGTGGCACTGAGAAATCAGACAAAGCCAAGTTGAGTGCCCAGGTTATTGGAAGCATGGTTATCAACTATTTTTGTTTTCTATATGAAAGGAAGAGGGAAAGGGAAAGAACATGTTTCTATCAGTGACTTTAGTTATGCTTCATTCAAATCAAGTCTACAGTTATTTCTCTTGACTTAGTTTTTGTTCATCATTATCCCTTCAACTGTTTCCTGTGTTTAGGAAGGAAAGCCACAAAGAGCATCGTAATTTGGGTTTAAAAATAAAAGTCAAAATATATATTATCCATTAACTCCATTTCAAGACCCAGGAAACATTTTGACTGGTGTTTGTTTTTATTCTGATTATAAATGATATTAATAATATTAATGATAATGATTGGAAAATACCAGAAAAAGTGAAATTAAAATTTTGAGTAACCCCAGATCTACCTCCAGAGACAATAATTGTGAACACTTTGATACATTTTTAAGAATGTTTCTCCATGCATATGTGGATAGTATATTTTTCTTTAATTTATTTACTTGATATCATATTTGGAGCATTTTTCCATGATACCAAGCATTTTAGAAAAATATAATTTGACTGATTAGCCAATGGACAATTAAATTATTTCTCATTTTTCACACCTGCTCGGCAAAGAGCAAGTTACAAAGATTTTTGTAATTTAATTTGACATTCCATTTGAATAAAATACAACTTATATTACTTAAAAATAAAATACATACTAAATAAGTAAATATTTCTGTAGGGTTTTACAAAAGTAATTAGAAGAGAAAAAATGGCATCATATTTTAACTGAACTTTTTTTTTTCTTTTTTTTTTTTATTATACTATAAGTTCTAGGGTACATGTGCATAACGTGCAGGTTTGTTACGTATGTATACTTGTGCCATGTTGGTGTGCTGCACCCATCAACTCGTCAGCACCCATCAATTCATCATTTATATCATGTATAACTCCCAAATGTAATCCCTCCCCCTCCCCCCTCCCCATGATAAGCCCCGATGTGTGATGTTCCCTTTCCCGAGTCCGAGTGATCTCATTGTTCAGTTCCCACCTATGAGTGAGAACATGCGGTGTTTGGTTTTCTGTTCTTGTGATAGTTTGCTAAGAATGATGGTTTCCTACAAAGGACGCAAACTCATCCTTTTTTATGGCTGCATAGTATTCCATGGTGTATATGTGCCACATTTTCTTAATCCAGTCTGTCACAGATGGACATTTGGGTTGATTCCAAGTCTTTGCTATTGTGAATAGTGCCGCAATAAACATACGTGTGCATGTGTCTTTATAGTAGCATGATTTATAATCCTTTGGGTATATACCCACTAGTGGGATGGCTGGGTCATATGGTACATCTAGTTCTAGATCCTTGAGGAATCGCCATACTGTTTTCCATAATGGTTGAACTAGTTTACAATCCCACGAACAGTGTAAAAGTGTTCCTAATTCTCCACATCCTCTCCAGCACCTGTTGTTTCCTGACTTTTTAATGATTGCCATTCTAACTGGTGTGAGATCATATCTCATTGTGGTTTTGATTTGCATTTCTCTGATGGCGAGTGATGATGAGCATTTTTTTCATGTGTCTGTTGGCTGTATGAATGTCTTCTTTTGAGAAATGTCTGTTCATATCCTTTGCCCACTTTTTGATGGGGTTGTTTGTTTTTTTCTTGTAAATTTGTTTGAGTTCTTTGTAGATTCTGGATATTAGCCCTTTGTCAGATGAGTAGATTGCAAAAATTTTCTCCCATTCTGTAGGTTGCCTGTTCACTCTGATGGTAGTTTCTTTTGCTGTGCAGAAGCTCTTTAGTTTAATCAGATCCCATTTGTCAATTTTGGCTTTTGCTGCCTTTGCTTTTGGTGTTTTAGACATGAAGTCCTTGCCCATGCCTATGTCCTGAATGGTACTACCTAGGTTTTCTTCTAGGGTTTTTATGGTATTAGGTCTAACATTTAAGTCTCTAATCCATCTTGAATTAATTTTCGTATAAGGAGTAAGGAAAGGATCCAGTTTCAGCTTTCTACTTATGGCTAGCCAATTTTCCCAACACCATTTATTAAATAGGGAATCCTTTCCCCATTTCTTGTTTCTCTCAGGTTTGTCAAAGATCAGATGGCTGTAGAGGTGTGGTATTATTTCCGAGGACTCTGTTCTGTTCCACTGCTCTATATCTCTGTTTTGGTACCAGTACCATGCTGTTTTGGTTACTGTAGCCTTGTAGTATAGTTTGAAGTCAGGTAGCGTGATGCCTCCAGCTTTGTTCTTATGACATAGGATTGTCTTGGCAATGCGGGCTCTTTTTTGGTTCCATATGAACTTTAAAGCAGTTTTTTCCAATTCTTGAAGAAACTCATTGGTAGCTTGATGGGGATGGCATTGAATCTATAAATAACCTTGGGCAGTATGGCCATTTTCACGATATTGATTCTTCCTATCCATGAGCATGGTATGTTCTTCCATTTGTTAGTGTCCTCTTTTATTTCACTGAGCAGTGGTTTGTAGTTCTCCTTGAAGAGGTCCTTTACAACCCTTGTAAGTTGGATTCCTAGGTATTTTATTCTCTTTGAAGCAATTGTGAATGGAAGTTCATTCCTGATTTGGCTCTCTGTTTGTCTGTTACTGGTGTATAAGAATGCTTGTGATTTTTGCACATTAATTTTGTATCCTGAGACTTTGCTGAAGTTGCTTATCAGCTTAAGGAGATTTTGGGCTGAGACAATGGGGTTTTCTAAATATACAATCATGTCATCTGCAAACAGGGACAATTTGACTTCTTCTTTTCCTAACTGAATACCCTTGATTTCTTTCTCTTGCCTGATTGCCCTAGCCAGAACTTCCAACACTATGTTGAATAGGAGTGGTGAGAGAGGGCATCCCTGTCTTGTGCCAGTTTTCAAAGGGAATTTTTCCAGTTTTTGCCCATTCAGTATGATATTGGCTGTGGGTTTGTCATAAATAGCTCTTATTATTTTGAGGTACGTTCCATCAATGCTGAATTTATTGAGCGTTTTTAGCATGAAGGGCTGTTGAATTTTGTCAAAAGCTTTTTCTGCATCTATTGAGATAATCATGTGGTTCTTGTCTTTGGTTCTGTTTATATGCTGGATTACGTTTATTGATTTGCGAATGTTGAACCAGCCTTGCATCCCAGGGATGAAGCCCACTTGATCATGGTGGATAAGCTTTTTGATGTGCTGCTGAATCCGGTTGGCCAGTATTTTATTGAGGATTTTTGCATTGATGTCCATCAGGGATATTGGTCTAAAATTTTCTTTTTTTGTTGTGTCTCTGCCAGGCTTTGGTATCAAGATGATGTTGGCCTCATAAAATGAGTTAGGGAGGATTCCCTCTTTTTCAATTGATTGGAGTAGTTTCAGAAGGAATGGTACCAGCTCCTCCTTGTACCTCTGGTAGAATTCAGCTGTGAATCCATCTGGTTCTGGACATTTTTTGGTTGGTCGGCTTTTAATTATTGCCTCAATTTCAGAGCCTGCTATTGGTCTATTCAGGGATTCAACTTCTTCCTGGTTTAGTCTTGGAAGAGTGTAAGTGTCCAGGAAATTATCCATTTCTTCTAGATTTTCTAGTTGATTTGCGTAGAGGTGTTTATAGTATTCTCTGATGGTAGTTTGTATTTCTGTGGGGTCCGTGGTGATATCCCCTTTATCATTTCTTATTGCGTCTATTTGATTCTTCTCTCTTTTCTTCTTTATTAGTCTTGCTAGCGGTCTGTCAATTTTATTGATCTTTTCAAAAAACCAACTCCTGGATTCATTGATTTTTTGGAGGGTTTTTTGTGTCTCTATCTCCTTCAGTTCTGCTCTGATCTTAGTTATTTCTTGCCTTCTGCTAGCTTTTGAATGTGTTTGCTCTTGCTTCTCCAGTGCTTTTAATTGTGATGTTAGAGTGTCAATTTTAGATCTTTCCTGCTTTCTCTTGTGGGCATTTAGTGCTATAAGTTTCCCTCTACACACTGCTTTAAATGTGTCCCAGAGATTCTGGTATGTTGTATCTTTGTTCTCATTGGTTTCAAAGAGCATCTTTATTTCTGCCTTCATTTCGTTATGTACCCAGTAGTCATTCAGGAGCAGGTTGTTCAGTTTCCATGTAGTTGAGTGGTTTTGATTGAGTTTCTTAGTCCTGAGTTCTAGTTTGATTGCACTGTGGTCTGAGAGACAGTTTGTTATAATTTCTGTTCTTTTACATTTGCTGAGGAGTGCTTTACTTCCAATTATGTGGTCAATTTTGGAATAAGTGTGATGTGGTGCTGAGAAGAATGTATATTCTGTTGATTTGGGGTGGAGAGTTCTGTAGATGTCTATTAGGTCTGCTTGGTGCAGAGATGAGTTCAATTCCTGAATATCCTTGTTAACTTTCTGTCTCGTTGATCTGTCTAATGTTGACAGTGGAGTGTTGAAGTCTCCCATTATTATTGTATGGGAGTCTAAGTCTCTTTGTAAATCTCTAAGGACTTGTTTTATGAATTTGGGTGCTCCTGTATTGGGTGCATATATATTTAGGATAGTTAGCTCTTCCTGTTGAATTGATCCTTTTACCATTATGTAATGGCCTTCTTTGTCTCTTTTGATCTTTGATGGTTTAAAGTCTATTTTATCAGAGACTAGGATTGCAACCTCTGCTTTTTTTTGTTCTCCATTTGCTTGGTAGATCTTCCTCCATCCCTTTATTTTGAGCCTATGTATGTCTCTGCATGTGAGATGGGTCTCCTGAATACAACAGACTGATGGGTCTTGACTCTTTATCCAGTTTGCCAGTCTGTGTCTTTTAATTGGAGCATTTAGTCCATTTACATTTAAGGTTAATATTGTTATGTGTGAACTTGATCCTGCCATTATGATATTAACTGGTTATTTTGCTCGTTAGTTGATGCAATTTCTTCCTAGCCTTGACGGTCTTTACATTTTGGCATGTTTTTGCAATGGCTGGTACCGGTTGTTCCTTTCCATGTTTAGGGCTTCCTTCAGGGTCTCTTGTAAGGCAGGCCTGGTGGTGACAAAATCTCTAAGCATTTGCTTATCTGTAAAGGATTTTATTTCTCCTTCACTTATGAAACTTAGTTTGGCTGGATATGAAATTCTGGGTTTAAAATTCTTTTCTTTAAGAACGTTGAATATTGGCCCCCACTCTCTTCTGGCTTGTAGAGTTTCTGCCGAGAGGTCTGCTGTTAGTCTGATGGGCTTCCCTTTGTGGGTAACCCGACCTTTCTCTCTGGCTGCCCTTACGATTTTTTTCCTTCCTTTCAACTTTGGTGAATCTGGCAATTATGTGTCTTGGAGTTGCTCTTCTGGAGGAGTATCTTTGTGGCGTTCTCTGTATTTCCTGAATTTGAATGTTGGCCTGCCCTACTAGGTTGGGGAAGTTCTCCTGGATGATATCCTGAAGAGTGTTTTCCAACTTGGTTCCATTTTCCCCCTCACTTTCAGGCACCCCAATCAGACGTAGATTTGGTCTTTTTACATAATCCTGTACTTCTTGCAGGCTTTGTTCATTTCTTTTTCTTCTTTTTTCTTTAGACTTCTCTTCTCGCTTCATTTCATTCATTTGATCCTCAATCGCTGATACTCTTTCTTCCAGTTGATCCAGTCGGTTACTGAAACTTGTGGATTTGTCACATATTTCTTGTGTCATGGTTTTCATCTCTGTCATTTCATTTATGACCTTCTCTGCATTAATTATTCTAGCTATCAATTCTTCCACTCTTTTTTCAAGATTTTTAGTTTCTTTGTGCTGGGTACGTAATTCCTCCTTTAGCTCTGAGAAGTTTGATGGGCTGAAGCCTTCTCTCATTTCCTCAAAGTCATTCTCTGACCAGCTTTGATCCGTTGCTGGCGATGAGCTGTGCTCCTTTGCAGGGGGAGATGCGCTCTTATTTCTTGAATTTCCAGCTTTTCTGCCCTGCTTCTTCCCCATCTTCGTGGTTTTATCTGCCTCTGGTCTTTGATGATGGTGATGTACTGATGGGGTTTTGGTATAGGTGTTCTTCCTGTTTGATCGTTTTCCTTCTAATAGTCAGGACCCTCAGCTGTAGGTCTGTTGGAGATTGCTTGAGGTCCACTCCAGACCCTGTTTGCCTGGATATCAGCAGCAGAGGTTGCAGAAGATAGAATATTGCTGAACAGCGAGTGTACCTGTCTGATTCTTACTTTGGAAGCTTCCTCTCAGGGGTGTACTCCACCCTGTGAGGTGTGGGGTGTCAGACTGCCCCTAGTGGGGGATGTCTCCCAGTTAGGCTATTCAGGGGTCAGGGACCGACTTGAGCAGGCAGTCTTTCCATTCTCAGATCTCAACCTCCGTGTTGGGAGATCCACTGCTCTCTTGAAAGCTGTCAGACAGAGTCGTTTGCGTCTGCAGAGGTTTCTGCTGCTTTTTTTGTTGTTGTTGTTTAGCTGTGCCCTGTCCCCAGAGGTGGAGTCTATAGAGACAGGCAGGTTTCCTTGAGCTGCTGTGAACTCCACCCAGTTCGAGCTTCCCAGCGGCTTTGTTTACCTACTTAAGCCTCAGCAATGGCGGGCGCCCCTCCCCCAGCCTCGCTGCTGCTGTTTCGGTTAGATCACAGACTGCTGTGCTAGCAATGAGGGAGGCTCCGTGGCCGTGGGTCCTTCCCGGCCAGGTGTGGGTATAATCTCCTGGTGTGCCCGTTTGCTTAAAGTGCAGTATTGGGGTGGGAATTATCCGATTTTCCAGGTGTTGTGTGTCTCAGTTCCCCTGGCTAGGAAAAGGGATTCCCTTCCCCCTTGCGCTTCCCAGGTGAGGCAATGCCTCGCCCTGCTTCAGCTCTTGCTGGTTGGGCTGCAGCAGCTGTCCAGCACCAATTGTCCGGCACTCCCCAGTGAGATGACCCCAGTACCTCAGTTGAAAATGCAGAAATCACTGGTCTTCTGTGTCGCTCGCGCTGGGAGTTGGAGACTGGAGCTCTTCCTATTCGGCCATCTTGCTCCACCCATTAACTGAACTTTTTACTCACCTTTAGAGGATGAAAGTTCAACTTATTGAGTCCCACCCTTTAACCATGTCATTGCATATAGTTCATTGGTTGTCACGGTTGAGTACTCTTCCATTATATAGTTCAACTTATTTATTCATGTATCTGTTATTGAACATCTGAGATGTTTCCAGTTTTTGGCTATTATGAATAAAGCTGCTGTGAACATTCTATAACAAGCATTTCTGTGGGTATAGGTGAATTCACTCTAGGGTGAATACGACAAGAGGAATTGCTTGGTCATGTGATAGATGTCCATTTAACTTTGTAAGGACTGCCAGTTTTCCAATGTGGTTGTTGCATTTTACTTCTGCACTACAGCTAGGATATATATTGACCAAGGTGTGTATAGGTGTGTGTGTATGTGTATACACAAATATTTATATTTATATAATACATAAATTGCATATATGTTATGTAGATTCACCAAAGGTACAGAATAAAAAGTTATCACTGTCAACATTTTCAGGAAGTTATTCTCAACTGAGTATCGTTACCTTTTACTCTTTGAAACTTAGTCCAAACATGTTTGAAACATATTACCATCACTTAAAAAGAGAGCGAAATTTATATAATTCCAAACTTTATATTGGTTTGGCTAAAATGGAAGCATCTTCAAAATGATTTTTCCAGTGGAGGATTAAGTTAGCTTAGGCAGAGTATTTTTTTACCCAATAAGAATTTCATGTCTTTCTCTGTTGTAGGGAGAATACTGGAAAGAAATAAAGCCTGTTTCTAATTATATTTCTCTCTTGTCTATATGACTTTTGATTAAGTGACATAACTTATCAGGCATTTGTTTCTTTATTGTTGAACAAAGACAATGTCCAATCATTTAGCCTCTCTGCCCTTCAGTACCAAAGTACAGGATAAGAGTACCTCTTTAACTGTGTTAAGATACAGGGTTCTCCTTAAATAAATTTATTTTAATTTTTTATAGATTCCAAGTTTCTTTCTTCTCTAATTCAGATTAGTTATTTATTTTTTATTTTTTTGAAACTGAGTCTCGTTCTGTCCCCAGGCTGGTGTGCAGTGGCGTGATCTCGGCTCACTGCAAGCTCCGCCTCCGGAATTCACACCATCCTCCTGCCTCAGCCTGGGAAGTAGCTGGGACTACAGGCGCCGCCACCACGCCTGGCTCATTTTTTGTATTTTTAGTAGAGACACAGTTTCACTGTGTTAACCAGGATGGTCTCTATCTCCTGACGTCGTGACCCTCCCGCCTCAGCCTCCCAAAGTGCTGGGATTACAGGCGTGAGCCACCGTGCCCGGCCCAGATTAGTTATTTTTAATTGACTCTTATTTTTATTGCTTGAGAAGAAAAATCAAATGGAGTTTCAAACAAACATATCCTTTTAGTAATCTCATGCCCCACGTAGAAGACCGCGCAAACAAACAACTGAGTGAGATCATGCGTATTTGTAAATTTCGGTTTCCAATTTGTACAAGTAAAGCAAAAATCACAGCATAAACTTCTGAACAGTATTTTTCTTAGGTTTTCTATCTTTTTCTAACAAACTTTGAGACTGTTTTTCTCCTTTCAGTTATTTGAAACTAGCAAGTAGAACAATATAAGTTGCAATATGCTCATAAAAACATACAGAAAAATTAGCCTTCTCTGATTTGATTTCTGCTATTGTGTAGTTCTTCTGGGTCTAAGAATGGTGCTATAAATAATCTGTATAAATTTGATGATGGATTTTCCATTAGCTCCTATGTCTTTCTTTGCATTTCTTATAAACCAAGAGAGAAACATTGTTTTATGCATTTTTGTATTTTCTATATGAATTCAGACAATTACCTACTCTGCATTTTTGGTGTTCTACTTATAAATAGATTTATTATACTTCATACATAAAGATGCTCTAATGATTAACATGAGATGATATAATTATAGTATCTAATAAAGTACCTAGAGTAATTATAGGAACTGTATGAAATTTAGGTCCCATGCATTGTAGTCCAACTGTGTATCTGTTGCTGGGAATCCCTCTCACCTGTCACACTGATGTGGTTCTATTATCCAAGGCTAACACACTCCTCGAGAGAATAGTCACGCCCTCCAGAGGTCTACCTGTTTAATTTTAAGATAGGATTTGCTTTGTGTTTAATAGCAAAGGGATACAAAAGAATTGTTAAAGTCTGAGGTACTGTCAAATTTCTTCCCATCTGCTTGAGGATACAAGAGTAACACACATGGAGGAAGTAGAAAATATCAGATTATAGAAGTAAACAGATGCTACATCTTCTGGTAAAACACTGGACATAGTAAGAATTTAAGAGGGGATAGTATGAGGGTCAAATCAGGAGGCTTTGCAAGGGAGGTAGGCAGGAGGCATGCCATAAAGGAAGCTGAAAGAAAAGTTAGAGAGGCAGAGATTAGCAGGGTAAATACAGTAAAAAATATCAAGAATATTGACTGAAATATTCTTGGTATTTTTATGTTGGCAAAAAGATGAAAATCAAGTTGCATGGTTAGAGCGGGACTAAACTGGAACCCTGGAAAATATGTTGACAGGTGCTTTCAGCCCTTAAGAATTCTTAAGCCAATGGGCGTTTCCCAGCCAGAGGGAATTTCTTCAGGCTTAGCAACTCTAAGACTTGTTTAAATGGCCTATCACAAGGTATAGCATCTATTTTCCAAAGGTTACTCTGTCCAAAATAGTCTTAAGGGTGAATACTGCCTGTTTTTCATAGCACATATGAATCTTCATCTTTTTAATAAAGCCTTCCCAAAAGATAGCAATATTAATGCCATGCTATAATTTATTTCTATACACACAAAGTGAATATTTTTATAAAATGAAAGGCTGCAGAATAAGCCATTCAACGAGATCACATTCAAACTGATATATATGGTTAAGGAGTGATGAATCACCCTAAACAAGAACTTCTGTAGAATGATAAAGCTCCGAAGCTTCAGAGTGGTCAGTGTATTAAACATTCAAGAAGAACGTAAGGTGGGTAGATACGTGTTATAAGAGAACAAGAATGTCAAGGTGACTTTTTTCCCTTGTTTTTCTTGGTTTGTTTTCGTGGATATATGTTGGTAACTAACTGGAGACAGAGCCAAACAACTCCAATTAATTCAGCACAGTTTGGCACAATTGGCACCCCCTGCTGAGAAGAGACAATATCCGAGCTAAGCAAAAGGTGTGAATCTTCCTACTTAAAAAGCTGCCCCTCCCCAGATGAGTATTACCAAGGTCACCTGCAGTGTTTTCTCGGGGCAGCTAACACTGCAGGTCGCTGCTATCATACCCAGCTAGGCAGTGAGAAAAGACCAATGTGCACCCTTGCCCCTAAATTTGAGAAGAATCTGGCCATCCTGGAGTTGAGATTGCTGTGAGTGTTTGTGTGTGTAATCGTGTGTACATGTGTGTTTAGGTATGAGGTTGATTTGCTAAAGTTGCTGAATCTGGTAAAGAAAAAATTCCATGAATCTTCAGTTTTACTTTTGAGTGGGAATGTGCACACTCTTAAATGTTTGTGGCCAAGGGCAGGGTTTTTCACCATCCATTTGTATTAAAATCTATTAAGTTTGCCATCACATCTCTTAAAGTCTTTCTCCCTATCTTTTGGCAACACAGTGTCAATTATTTTGAAACCAAACCTATGAGGAATTTTTGGAAAAAAACTCTTGCATTTTATTCAAAGAAAAGCAAATTTATTAATGAGAATCTGAGAAGTCAGTGGGTCTGGATCCTATTTGAAGACGAGGATAACAGCTCATTTTATTTGTACTATCACAGGGAAATAATGACATGATGGAATAGATAATAAAAACTGGATTTTCATTAGTAATTAGGATTCCTAATAGATTGCTCTTCTTGGTGGGACATTCAACAAGCTTTGCAAGCTCTTCATCTTTTTGTCATTAGAGGTAACTTACAAACAATATTTGTAAGTCGTTTAAGAAGTTTTCGGTAAAAAGGTAAAGAAGTTTTAGAGTAAATGAGGTTTTTGTAGAGAATGAGGAAAAATTGTCTTTAACTAAATTCTAGCACTACATGCTTTAGTAATCTTAAGAATTATTGTGTACCTGGGAAGTGTTAGAACTTTACCTGAATTATTTTTAGTGCTATAAAATGGAGTGTTCCATTTTCCAATTCCTACAATTGAATGTTGGATTGGATGATGCTTCCTCAGCTCTTCCATCACCCTCCAGGCAACATATGTTATTAAACCACAGACAGTCACCAGGGAGAGCTGTGAGCATGTGGGAAATTAGGGTTCCTAAGTAGAGAGAAGTTGGTAAATCTATAAAACTGTGGATAATCTCTCTCTTGGGCCATCTCTCTGCTTTAAATTATCCCTGTTAACCAAAATAAACTCAAGGAATCATTCCATGGTTAATGTGCTTTGATATATTTTGCTCAGTTGTGGACAGGAGGCCTGTCTTACATTTCTAGAACAAATGTTTTCTCTAGGTACTCAATGCTATTGATTTTGTGGCCACAGGGACGTGATCAATGACGTGACAGTTGCGGTCTAAAAATGATTGGGGCAGGAAACTTAGTAATGATGAGCTAACCTCAAAAGGCTTCACATCGAGATGCTTATCTGGACCTCTTGCCTTCTCAAAATTAGGAAGGAATCCTGAGAGAGCTACTTTTTGCAAGGGTTCTGTTGACACATACTTCATGTCAGGTCAAAAACACCATAAGAGAATCTTCCCGACTGTATTTTAGCTGAAAGGCAGTAAACCCATAGAAGGCACCATTAAAAAAATAAAGTTGTGTTTGTTATATAATAGAGGTGACAGTGAGAGTTTATGACTTTGACTTCTGTAAAAAGGATCAAGTTATATTCCTTATTCATTTTCAAGCACAAATGAGGTCATCCAAAAATTAAATTTTCTCTTCTTGCAGTAACATTGGTTGAAAAATATACTTCATCTGTACCTATATTTATAAAATGCTTTTACAGGATCCATCTTATGCTCACAGAATTCTTTACTATGTCTGCTTTATGTTCATAGAATTCTTAAAACTATGATATTATTCATCTAGCAGGTACTGACATGTTACTATGCAGTAGGTACCATGCTAGAGGCTGAGGATTAAAAGATAACGCTTTATGTGTAATCCTTTCCTTTAAGATATCCTACAGTCTGTTTATCCGTACATGTTACATTGCAATGTGTTAATCACAACAAGTGTAAGCCATGCAAGAAGAGGGAGAACAAATGTATATACGTGAAGAGGGCCGTTAGGAAAGCCTTCTGGAAGAAGCACTGAGATTAGCATGAAAATTTGCACAGAAACTTGTTAGAGATAAAATACAAAGGGAGCACCTTATGCAAAGACCTAAGGAAGAGAAATCTCATGGTCATTTTACCATATGGAGTTTAAATAATCCTAGATCATGGAGGGTGGCTTGAGAAAGAAAAAGCAGAGAGAAATTAGGCTAACACTGGGCCCAAGTAAACTCATGAATGGCAATAAATAACCTGCTAAGGAACTCGACTTTACCTGTAGGCAATGAACCATCACTGAAAGGTTTTAAGCAGAGAAGAAAGACAGAGCTAGACTTATAACGGTAGGTGAGCTGACCGAGTATATATAATGCACTTGTCAACCGAAGAGGCAAGGATGGTCCTGATTGTGTATCTCTCTCTGTACCAGTTTGCCCAAAAGTATAACTGCAATAGTTCCAAGAGGTGATATACTTCCAAGGGAACTGAAGTAGTAATAACAATCTTCCTTCTAGTGATATTTTTGCATATTTTGTGAAAAATGTGAGCAATTTGGCAAATTATACATATGCCCCCTAAGCATGCCCACTGAATTAAAAATAATATCATGAAAAAGTTTACATATTTTTTCACACTAGTCTTGTTTACTGGTTTTAAAAATAGTGGACGTTTGCATTTTTAAGATGATACCATGAAGCCATGAAAAGATACTACATAGCATATTACCAGAGTACATTGAATGCACTGGAGAGTTAGGCTTGTTATAGACAAAGGGATATGTACATGGTCTCTATTTTACAGCATTAAAAGATACAGTAGAAAAGAAGGAATTTTTGAGTCTAATACATGTAGTTAATACTATGAAATGTTCCTCTGGATAGGTGTCTTACGAACTGACTTTTCTCGTAAATAAAATATAGTAGCACTTTTTAAAAACAGCCTATTGATTAATTTAAAAGAAACTTCCACTCATAAACTGAGTGTCTGATACCTTGTTTCAAAACTAAGGATTTTTTGAGTATTATTTAGATATTTCATTGATATGAAAACGGAACACTTGAGACTACAGACAGCAGAATGCCTGAGGCAACCAAGCATACCAGAATATACTGCACAGAGAGACTTTTACTACTCCTGCTATTTAAAGACCTATTTTCATGAGCTTATTAGCTACTAGTGATCCCGAAGGAGAAATACAATTAAAACTTAATCATACCAAAAGCTGGGATTCTTCTGATTCAGCGAACTTGTAATCTATTATATTTAGTAGTTTACTTGTAAATGTCTGAAGGCTGAGAATGAGAATCATATAAATGGACTTCATTCCGTAGTGATACAACTGCTTTGAACTCACACCGCAGTATTTGCCTTTTCTGCATGTACTTCACTGTATTGGGCCCTCCCTTTTTCTGTACACTTTTCAGGTTTTCTAGTGTGGCATCTCTCTTTTCTTTTGTGAAAGCACAATAGCTCCCATTCCCTTTAACTATCATATGACACCGTTCCCAGATTTCAGATATGAAATTAAATCCTTACAAAACAGATGATGCTGAAGAATTTGAGCCCACATTAGCAAGTCAAGTTAAGAGTTGAGAGATATAGAGAAACCATGCTCAGGTGATCCTATATTTGCCCAGGAGCTCGGGTGAACTGGGGGATTCTATTACTGAGAATACTAAGAGGACAATGCTGTTTCATTGACAAATATTGATTCTCATGCGTATCCCTATCCTCACCCCTACCATCACCACCGCCTTCTGTTATGGGATAGTGTGAGCTTCCTTAAGGCCATGTCAAACAGAAAGAAGCCATGAGAGAAGAAGGGAGGGTGGACGTTGCTTTCCATGAAGTTTTCACTCCAGATATCATTCAGGGGCCACTCCACGTGGTTGTTGCAGAAGGGCAGCCTGGTAAGAGTGTAACAGGCACAGCAGGAGACACTGGGCAACCAGGGATTCTGCTGGTCTTGCAGCCACTTGCCAAGTCAAGTCTTCTGTGTGCAACTTCTGTGGGAACATTGACAATCAGCTTTGCCGCAGCTGGTGCCACAGAGGTGATCTTCTTATCCAGCAGAGAATCAAAGGCTTTCAGAAGGAAATGGAAGAATTGAAGTGGTTTGTGTGTCACGGGGGAGCAGAACTTGATACTCTAATGGGTACTTTCGTTCCATATTTCTTTAGAGTCTACTAGTTTTAGGAACTGAATTTATTTCAAAATGAGGCTATGCAAGTGTTTTTAACTTTGACTCAAATTGTAATTATTTCCGTACTCATTCCTGTCTTTCTAAGGGGGAAAAGCACAAAGAACGCTGTACTCAAGGTTCTCACTACCAAATTAAGGTTCACTTATAATTTTGACTAAATTAAATGAAAGAACAAAGATAGCAGCCCCAAAATAAGAATTATAGATGACTATAGGCTGGGTATGGTGACTCACGCCTGTAATCCTAGCACTTTGGGAGGCCGAGGCGGATGGATTACCTGAGGTCAGGAGTTCAAAACCACCCTGGTCAACATGGCAAAACCCTGATTCTACTAAAAATGCGGAAGAATTAGCAGGCATGGTGGCAGGTGCCGGTAATCCCAGCTACGTTGGAGGCTGAGGCAGGAGAATCGCTTGAACCCGGGAGACGGAGGTTGCAGTGAGCCGAGATTACACCACTGCACTCCAGCCTGGGCGACAGAGTGAGACTCCATCTCAAATAAATACATAAATAAAAATAAAGAAAGACTATATAGGCCATATTATTAATGGCCTAAAGGATCTCATTAGTACTTGGGTTTTGGGTAGGGTCTACCAGTAGCTCTCCTGTTAAGGAGGTTTTCTTAGGGAGAATCCAGTACCAATATCTTTACTAGGATTCTCTTGCTTTAGTCTTGCTCCTAATTTCCACTTCCCTATGACGTTTTTATTCTTTTTCTTTTTTTTTAAGACAGAGTCTCAAAAAACCATACTGGCTCACTGCAACCTCTGTCTCCTGGGTTCAAGCAATTCTCCTGCCTCAGCCTCCTGAGTAGCCCACCACCATGCCTGGTTAATTTATATTTTTAGTAGAGACGGGGTTTCACTGTGTTGGCCAGGCTGGTCTCAAAGCATTGAAGTTAAACTGCATGTTCTAGATAACAGAAATTACTATTTTCTCTTTCTCATATTTAAAACGAGACTATTTTCCTCCTTATGAGGACCAAGTGAAATTCCTTATTTACATGAACTGACATTGCCTGAACCATGATTTTTGTCCTCCAAAATTCATTCCCTTTATCCCTTTCTGGAATATTTGGGTTACATGAGAGAATTCGACTTCTTTTTCTTCTGTGCTTATTGATAACAAATTCCAGTTTATCTTGCATGTAATTTTATTCCAACTTCCCTTAATTAATGATCCAGGAAACAATACTCCAGTTTATGTAATATAAAAAATAATAGCAAATATTCACACAGCATTTCCTATATTTTAAGTTCTTTTAAAAAATTTTTACCTATATTAACTCACCTTAATCTTTTTGACAGGCAATATTATTATCATCCCCATTATGCAGACAAGGAAACTGAGGCACAGAAGAATCAGATACTTTGACTGGGATCCACATGTGATGAATGTGGAGTCCAGATTCAAATGGAGACATCTGGGTCCGAGGGCTTCTGCTCCTAAGTCCTGCACGGACATGCTTGTACATATTTATACCATTGAAAGAGTCAGTTTCAAAAACCGAGTTGCATTATGGGGAAAATTTGAAGATCTATTCCATAGCTTTGGATATTTGGGCTTTTTATACATTCAAACAACACTGAGGTCAGGAATCAGTGTCAGACACTCAAAGATAAATCTCTCTTTATGGGCTAACACTTCCTTCCAATCCAAAATGCTGACCACTGGGTGCCTTTCTGTCTGGTGTCACGTTTTCACTGCCACATGTCAAGAATTGCCTTATAATCTCTCAAGTTGGCAGGGTCACAGTCCCACAAACATGCTAATTAGCAGCATTTCAGCTCCAAAGCCTGCAAAGCTAAGCACAAATTATGAACCTATTTGTGTGTGTGTGTGTGTGTGTGTGTGTGTGTGTGTGTGTGTGTTTTATAAACCAAACCCAACTAGCTAAATCATATTAACTTTGTGAAAAATTTAATTCCAGGTTATGATTTGTGACATACTATGAATTTGAAAATCACACTAAACTGCTTCTGGAAAGAAGAAGTATAATTAAAAGGCTTGGAAACCCTTTTGACTTTTAGTAATTTTAATCAGTGATACGTTTCTAGCAGCACATTTTTTTCCTACAAGCTGTTTACAAAGGAATTGTACTGCGACGCACTTCATTCTGTTTGTTTTTCTCTTTTAATGCTGTTGAAACAGAATTTGTTCTCAGCCGGTGAAGGATAATCTAACATTAGGCTTTTACAGATATAAAAGATTGGCTATCATCTCTTTTTGCCTTCAGACACTTAAAAGGTACATCAATATTGAAAATGTTCAAGTACCCATTTGTACATTATTACTAAAAACTAAGTATTGGCAGGTATTTCATTCACTGTATCTTGCATTTCACAAAATTCTTAAATTTCAAATTTGCCGGTAATCTTGGAAGATGGAGGAGAAGTTGGCATTTTTTCTCAGCTTGCCTCATTTTAAGTGAAAATCATAAGGGGAAATGATATGCCCAGGAGTTTTATTAACCACCACAAATATAGAACCTAATGCTTATTTGTAAGATTTATCTATTCTAAAAGTATCAATACTACCTGAAAGCAAATTATGATGAAAAATGGTTGCTATTTTAGCTATCTGCTCATCTTTTCTCTTGAAATCTTTGTTCAGAGCCATGGATATAACATTCCAGAAAATAACAACAGATATTTCTTGCTAATCTTTCATGGACCTTGGTTATCCTCCGCCATCATCAGAGCTTTTCGTTGACCTTGACATCAGATCTACCTACGGACATTGTTGTTCGGAGCAATGATCATAAAGCTTTTTACTGAGTGCCTAATATGTCCCAGGCATTTTGGTAAGCACCATACAAATGTTGTCTCAATCCTGTCAACAAACATATAAAATAAATACTATTCATATCCTCATTTTAAAAGTGCGGAAACTGCCAGGTGGCTCATGCCTGTAATCCCAGCACTTTGGGAGGCCGAGGCAGTGGATCACCTGAGATTATGAGTTCAAGACAGGCCTGGTCAGCATGGTGAAACCCTGTCCCTACAAAGACACAAAATTTAGCCGGGCATGGTGGAGGGTGCCTGTAATCCCAGCTACTAGGGAGGCTGAGGCGGGAGAATCACTTGAACCCATGAGGCAGAGGTTACAGTGAGCCAAGATTGTGCCACTGCACTCCAGTCTGGGTGACAGAGTGAGACTCCATTTCACAAAAAAAAGAAAAAAGAAAAAAAAAAAAGTAAGTGAACTAAGATTTAGAGAGGCAAGGAACATTTGCCAAGGTCACATGGCAAATGTCACCTGTGAATATAATTTTAGTTAATTTGACTTCAGAAGCTGCGTCTTAACCCACTAGGCTATTTTGATGAGAATGTTCTTAAAGCCATCAAGGTTATGCATTTGTGGGCTTATTTCTGTAGTGCCACTTATATAAAATGATCGCTGAGAAATCTCCCAATTTTTATTTTCTTGAAACTTGAAATAAAATTAGAGACATATTTCTAATCAATCACAAAAAGTAACTTCAGTAGATTGTGTTTCCATGAAGTAATTAGAGGTCTTTGATAAATTAGCTAGTGAGCTATATTTTGTTTATTATTTTCTCTCTAAAGTTTGTTACCTCTGCTCCAATATGGTATGAGCTATTGTACACAAGAGCCTATCTGAGAATAATAGCCTAAACCATACTGGGAATATGTATATCGCATTGCAAACTAGATTGATTTACTGATTGGCTGCTAGTAGTGGGCAGATGTTATTCATTCCTTCGGCTGTCCTGACACATCACTAAAAGCCTGCTGGCTTAAAACAACAGAATATTCTCTCCCACCTTTGGAGACCAAAAGTTTGAAATCAGTGTACCAGTAGGGCCACACTTCCTCCAAAGACTGTGGGAAGGAATCCTTTGCCGCTTTCAGACTCTGGTGGCTGCAGGAGTTTCCTTGGCTTGTGGCCACATTACTTCACTTCCTGCCTCCATTTTCACATGGCCGCCTTCTTCTTCTTTGCGTCTTATCTTCTTCTCTGTATGCCTCTAGTAACAACACTTACCATGGGCTTTAGAACACACTCCAGTGGTCTCATCTTGAGATCCTTAAATTAGTTACATCTACGGAGACCTTTTCTCCTAAGTCACATCCACAGGTTTTGGGAACTAGAACATGTATGTTAGAACACATAAATATATTGTGGTGTGGTGGGGGCTATTATTTTCCAACAGCAGTGGAACATGAAATATGGAATGATTCTTAGATTTCTGTAGACTGCAGACTAGACGTTGAGTTGGACCATTAGTTGAAGTAAGGCAAACATAAAGAACGAAGTGCAGAGAGATGAAGAAAGAGAGGATATAATGTATTTTGTTGTGGACCTATTAAGACTGGAATACTAGTGTTTAGTTTGTAGCTTCAGAAAGAGGTCAGGATTGGGAAGAGAGATTTTTGTAACTCCTTAACATTCATCGAAAGTAAAGGCAGGAGACTGTTTAAGTTTGACTAAGGAGAGATAATAAGTAAGCAAAGTGGGATAAGAAAGAAATGAAAAAGAATATCACAGGTCATTGCTTTCATTTGATATGATGCATTATGGCAGAAGAGGAGCTATCAAGAGAGACTGAAAAAGAGTGTTCAGTTTGGGGCAGCCAGAAATAATGTATTATGTTAAGTACGTGGATCATACAAGAGGGGAATCCAGGAAATGCAACAGAGGAAAGGTGAATTCAGGAAGATGCCAAACAAACAGCCTATTTCATAATGGTATCAGAAATCACATCTGTGTGTTGCTAACACCTCACTTCTATCTTCTTGACCCAGTGGTTATTCATTGAATATTAACTGTCGGATGGATTCCATACCTTTTAATTTCTCTCTATCTGTTTATTTGGCTCCAAGCATGTGGACCAGAATGCAGTATAATTTTACTCTGTAGCAAACTGACCAGTATGATAAATATCTGTGGTTGTCACTGTTAGACCTGACCCATGGTCCCCGTAGACCAGAAAGTTCTGAGTGACTGATTTTCCTCTCCCTTTGTGCACATGAGGATAGTTAGTGATTCTGTCTATTAGACTAAGCAAGTAAACAACCTTGGCCCTTTGGGCCACAAGGATGACAGTGGCAGTAGGCTCAAGTTGCCTCCTGTCATTTTGTTGGCTTTTTTCTTCCCACCTATTGTTTTGTTTGGTTTTGATGAAAACACAACTTTGAATTCATAGCTTAAGAAAACTTATGTGTATGAAGCGTGCACCTAAACCTAGTATTGGCAGTGTTTCTCAAACTTGTATCATTTTATGGTCCCCCAGACGAGCCTTTTTAGATATCTTCTATTCTTCATTACCACATACCCATTAGATTTTCATACGAAAGATACATGTGCTATTTGGAGAAACAAAAACCATGGTAATATAAGTTTTTTGGTTTTTTTTTGGTTTTTTTTTTTTTTTTTTGGTAACCTTCCCCTTCCAAACCAATGTTTTGCCCCTATAAGCAATACTTATAAGCTTCTTGCTCCCAAGAAGGCCTGGATGAGGGTCTTCCTGTTAAAGTTCGTTTTAGTCCCTGCAATGGTGAATGACGTTCTAGTCCTCAGAAGCATTATTTTGTTTCAAATTAGGGATCATTTTATGTCAGGGAGAGCATATTTTACTTGCTTTTCCTCCACTGTAGACATGGGCACATTATTAATAAAGCTAATGAAAATTTAACTTCATAGATACTTATTGCTGAAATTAAATTTTTGTCATTACTTATGATTTAATTTTAATCAAGTGCCACACTGCAGTGGGTACCTCCTTCAGTCCATGCCTTGACAAAATGTATTGCTCTGGAATGACCTATGTTAGTCACCTACTGAACTTAGTCACACAGAAAGGAAATTCAAAAGCATTCCCACCTCTTAATATCAATCTTTACTTTTTTAGCTGCAATCATGGAACCGCATTTGGGACTATATTCTCAGTACATTAATTGAAGATTATGTACCAATTTTCCACCCCATAAACTTGCGTCTTCAGAAGTATTCAGTAAATAAAAACTACTTTTTTGTGTGGTAGCTCAGGTCAAAATCTTTGGAGTTATTCTGTCAACCTAACTCAGTCTGTACAACGAATTACCAGTAAACCCTGTAACTCCGCCTTCAAAGCAAAGCCAGAATCTTGCCACTTCTCACCCTCATCATAGCCCAAGCCGTAACTGTCTCCCACCTCAATGATCATAAAGTTCTCTTTCCTGTAACCCTGATTCCATCCTTGCTCTTTACAATCTGATTGCAGTAGCAGCCAGAGACTCTGTTAAAACTGACTTTGTATCATGTCATCCTTCTGCTCACAACCATCCAATAACTCCCATCTTGTTCAGTGTAAAAGCCGAGTCCTTACCGTGGCCTCTGAGGCCCTGGGTGATAGGTCTTCACTGCATCTTCTTCCCTCCTCCTGCTTACTCGGCTCTGGCCACATGGATCTCTTGGTTCTTTCTTGCATGGTCTAAAACCATTCCCACCTCACGGCCTCTGTATTATTATTTAATCCTCTTGTGTCCTCATGGTTTGCTTCCTCACCTTCTTCTTACCCCAATTCAAATATCTGCACATTAGTGAGGTCTTCCCTGGCCACCACATTTGTAAATAGCCAAAATGAAAATAGAAACCTTTTGGGGATGCCTTATACTCTGCTTTATTTTTCTCTCAACATTTGAACTAACAACATGTTAAAAATTTGTAAAATATTCATCTATCTCCACCCACCATAAAGTCCAGCTAGGGCACAAATTTTATCTTCTTGTTCATTTCTAGATGTCTAATGTCCAGCAAATAGTAGGTGCTCAGAAATATTTATTGAGTGCAAATCTTCAATTACATTTTCTCATGGATTCTATCTACTACTTAACTGATATGAATTAAATATTGTTTTCAATGAACTTCAAATCACTCTATCATATAGGATCTAGTGTTAGCTCTCTTTTATTCAAACCCAAACAGCTGTTGCCGGGAGCTGTTGTAGTCAAAAGATAGGAGAGTGAGGAAAACAGACAGGGTCTCTGCCCTGTAGCTTACAGTCTTTTGTTCCATTTGCCTCTGTCCCTCTTGTATTTTATTAACATTTTTAGTCATTAAGTCTCAACGTATGTACATCTAATTATCTTATATGGACTAATATCCCAGCATAAATAAAAATATGAATTTTCTTATTAAATATTACTTAGTAAACATGTTATATTCAAATGATCAGTAGTGACTATTTTGTTTTATAATAATATATCCCTATTTGACATGATAAAATGCACTGGATTATGGAGGAAACATGCACTTGCGTAATTGGGGTCAATTGTGTTTTTCAAGCACTGTTAACTAACCTTTTGAAACTTAAACACTGAAGTGGTAAAGATTCAGATCAGAGTAATATTTTTATCCTCTCTTGCTATTTATTTCTGATACCTAAACACAGAGAATCATTGCCTGAGCCAAGGGTTTTCAGAAGTATGATTTATTGAAAACACAAGCATATGAATTACTCACTTTTCTATTAAATATAGAGCTTGATTATAAGTGTACAGGCAGTGTCTTCATTTTTTTATTTTTGGTACTATGATATAAGCATTACAAGTAAAGTTTCCAGGTTAAGTGAATTTTTCTTTCAAGTCAACTGTTTCTGTATAATTATCTCTGAAATCATGAGACAACAGATCATATATGAAATGCATAGAAGAGTAATATCCAAAAAAGTCAGGTAGCATTCCACCTTCACTCATTCCACCACAACCCACTATGTGTGGCTCAGTTTTTTGTGTCTCGTGTCTTCTTGTGAATGTGAATCAAATTCCCAATTATACAAGCAGTTATTCATTTTATTTCTGCAAAGCAAATGTGGAACATAATAGAAAGTATAGTTGGCACTACTTTCAGAGGTACCTGCCCATTACTGGATTTCTGTAACAGTAAAACAGTGTGTTTCATATTTGCATTGAAGATCTGGGTTAAACCTGCCTTTCCATAACTTGTGTTCACTGTGATGCTTATTTTCTTGCCATTATAATCATATAGCTTCTTTGTCTCTTCTTTTACTCTTAAAACAAAATAAGAAGCAAATATTAAATAATTGAAAGTATCCCTGAACAAATGGTATCACCTATAATAATCTGCCATAATAAAAAGAGATTTTTAGACAAATAAAAATTGATATTTTAAAAATATGCTATTTGAGAGAAACATCCCACCAAGAATTTAACAAATATATTTATTCTCAGAAAACTTAAACATGTTAAAGTACAACCACAAGATGATATAATCATTTACATAGAAATTACTGCATTCATTTAGAAAACCCCAAGCAAGAAAATACAAAAATTAATTAGACCCACACTAATTTTTTTCTATTGTTTTATATGCACATCTTATTTTGCCCAAATCTGGTCATTTAATATAGTAAATGTACTGTTTAAATGTTAGAGACTGGGGGCTAAGAAACCTGAATTACTTCTCTAAAGGTTCTTTTCATGTTGACAGCATAATACAAGAAATGATCCTATTGGTATAATTGATGTAATTAATTTTTAAAGCATTAAAGATTTAAAATTACTCAAGTAAAATAACACAAGAAATGCACTTCCTTTTCCCAGAGTTAAGTCCTGTATTCCTGATTGTAATTTTGTGTTGAATTTAGAAATGTTAACTTACCTGTTAATTACCTCTCCAATGACCACTGATTTGGCTAACCTTAAACACAATATTAATTACCTGATCTAATATCTTGCAGGTGCACATTATTAAAGAAGGCTATCACCATGCTCTACCTTATCTTTTCTGTAGCAAGTATCTTACTATTTTGTGTGATATTAAAATGGAGATTTTGCAGTTTTGAAGTTTGTGTCTGAGCAAATATTAATAATGACGTGCTGCTAGAAGCTCTCATGAAATGCACACAAATCTAGAAGCTCTCATGAAATGCACACAAATTGTGACTGCTAATCTTTCTGAGATATTACACCACAAGCAGCAAGGCAGATATTGTCTATTTCTTCATTTTAAGGCACGTTTAAAGGATGTATGTCAGTTTTACTGGGAACTGCCCTTGTTTAGGCTCCAGATCAAAGAAAACCTGTTCTCATCCTTAGGCCATTAGGAAAGATTGCTAGAGAAAGTTAAACGTGAATGAGGAATCAACGTTTGAGCCAGGACTATAGAGATATTTCAAATGTTAAAAAAAAATGATTTAGAAGATGCAGGACTTTGAGACCGGAAGTTTTAAAAATATTAAGTGAAGATAAATTTATTGGTATGACAGATTAGTTAGTAGGAAATAAAAAGAAAACATAAGCAATAACTGAAAGTAAACAAAAATAGCTCAAATATGTGTACAATTGATTTCATGTAACCTTCTGGATGAACTACATACTAGAATTAATTTGGGGAAGTTTTCAAATAATGCATAAACACCAACAGAGGCTGACTGGGTCAATGCATACATATACTCAGATACATATGAGTCAGATTATTTGGGGGAAAAAAACATCCAAAGAGATGACACAACAATGATTAAAAAAAAAAAAAAAAATACATAGCCAGGATTTGGAGTCTTAGTGGGAACCACCTGGGCAGTTTGGGATGAAGGTTAAAGGGCTTATTTCACTCTTCTTTTAGTCTTATCTAAACTTTACTGAAAAGGACATTTACAGTGACATTGGAGGCCAATCCCTTTTATCCCTTTGAACCACTTGAACAGTGGCTGTAACTTCTAGAATCATTCTTAGTGTAGTGATGACACTGGAGATCATGGGCCCCCTGCACAGTGGCCATGGGGTTGGCTGCAGCACTTTTTATCAGCCAGGGGGTCCAGCTGAGGATCAGAGACAGCGTTCCAGAAACCAATATCCAGGGCCACGCATCACAGGCGAAGGCATAACCCTTTGCAGTTACCTACCGAGGTCTTCCTCAGAGCCATCCGCTGAAGCTGGGTGCTCTCTGCATCTCATTGTTCCAAATACTTACTCTATTAATAGCATCTAGTGTAGCTCTTTGTTGGAATAAGTTATTGTGAAGCATCTAAAGTAGTATGAAATTGATGAATAAAAGTTTTCCAGGTTTTGAATTTTATTCCCTATAATGCTAAATAAGAGAGATGCTAGCTCCCCTAAGATTACAGAGTGGGATAGGGGTACCTGGAAAAGCTATAGATAGGATTTTCAATGAAAGATATTTAACTACAATTAAATAGATACGTTGGTCAGGGAATGGCAAGGCAGACTATACTATAACAGAAGCTATGTGCATCGTCTTCACCTCACCCTTGGGACCTGCTTGGCATGTGATGTAATCACCTTCTTAGCCCCAGTATCTTATTTGTTTAAATGTAGGGATCAGAATCAGGTGATATGTTTAGCTCAACTTGTGAAGATTTTATAATCCTGTTTCCTAGATTATGATCCTATGATCTTATCAGGACTACCAAATAGTTTCTGCCTTCAAAGAATTACCATCTAGTTAGGGAACAAAATTAATACAATAATCAAGAACTACACTGGATGGCAAATACATTTAGAACAATGAAAATATGAATGTTAATTGACGTAAAATTGAAGATGTCAGAATCAGGAAAGTTGAGCTAAGGAGAGAGAAAAGTGTCCTAGACAGGGGAACGGACACAGGAAGGTTTTTGAAGAGAATGTTAGAACTCGGAGGAAACAGGCCAGATTACAAATAAACTGAAATAAAGGAGTTTAGATTTTAGGAAGCAACCTAAAAGAGAAGTTTCTTAAACAAAAAGTAACACATGGAATGCAATATTTAAAAAATAGTAGTCTGACAGTGGCTAAGGATTCATTCATTCAACAAATATTTATTGGATGCAAATTATGTATCATGCACCCTGCCAAGCACTGGAAATTCAAATATGAAACAAGCAGACACCCATTTTTCACCATAAGGAAGGCCCACAGCCCAGCAGTGATAAGGAAGAGATGTAATAACCCTGTGTTTTGGAATGGCACCTAACCTAGCCTGGAAGGCAGAGTAAGAGAAGGCTTCCAGGAGTTAGTGAGCTTTGCTTTGAAAGCAGACAAGTTGGAATCAGCCAAGAAAGGCAGGTGATATGCATAGGATGGTTGATACGGGAGTGTTCCAGAGAGAACAACTATAAGTGATACATTTCCAAGGAGAAAGTGAGTCAGTGCAGGAAGATAAACTAGAGCACTGTTATAATCATTCAAGCCTGGGCGGATAATAGTCTAGGGCAAACTGGTAGCAACACAAAGCAAAAGTAAGACACAAATATGAGAGGTATTTCATTATAATAACAGGTTCCAAATATAGAGAGAGTCAGATACTAAAATTTAAGTAGTGTAAATTATGAAATGTAAATTTCATAATTTTGTTATCCAAATATACCAATAAAAGACATGCAAAATGCCTTTTCTTTTGCCTTTACCTAGTTAATTATTATTCTTTTTTTTAGAGACACAGTTTTGCTATGTTGCCCAGGCTCTTCTCAAACTCCTGGTCCAAAGTGATCCTCCCTCTTCAGTCTCCTGGGTAGCTAGGATTACAGGTACAAGCCACTGAGCCTAGCTTTGCCTTTATTTTAATAAGCCCACCAGGATGAATTGTAGATTATACAATTCTTGCCATCTTGAAGATACAGAAAAAGCTTTTAATTTGGGCCACTGAATGGGTAGAATTTTAGAAATATAATATCCAAATTACTTTGTTAACTTATATCTTAGGTCGTTGTTGAAATGCCATTTGCCAGAGTTGGAAAATTCATTATGGTTTTCTGTATATTTATCTCTTAGGTAATTATTTGAAATCACTGATTTCACTTTTGTTATACTTTGCCTTTCTCATGTCCATGTAGCAGATATAATACAGTTGGCCCTCAGTATCTGCAAGTTCCTCATCCCCGCAGTTAATCAACTATGGACCAAAAATATTGCAAAAAAAAAAAAATAATAACCACAATAAAAATACTTCCAATTTTAAAACAATACATCTGATAATTATTTACATAGCATTTACACTCTATTTGACATTATAAATAATCCAGAGATAATTCAAAGTATACAGGATGATGTGCATAGGTTTTATAAAAGGGTCTTACCTAGGGTATGGATTTTGGTATGCAGGGGAGATGTTCCGTAACCAGTTCCCCTGAGGACACTGTGGGGCAACTATATATGTAAATGGGTCCTTTCACATCCTAGGATGAATGCCCCAAGTAAAATGTCCTAGATCTTATACACGCCTCTGTTATCTATGTATCAAATGACTACTTCCTAAATCTGGAAAAAGTTTAGTTTAACTCATGAGTTAAAAAAAAAAAAAAAAAAAAAAGTTCATTTATGGACTTCTGCAGTGAGTTCAAAAACAAAGAAGTTAATTTTAAAAGCTCATTATATTGAGTTAACAGTGAATTAAAAAAAACCAATGAAATTAATTTTAGAGCCATTTAATTTAGTTCAGGAAAGAGTGAGACTCTTTTATTAACTTAATTATTTTGGAATTCACTGTTTTAAAGTCCAATAAATGTTATGTATTTTATTTCCAATTAACTTCATTTGTGCTTGGAATCATATTTACTTTCTCCATGTGGCTAAATTTCACCTCTCATTTTGCATATAGGCCGACTGTTCACAAACGGGCTTGTCTCCCTTTATTAGATATAAGTATATTGCATCTTGAAAGTGACAGTAGAAACCAAATTTAGCATTTTGTTGACTATTACTTTAGTTACCAGAATTGACTTATTCCTGTACAACAGAAGGGTAGCAAACCGGCAATTTTCTAACTGTGCCTTTTGTCAACGATATAAACTACTGTGTGGTCTTTATCAGTGATACTCTACCTGATCCATTTGCCAAAGTATAGACATCAGTATAAAATAAAAAATTTAGGAAATTGGGTTGTACAAAGGGAGTCATACGTCAGTCCTTTTAATCAGATTTTAACAAATGAAACTCTAAATGAGACACAATAATTTGATCTGTAAAAAATTGTGTTTAACTTTGAATTGTTAACACAAAAGGGAGTTTCTACCTTTACTTTTAGAGAAATTTTGGAGAGGATTAAAAGGAACTGCTAAGTGCCTCAGAATGTGCAGATCTTAAATTTTACATTTTCCCATTTCCCATTTCTTCATCTGTTATATTAAAACGGGGGGAGAATTCTCTATACTATGTCCAGTGAAAAAAATAATCTGTTAGCTGACATTTATTCAAAGATTAGCTAAACCTCAAAATCCACATATTATTTTCTTATTTTTGGTCACGTGTTATGTTGTGTCATGTTGTTTTGGGTGAGCAATCGTCTGAAAAAACTCAACATCTTTTATCTGCTGATTTGACTTCTCTGTAAAATGAAAAAAAAATACAGTTTTACCTCCCTGGTTGAGGCTGAGAATGGGGCTGTCAGATAGGAAGCCTGGTTGGGGCAGCAGCCATGGAAAAGTTCTCCACTAATTGGCTGACATTCAGAGCTTGAGGATCAGCAGCTGTTGCAGCAAATTCAGTCTGGATATAAGGCAGATTTTTCATTTATTTCAATTAATTACCACACACATCAAAACTTCTTCTAAAAAATTCTCAAATGAATACCTATAAGGAAGAAAGAATGCTTAGGTATGCACAGACTTACTTACTCTTTCAGAGCTTTCAAGATATGACCAACTTGATTTTACTCATCTAGAAATGTGACCTTTTGTAGAAGTATGGAAAGAACGTATCTGTACATCAAAAAGAATTTCAATTTGATTCAAAGGACCAATTACTAATGGTGAAATATAGGTATTGTAAAGCATGTCAGGTATGCGGACAATTGCATGCATTTAGTGTATATGTCTCTTTATGTGGAAATAATGCTACTATAAAACAATGGAAAATTGTCACTGCTGCATGCTTATAATAGCTATAAAGCATACAGCATGCATATTGCAATATCTGTGCACTTTACAAAAAGTTCTTTATCTGGAAGTAATGTAATTCTGCATGATGCAGTGCTCTAATTAGAATAGTGTTTTATTGGACAGAAAATAGGCCACCCAAACCTACACACTGGAACTGGTGACTATAGAATGTGTGATGTGTATCACATGTGCCTAAAATGTATATGCTTTTTCATTTTACTCTAACACTGTTCTTTGTATATATTTCTTTGTAGATATGAATTCAACGCACTCACTTATTGTGTGCCTAACAGATGCTTTGAAAGAATATGAGAGGGACATGTTAATGAAATACAAAAACATTTGTATGTACAAAGTTTAGTTTAAGAAAATGTGACTACATTATTATTGCAATTAGGTCATTATTTACTGTTGCAATTCATAAATCAACCTACATCACATTCTTGTCCAGGCTACCTTTGTGGATTACAAAATAGCTTTATATCATGAAGGGATGAAGAAAATGAATTCCATAATATATGTAAATAAAACACTCAGGGTGTATATGTATGTTACCATATATTTTAGGCAAAGAAAAATAGAACACTCAAACATTTACCCATAAAATCCAGAATATCTTTGTTCTCTGTTTGAATCCCAGAAAATTCTAAATTACTTCAGTAAGGGAGAAAATTAGGATATTAACAATTACCCCCACCCCCCCAAAATTTTTCTCTTCATAACACTTTTTACTATAGCCCATTAAACATTTTAAAATTTTAATATTATACGGCATTTTGGACATACAAAAAATAAAGTGCAATGATGCTCATATACCTCTTTCTCTGCTTAGAAAATCAAATTTTGCCGATAATTCTATCCCCTTTTGAACCCCTTCTATTCATTTCCTCTATTCTCCACCATGGAACTGAATTAGTTACTATAAAAACATGTTTAAATGACTAAATTTCATTTTCTTTGAAAATAATGATCTAATTAGCTACATTAAATGGCTAATAAGAAATCCAGATATTTTCAAATAAGCAAAGTTGAGCCATCTTAGTTCCAGAATGTTTTACTTGTACAACTACAACGCAGCAGAAGTCTAACAAAACCCAGCCTCCGGCAATTATTTGTTTATTTATTTATTTTAAGAAGGGAAAGGAGGGGAGAAATATCCCAAGGGTGGCCTGAATTACCTAGGAATATGCTTTCAGTTCCCTCCCCTCAAGTCTTCACAGGGGGATTTTTGCAAGTGTAGTTCTTTGAAACAATGTTTAGCTAATGACTCAAGAGGACTACTCAGAACCATTGAAGAGCACCTCAAAAACAGATGCTAAATGGACTTTTGTCAGGTTGTACTAGCAGAGCCATCAGCAGCACATCAAGTTGGAATAAATTGAATTGAGATCAACAAAGGAGCATGCTGTTTACGGATGGTATCAAATCAACTTTCCCTTCCCGCTGGAATTCAGAGACAGCATATCATAGGATAGTGAGTATTCCTGGAAATCCAGTGCATTTCCTAAGCTAAAGGAGTGTTTAAGCATTACACGGTGCAGGTTTTATTCCTTTTAAAATTTTATTTCTTGAATATAACACAATCATTGTTGTAGTGGATTAATCCTCATCATGATCTCATAATTTGCATTGCCTAAACGAATAATTTATGTTCTATTAAACAAATCTATAAACAGAGATGTTTTTATTGGGGGTGGTGGTGATGAAACGTGAGCATCTGGCAACCACACCTTGATTCATTTTAGCCCCTAGAGTCGTGGTATGGCGCATTAATTTCTCAGTTTGTAATTTACCAGCTGCATTTAATGGAACCAATTTTCATTACATCTGTTCTATGGTTCAAAGAGCTCTTTTAGTTGCCAAAGGGGGCCAGCGTCACACAGATTCTGAGAGGGGCTAATACGCTGTTTCTTGAAGTATTAGAAAACCAAGGATGATTCCTAGTTTTACAGCAAACAAATTATTTTGACAGAGGCAAGTTTTATATTCATGACTTAGCCACTGGTAGATTTCAAATTAAAAGTATAGTATGCCCTTTTCCCAGGAATTACATATTGATTTTCATGTCATTTTCTTCATAATACCCACTGATCGCCTGTCTTTACAATCAGTGGTAGATTTATTGTTTACTAGTTAAAGGAAACATAATTATGCTTAAGTAAATCCTCTTTGTAAATTGCAGGTGGCTAGAAGATGGGTATTTCTTAGGCAAATATGGATTTTATAAATGATTCTTACATTTATTATAGTAAGCATTATTTATGGCCAAGAGAAGGTCATAGCTCTTCACAGTGTATAGTGGGAACATTTTTAATAGTAGAAATGGTTTTGCTTGAGCAACTTTACATTCTTGGTGTGTAATTTTAATCTCGTAAAAATATGTCACTGTTACGTAATTCCAACTGTAGGATTCCAGTTGAAAGCAACTTTCAATGCAAAGGGTTTTCTCATGGGCAGGAGAGAAATTTGAAATGTTCTACAGTGCTTTGAAGTTCTAAAGCTTCAGCTGGGAGAATTATAAAGCATTAAACCTGAAAAGTTTTCACCTGATGGTCATGAAATAGCATACCAATATGAAAACTGACTGTTTTACTTCCTCAGGCAATCTTTTTTTCCTTTTCAAGAGTTTCAAAAATATCATGGATCATGTTACATTGAGAAGATCATCTTAGAAATACTTTATTCTTTTGAAATCATTAAAGTGCATAACATAATTGTATTTACACATGAAGGTTCAATGACATAATCTGTTTGTATTGGAGTTTCACCACAGTTGGAGAAGTCAAGTTTGTACCAAAATTAGAGGTAACTTTACATTTTGTAACCACGTTCAAATTATCATTTTTATACCTAAGAGAAAAATAAGCAGTTTGCCACTATTAAATCCAAATATATAGTTGTGTGTTACAACTTACAGCTTACCTAACAAATTTACATGCATCTCACTTGAGTCTCATGACAAGTTGAATGACCTGGTCCATGTCACAACGGGAGAAGGTGATGAAAATCAAACTCAAGATTTGTGACCCCAAATAAAAAACCTTTTATCTCTAAAGGATCCTCTGTTATTACTGACTTATGGTTAGGTTATAATTTCAAATTGTTTAATTCTAGCATTGGAAAACACAGGTAAGGCCATATGAATAATTTTCAAACACAGTAATTTGGCATTACAAGAATATATTCCTTCCATAAAGCTGAAAATATAATTATGACAACTAGTATTACTAAAGACTATTTACTGGCCCCTGAAAATCCAGCAGGCTTTAACAGTATGGCTACACAAAGTGTTGAAGACAAAGCCACTGCTTCCTAGGAAACCAGATAAAAAGAATACATTAGGCATTATTTCAGGGGTATGCTTAGGCAATGCTTGATATCATGTCTGGCTCTCAATAGACACAGAGGCATATTCTAAAGTCAAAATCATTTGTTCATCCACAAAAAAAACCCACTTATTGTGTTTCTCTAATCACCAAGTGTTGCATTTATCTGAGTAAATAAATATCAATAGGATCTGGGGTCTGTCACCAAATTCAAGTCTAGGAAGAAATATCAATTGTCTCATGTAGGGTACAATGTTTAATACATTCAAATAAGCAAAAACAAAAACACCAGCATGAGACAATTGAATCACTGTTAAATGACTATAATTTTAGTGACTATGAAGACACTTTCATAAACCAATTAAAATATTATGGAATGTCTACTATAAATTAAGTGTAGGTGCTGAATGATAGAGATGTTATATAGCAATTTGTGATAAGATCCTTGCCCTTAAAGAATTTACTTCTACTTGGGAGAATGAAGTAAGCAAATTTATGACCTGATTAACATCGTAGTGGCATTGAACCATTTCTATAAAAATTACAATATAATCATGTACACTTTTTAATGTTTTAGACATAAAACAGAACATGTCTTCATGTAGAACTTTAATAAGAACTCAATGTCAACTATATGTTAAAATGTATGCTACATATAATTTAAAAGAAGAACTCTAGAGCTCTATATGTAATCATTGTAAGATGCATGCTTTTCAAATTCCAGCACTTTTGAAATTTGGATTTATCTTACAAATGGTGGCATCTGAGTATTTTGTCATAGTTTGAATGACAGTTATTATTTTTCTTAGTGATACACAAAATAATAGTGCATCATTAAATCAATGATAACTTAGATGTGATAAAATAAGAGTATATAATATAAAAATACACCCCAGGTCACCTAATGTAGGATGAATGTATAATTTTAACTGTTTGTAAAATTACACATACAGTATTAAAATACTTATCACCTGCTTTTATCACTCTGCTGACCACTTTGTAGACACCATTTTAATTAATCTTCCAAAAATTTCTACAAAACAAATCTTATTGTTGCTTTATAGATAAGGAAACTGAGGTCAGAGTGCTTAAATTACTTGCCCAAGATTATGGAGGAGACAGGATATATTAAAACTCATGGGTTTTGTTTTTTTTTCTATTTAAAATAAAATATTTCAACACATCAACCATAATGAGATGGTTAATTTCATGATTTATTTACCTTCTTAAAATTTAGAACTTTTTGGAAATGATTTAGATGATATAGGTCTCTTTAAAAAGGTTTTTAAGGTGAGTGTGAAATCCTGCTTTCTTTTTCTATATCTCATGGAATTTCTTGTAGTAGGCAGGAATACTCAAAATCACCCCACTGACTTCTGATCTCATGAACTTCAGTTACAATAGAGCTGAAAGGTCCTCAAAAATCATCTACTCCACCACTATTAAAGAGCTGATGCTCAACATGTTTCCATCAAGGTGAACAATGGTTACAGTCACGGCTGGAGCCCTGCCTGGACTCTGCTTATGGGTGCTGCTCTATTTCACGTGCACGTTGATTGGCACTGGAGTGGGTTATATCAACTGTCTTTCAAGAAAGAGGTCTTTGGTCAGTACTTGTCACCAATGAAACAATGCTCTTACTCCTTCTCATTCAAAATTACATTTACAACAACAGTGTATATGGATATTGCCTTTGTTTCTTTTGTCTTCTAATTCCTCCTTAGTTCCTTCAAACCAACAAAGCCGCACAGCATTCATTCTGCAAAACGACACCAAGAAAGAAAGAAAAATTCCTTTTAGTCTCCTTGTCTGTCTCTCATAGCCATAGCCATGGTTCTTCCAGCCACTATTCAATCTGGCTTCTTGTCCCAGAGTTTTGCGTGGACCTGATGGATTCCCAGTATATAAGATGCTAGACTAGGACCTTTATGAAAAACTTATCCTAGGAAATCTCCCTTCCACCCCTTCATTTTACCATAAATTTTCATTCAAAACTCTATTTAAAACCATTTATAACAGTTCTTGTTTATACCAAAAGTGCCTCCTACAACCTACCTTTTCATACAGTAACCCTAATTCTTGTTGTGCAAAACCAGAGATGCAAGGCACAGAGTCTACCACAGTACTCAAATGGCACTTGACAGTGTGTTGACATGCTTTGAGTACTTCACCCTTCATTGAGAAGTCAGGTCAATTATAAGGTCATTAGCACCAACATTGCAAAATAAACAGAAAAGTAAGCCCAACTGTGCCCCAAGCACCCTGGACACACATATGCCATTGCCTTTGTAGACATAGACAGAAGCAGCCTGAGGAGTCAGGGAGATGACACATCACAGAGAATGGAAAGGCAAGGGCCATCACTCGGACAGGCAAAGGGAGAGGACAGCTGAAGAGCAGGAGGGGAACCTGGGAGCTCCTGGCACTCATTGCACTGACCCACTTTTCAGTGGGCATTTGTTCTTTTTTTCCTAGTTTCCATTAGGCTTGCCTGGTTTCGTTGAGCATCAGAACTGTGATCCCTTACTAATTTGCTTTGCTGAAGTAAAGCTACCTGTATGATTGGAGCCAAAACAGGAAGCCAGATGCTAGCACACTGATTGCACCTGTCTCCAGCCAGCCCTGCACATTTATCTGTGGAGAAGACCTAGAAATGCCACACACACACATAAGGAGAAACTTTGACCATATGCTTAAATCTGCACAAATCACTATAAAACATTTTTCCTCCTTTGTAATAAGCCTCCTCAAGATTTGCTGAAGGACAAAAGAATACAGGTATTGACCTGTATATATCCACTCTCATGCTGCTAATGAAGACATACCCAAGACTGGGTCATTTATAAAGGAAAGAGGTTTAATTGACTCATGGTTCAGCATGGCTGAGGAGGCCTCAGGAAACTTAGAACCATGGCAGAAGGGGAAGCAAACACATCCTTCTTCACCTGACGGCAGGAAGGAGAAGTGCTAAGCAAAATGGGGGAAAGCCCCTTATAAAACCATCAGATCTCGTGAGAACTCACTATCATGAGAACAGTATGAGAGTAATTGCCCCCATGATTCAGTTACCTCCCACTGCGTCCCTCCCATGACACATGGGGATTATGGAAACTACAATTCAAGATGGGATTTGGGTGGGGACACAGCCAAACCATATCAGACCCCGTTACCCTTAACATATACATCCTCATATTCTTTTAAATCATTATGATGTGAGGGAACTTTTCTAGAAACTAGAAAACAATGCAGCAGTTCAACCACCTAAGGAAACCCCAAAACAACAAAAGTAACTTTTCACCCTAGTCTCCAGAGAATTTAGTTTGCCTCCTAAACAAAAACCAGCAAGATAATTCATCTAATTCCTCTTCACATCAGAAAACAAGGTAGAACACCACTCTGAAGTAATTGCATGAATATGAACAGAGAGAAGTTCTGCTTATGCATTTTTAGCACCATTCTTAGAGCAGCCTGAAGTTTTCCCTAGTATGAGCAAGGTCAATCCCGGGGCTGCAGGGGAGCCTCCCTCTGGGCTTTAAGTTGGTCATTTTATTCATAATGAACTGGGGTCCATATTGTCAGCTTTCTAACCTGTCAGTTTGGGTGCAAGAAATGTAGCTCCTTCTCCCAAAAAAGCAGAGAGAGAGAGAAAAAAGCATATCACAATCCTCTGAGTCTTCTAATGTCTTGGCCTTTTTCATTACAAGGAATCTATAGAAGAAAGGAGACTCTAGAAGTTTCTAAACATTTGGCAGGACACTCATGGGCTGGGTTGTTTGTTTGGTTTTTTTTTTTTTTTTTTTTTTTTTTTTTTGGATTACTATGTATCGTAAGCTAATGATTACATTTATATTTTTTCCAGGAGTAAAAATACATAAATTAACAGGAGAAATAGTCTCTTAAACTATTTTTCTATGGTAATTTTACACAAGATATAATGTCCCAAAAGGAGCAATGCTTGGAGACTGGTATTCAGGTTTAGTAATTCCCTTTGTTTGATTTTAAGACCCAGGAACACAAGCTAAGACGATGGGGTTTTTCAAATGATTTTGAAATGTACAAGTGTCATAAAAGGAACAAATGGAAATGCGTAATAAGCAACAAACTGTAGGAATCTGAAACAGAAAGGAAAAGCGTCAGTTTCATGATTAGTTGGTTTAAAGCTGTAATTGTTCCAGGGAACAATGGAATCCTAGAACTGCCCTTTTGAAAGGTAACTACATTGTCTTGCTTAAACGATTCTGAATATTTTGTAGCCCTCAATGTTGATTTCTAAGACAGTACTCAAATTCTGCCTCCCAATATCTTATATAATATTAGTATTTTTATAGCTAATAATTAATGTTGAGTTATGTTAAGTAAGTGTTCATATAAAAATTAGAGCACTTTCACTAATATTCTAGAATAATAGAGAAAAAAATTTTAGAATCTTCAGGGCATGACTCATGAGAGAATAATATTTCCCTTGACATCACTATATTGTAACACAGTATATTTACCTTGCAATAAGATGTTTTAATTCACTCAACTTACTTCAATCAAACCTGTTGTATGCACTGTACTATTTTAGGTACTGCACATTATGTAAAAGTATTATGAAACATGACACCTGCTCTTAGGTAACTGACCACCTGCTCAGTAGAAAAAAATCATATATAGGAAGCATTTAATATAACACAGTAAATCTTAGATTGTCTGTAATATACTGTAAAAAATGTTTAAATGGGAGTCAGAAGCTAAAGTTTTTTAGGCCCAGCTCCACTACAACTCTGTAAATAACGTACATTCTCTTGGACTCAATTTAATTATTGGTAAAATGAAGAAGGTGGATTTGAATGATAGCTAAATGTCCTTCAGTGACGGCATTTTAAAAATGCCAAAAACCAAAGTATCTAAAAATTTTCATAAAGAGGAGAAAAAGATGAATTCAAAAAAAGAGGACATCAATTGGGGCTGGGATGCTGGAGAGGACTTTATGGAAGAAGGGAGTCAATCTGACTTCTTGAAACAGTGGGGTTCATATTATTGCATCCTTTTTCACTGACTCACTGACCATGTGCCCTTGTAGCAGGCGAAGTGGCTGCTGCAATATCTAGAGAGTTGAAGGTGTTTCTAAAAGCTTAAGTAGAAAGTAATTAAAGATGAAAGGTTTTCATGTTTTTAAAAAAGGTGTCCATCTTAGTACTTTGCTTTATTTCCATGACATCATCAAAAGGTGTATGTAAAAACTGACAATGTTAGGTAAAGATAGGCTGAGAGACAACATGTGGAGAAATGTCAGGGCAGAAACACATTTATACTACTAAAAAATATTGTTATTATAAAGTTTATTCATGTGTATGCTCATTTCTTTAAGCCTCTTCTGATCATTTTTATTTAATGTTTTGTTTTTTGCTTTGATTTTTGTCATGAGTTCCCCAGTATATATTATTCCTACTATATAAGTACAATGTCTTGGAAAATTTCTATGACGTTCTAACCATCAAAACACTGTATGATAAACTACCATCCAAAGTGGATATAGGGTTATACATACTAGTGGACAGGTAAAGCTAACAGTGTATTTCTTTGCTCCAAAAGAATAGCCTAAATACTAAGAAACTTTGACAAAGTAGTCAACCCCACCAACCGGTGTGACTGTTGCCAAGACATTTCATGATTTCTTGGGCAAGTCCCTCAAGTCATGACTGGAGCACTTGGTAACTTTATGTTGTTCTTACCATCCTCCTTGAGGCTCAATGACCTCAGTATCTGGGAGAGAAAGTTTTAAAAAGGCTGCCGTCAACAAGTGTCCAGCATCTCCCAAGAACTTATTATTATCCTAGAGATACACTTTCCTGCTTTCTTTAGTCTTTTTACCTTCATAGTACTAAAGTGAGGGATATAGTCAAGACACCTGAGGAAATGCATTGCCTAAAAGAGTATCAGTTTAAACACACATGCTTGGAAAACCCAAACATACAGGAATAAATATAAGACCCTAGACATACATATATTTTCAAACATTAATAACCATTTCTACCTTATCAAGAATATTTTATCAAAACTCCAAGGGCTATCAGTAGATTTAATACTTCAGTTGATATCTCCAATTCTTTGAGAAACATTGCATTATGCTCTGCAAAGACAAGGGTGTTTCAAGTACGAAAGTATGAAGGTATCCTTTTTTGGCGGAGGGGGGAGACAGAGTCTCGCTCTGTCGCCCGGTCTGGAGTGCAGTGGCGCGATCTCAGCTCACTGCAAGCTCCGCCTCCCGGGTTCCCGCCATTCTCCTGCCTCAGCCTCCCGAGGAGCTTGGACTACAGGTGCCGCCACCGCGCCCGGATAGTTTTTTGTATTTTTAGTAGAGATGGGGTTTCACCGTGTTAGCCAGGATGGTCTCCATCTCCTGACCTCGTGATCCGCCTACCTCGGCCTCCCAAAGTGCTGGGATTACAGGCGTGAGCCACTGCACCTGGCGAAGGTATTCTTTAATATAATCCATTCTCTTTCCTCCTGAGGCTTTTCATATTTTCTTATTACTATTATATTAAATGTTACTTTCTGTCAGTTATTAGTGACTAAAAAGTATAAGAGCCATTGATCAATTTGAGCATTTTCCCCATTGTGGAAAATAGTTAAATGGATAAAAAAAAGTTTTGTTCTCTGTTTTATTATTTATGGAGAATATCTCAATGTTTTAGATGTTTTATGTCCCACAGCAATCATTGTTTTAAACTTTTGTTCTCAACACCACTATTTCTTTTTGTAAAAATTATACTTTACAATTTTATTGACTATTCAGATTTACATACTACATTCATCTATTAATACTTTCTCTGCATCCATTGATCCTAATATTCCGTGCTTTGGAATATTATATATTTTATGTAATCACATATATCTATGTAAAACTATTCTGCGATTTGATGTGATGCTGTAATGTTCAAAAACTTCAACTTTATCACCTCTATTTTTCTAAGGAAATAAGCCATTCTTAATAGCACTATGTTCCTCTAAGAAGTCTAATATTGAGTGTATATACATAGATGGATGAATTTAAAACATCTAAACATTAAAGAAATAACTCTGATTTCTAATTTAGAGGAGAGAAAAAGTTTTAAATGAGAAATTTAATAAGATAAAAATTAACTTTTTATTTTTTACGAAAGAGAATTTGGTGTTGACTTCCTTTTTCTTCCCTACTTTAGGATAGAAAATTTTCTAGAAAACTTTAAACACTAATTTTCTAATATACCATAAGGACACTACCCATGGTATGAAAGTGACAGCAAATTGATATCTTGCAGTACTTCCTTTTGACAGTCGGACATATATAGAAGAAGTCAATAGACAGAAAGTATCTTGTTTATAACCAAATTCTATTTGTTTTGTAAAATGAAAAATATAATTATTGATACCAATATTTTTTTCTTATCACTAAAACTTTAGCAGTGCATAACATATCTTGAGTATAAGTAGTTCTTTTTT